>NC_141697.1:1064292430-1064832430 GCF_964263255.1 Lissotriton vulgaris
TTCGGATTTTTCCCTATCTAGGTAGAAGTGATCCAATCAATAAAAACACTTGGGAGCATATTTATCAAGTAGTTGCATTGCCTTGCGCCACACAAAGAAATGTAAGGGCGACACAACTACTAAGTTAGATTTATCAAGCCACACAAGGCCACCTTGTGTGGCCCTGAGTGGCTTGACAAATATGGAGTAATGTAACACAGCACAAATTGATGTGTTGCGTTACTCTGCCCTAGGGAGGTATTCAGTGGGTGGTGCGTGGGAGTTCTCATGCAACACCCATGGATTTTGGAGCATTCCCAGATTTAACATTACTGATAGACCTGGGAATGCACCAAAATGCTACGCATCTCCAGGGGAGGTGTAACAAGGAGGAATATCTTTATTTCTCCAAGTTTATTTCTCTTGGGGCCTGATTACAAGTTTGATGGTGCAGCACCAGGTCGGTCCCAACACACTGCCAAACCTGTGGTTAAGCTGCCCACCAGATTAGGAGTTTCTTCCTGTCTAGCAGACTTTGTTTGGCGTTCCCACAGTGGTGCTTCTAAAAATGGGCACCGCAATGGGAAGGTCAAAAACAGTCAACAGCGGCTGGGTGAAGAGAGAACAAACAAGAAGCGGAAGTGCATGTAAGGCACAGAGAGAATCTCTGTTTCCTCGCCTACCCCAGTGATGGCTGGCAGGTGAGCTGGTTAGGAGCTAAATCCATGCTCCATGGATGGGGGATGATAAAGCAAATAAGAAGAGGAATGCATGAGGCACTCTGAGAGACAAAATGCCCCAGTCGCTGGCTCGGTATACTTGCTATGTACCTGACACTTTGCAGTGAAGTAGGGCCAGAATATCATAGTAAGAATAGTTCAACATAGTTATAGTGTTGTAAAAACATTACAAGACTACTGCCCAATTAGTGTTAAGAATACAAAGTCTTGGTCAATATTTTAGTTGACAATAGTTAGGACACAATAAGATGATACCCATGACTATGATATTCTTACATACAACCTCTGAAGGTCTGCTTAATACAACATATTCTAGTGGTTAATTAATATAAAAATGTGTTAATTTGTCTATAATATATAAGGCCCAGATGCATGAAGCTAAAAACCGCTTGCAAAGGGGCAGATTCTCAGAATCTCAGAATCTGCCCCTTTACGACCGGTATTTTTCATCCCAAATGCAAAAATCATAAATTAAGAATTCGCTAAATTGCAATTACTTGCATTCAAGGAATCTCAAATTGAGATCCCTAAATGCAATGCATTAAATTTTAAAAATAGCGATTTCGATAAAAGGGCTCGCAAATTACCATGAAGCTCAACTTCATGGTAATATGCAAAAACTTTAAACTTTGAAAAATGCACTTAAGTGCATTTTTCAAAGTTTCATGTTGCGCTCACACATGCCCTAAGGGCATGTGTGTGCGCAACATATGTGCACAGATCAATTTCAGGGATGCAACAGGGTGTCCTTTGGACACCCCTGCACCCTTGAAATCGCATTCTCATTTTGCGATTCGCTAATTGCGATTCACAAATTGAGAATGTCTTCCCATTCATTCCTATGGGCCATAGGAATGAATGGGGAGATATTCCCTAATTGCAAATCACAATTTGCGAGTCGTAATTAAGGAATTTTAAGAATTCGCTATTTTTAAAGTGATTTCTTCTAGCTTAGCATTTTGCTATTCCTTATTAGCGATTCCTTATTTTTCGCTAATAAGGAATCGCAAAATGGATGCTTGATGCATCTGGGGGTTAATCCCTTATACTTGGAGGACCATCACCCTAATCCACCCTGGGGTGGCATGCTTCACTTTAGGGTCCCTCCTCACACCAACTTAGATATAGTGTTAATCTTAAAAGAGGTGTTTTCAAACAGAAGGGAGCCCTCCGTAACTGTAGGTGTGGTTGGGAAACACCCTTTACCAAGAAGTCTTTACCACCAAGTGCAATTTACAGCCATGCATTAGCCTTCATCATTTATGCTGTTTACAATGCATGTCTTTACCATAAATGCCTTCACTACACATATTGGTGAGTATCAGTAAGTATATGTTATTGTATTTCAGAGTTATATTTTGAACTACATTATTTTTCATTTAATTTTTTGTATATTATATGTTTTTTATTGGAATTTTAATGATAAATATTTGTAAAACATTTGCCAAATCATTTTTAAGGAGCAGGATGTAAGGGGCCTAGGGGTATTGCCAAGGGAGTTGTAATAATGCTTAGGTATACATTAAAATACCTGGACATTAATAACATAATTTAATCATTACATTTTAAAACGCATATTTGTTTAAAATCGGCGAAATAATACTTATAGGGCAGGAGGTAAAGATCCAGGGGTATTGGGTAGAAAAGTGTAATAATTATCGGGGATTAAGTAAAATACTTGGGTATGTATACCAAATAAATTGAATGAAATTGCATACGTGTTAAAAATATTCAAAACATTTATGTAGGAGTTGGATTTAAGGTATCTAGGGGTACTAGGAGGGGAAGAATGTTAATACTCAGATTTCATTTAAAATACCTAAACATTTTAATTTAAATTAAAATTGTAATTGTTAAAATCAAAATGCATAAATGTTAAAGTATTGACAATAATCTTTAAGGGATGGGATATAACAGATGTAAGGGTAATGAACAGAAGCATGTATTAATATTCTAGTTTTGAGGTTATAGTTATAGTTATAAAAATGCATATTTGTTAAAAATATGTAAAGAACTTTTTACAGGGTAGGATGCAAGGGATCTAAGGATAATGAGTGGGGAAGTGTATTAATACTTTGGTGTTTGTTAAAAAATAATGCAAACTTAATTACATTCAAAATTATTAAATGCTTGTTTAAAACAAAATTAGAAATGGGATGTTAGGTATCTAGGGGTAATGGATTGGGAAGTGTATTCATAATCTGATATATACTAACCTACCTGGGTATTAATAGTTAAGGGTCATATGTATCAAAGGGTTTTACCCATACTGTGTCTAGGGGAAAATGCTTTAGTACATATGGCCTTGTATAATTTTAAAAAGCAAGATTAAGTTAGACGCTTTATATAACAAGCATTGTTATAACCAATAGGTCTCGCCTTTGGGACCTTCTAAGTTTGTAGCTAGAGCAATTGGCTATGCCACTGTGTTAAGGTTATGTTGTAGAGCAATGTGGCTGCTGTCTATCATGTTGAAAAGTTATAATAACAAAATGTTGATTCCCCTGATCCACTTCGCTAATGGAGTCCCTGACATTGTCTTTCTGGCTTCTGCTTATGTTAATGTACATTGGTGTGCATTGTTGTAAACATTGGTGGTGAAACAGCAAAATTAAATGTTGTCTGTTGGAGCGCTCCTGTACATTGGATTGTGGCTGGTTTGCCCTTTCAGCATTCAGTGCACGTATTTTTAGTTGACCTCATTGTTTGTTAATTTAGTTTATGTATCTAGTTGGGAAAGTGCTTATTTATATTTTAAATGGAGAGTGCTGGCAATTTTTTTTTTATTACACATGTTTAACTTTTCAAGTTTGTGATGTATTGAGTAATTTATAAAATCATAAACATAAAAAATCTCGCTCAGAGGCACAGGTAGAGGAAATCATATTTTACAGTGTCTACTCTTCACCCAAAAACTTCACAACACAATATAAGAATCTTGAAACACTGGAAAGGTCCTGAAATTTGTGTGTCTTTTGTCCAACCTCTTTATTCAACCTTCAGCTGCCTCTAGGGCAACACCTTCTCATTTAGTGATGGATTCAATGATGGAGTTTCCTTTAAAATAAACAAACACTAATATGAACTTTTCATCAAGGGCAGAAATTTGTGCCGCTCATACTGTTCAGTCACTACTCAAGAATTTGCATCACTCGTTGGAGCCATTGTTGATAGTTATGAGAAATTCGGTTGTTGGTTCTTGCACCTAAAAGTTCAATGTGCAAAGTGCAGGCATGTTGTTGTGCGAGACCATGTCAAAGTCGAAATTTAAGGTGCCCCCCCCCCCAATGGAGTGTGGTTTGGATGCAAGAATTGGATTGGGCCTGGTCAGCACTAACCTTCAGACTTAGATACATTTTTGAAGAGAAATGGCTAGAAGGTAAAGTTCAGCAAGGCAAGGCTGGAGGAGATGTCCGAGGAGTCAGCACCATTGTTGGATGGCCTTGGGCTGAAGCTGCAGTGAAGATATCCTTGTTTGGACTTAGTTGTTGAAATGGAAGCCACGAAATTCCAACAGGGCAAAGGGTTAGATACCTCTTTGGAAAAGGACAGCTGAAGCGGATTTTCTGTGGCAGAGAAGAACATAGTGAGAGAAGCCACAAAGGCAATCCGACAGGTAATGCACCTCTGGTGGATAGGTGAGCAGATTGATTCCGGGCTCCTGGTTCGCAGAGCAGTTTTTGGACTAATTTTGTTCAAGTCCTCAGTTTTGAAAATTGGCCATCTGGGCATCTTTAGCACCACAACCAAGGGTCCAGGGCTGGTGGGACACCTCCTGGGGGTTCAGGACTCACTCAGGCAGAATCAAGATGTGGGTTCAAGATGGTGGGCACCTTTTATGTCCCTGTGGTTCTGAACTCCCTTTCCCTTTCTCCAAGCTGGCTGCAGTGGCAATACAGGGTCTTTAGGCCCTTTGTGTGAAGGCAGAGTATTGGCTATTCAGGTGTAAGTGGGGCTGTGCTCAGCTCCGCCCCCACCCTACCAGCAGATGGCCCATTAAGGCACATCTAATCCCTGCCAGTTCAAACTACTGACCCACGCCTATAAGGCCCTGCACAACAAAGGACCAGCCTACGTCAACCACTGACTGAACTTCCACCATCCTGCCAAACAACTATGCACCGTCTCCCTCTCCCTTGACCAAATGCCCTGTTTCCACAAAACCAGAAGCGACGGCCGCACCTTATTCTACCTGGCTGCCAAGACCTAGATTGACCTCCCACTCCACCTCCGGACTGCATCCACCCTACAGAATTTAAGAGATGGCCTAAAAACCTGGATGTTAGACTGACAACTCCCGCCCGCAGCCCCCCAGCTCCTGGATACCCCCACTGGTGATAAGCAGCGCTCTACAAATTGTTGATTGATTGATTGGCAATAAACAGGTCTTGGGCCAGTTTACTCCCATATCCGAGGTGCTTCTGAACCGTTTGAGCACTAGTTCAATGCTTCCAAGCCCTTGTCTGATGTCCCGTATGTAGATTGGAGCATCATCCATGTATAGAAAACTGCATGAAGTTCAGTTCCCAGGAGGGTCTCCACTCCTTTCCAGTGCGCCGCAGCCGCTGGGCTAACAACTCCACTGCCAACGCAAATTTTATTTATTTATTTATTTACTGAAACTTATACAGTGCATGGCTGCCACAGCAACAGTGCGTCCCAGCGCTTCCAAGTAAACAGGGTTAAGGCAGAGCAGCGAAAAAGACAAAAGTTATCCCGGGAAAAGCCATGTCCTTATAGCTCTACAGAACTCCAGATGATTTTGGAGTCCTTGGATTGCAGGGGGAAGAGAGTTCCAGAGTTTAGTCGCCAGCACCTTGAAAGACCGGCCACCTGCTCTGACTCTGCAAACACAAAAATACAGGGAAATATAAGCGGTGACGTGTACCCCGAATAATCTCAAAGTAGGCTGAGATAAGTTGACCAGTCTTGACTCTGGCTGTGTAGGCCGTATAGAATAGGCGAATGAGGTGAAGTAATCTCCCTGGAAGTTCAAACCATGAGAGCGCCGCAAACATGTATTCCCAATCAACTGCAAATGTCTATCACCATACAGATGGTGAAGGGTCAGTGGGATGGGGCCAGTTCCAGTTCTCTGTGAAGCCTGCATATGTTAAGGGCAGTTGAAGGATTAGGAATAAAACCATTCTGGCCCACATGCACCAGAAGTGGCATATACTCCACCAAGCCGCCAGCTATAACTTTGCTGATTATCTTATAGCCTGTGGCTAACATTGACAGAGAGCAGTATGACGTCACTTCAAGTGGGTCTTTATCTGGTTTCTGTAGTGATAATATAAGGGACCCAAGAAGTGTTGGTGACAGCATCCCCTCCTCTAAGGCCATCTGATAGATCTCTAACAATTTAGGGACCAGGATGCCCTTATAGGCCTTATAAAGTACCATCCAGGCCAGGGGTGTTACAGGTTGCTAACCTTTGGATTGCCACCCACAGCTCCTGCTCTGTAATGGGCTGTTGCAGTTCCTCTTGGGCTACTCGGTCAACGGAGGAGAGTTCAAGGTCCCCAAAGAAAGTGTGTATGTGCATCTCTCCGGCAACGTGGGTGAGGTTCATGTAATGCTTTTTAACATGATGTAAAAGTGTCACGTATGTTCACCTGGTTAGTGACTGTTTCTGATGGATATAGTTGGTTTGCTGTGATCAGCACTGGTGGATTCACACTGCATAGGTGCCAGGCCAAAAGCCAACCGGCCTTGTCTCCCTCAGCATGCACCCTGGCCCGGTAGGCCCGAAAATCAAATCATTAGAGTGGAACCACCAACTCAGCATGATGAACCCTAGCGTACGCAAGGACCCAGCGACCCATTGGGGTCCCCTGGGGTTCCACATCCGGGGGCCCCAGAGATGCCTAGAACTCAGTTATATCCCTGTGTAGGTCTGTCCGTACCCCTGCCATGGTATTAATACAGAGCTCCCGTAGGACCAATTTCAGTGCCTTTCAATTTGTCAGTCTGGGCATCGCGGTGCCCTAATTTTCCTCAATGTAGCAAGTTAGCATCTCCTATGTCCTGTCTCAAAATACAGTCCTCCAACGCGACCAGTTGAAGCCACCAAGTGGGAATAGATGGGTGAGGATTGCCGCAAGCTAGATGCAATAGCAGGGGACTGTGGCCAGAGAAGGTCTTGCCTAAGTATTCTCCAGACAACACTTGCTCATGAATAAATGAATGACAGAGAATCCGGTCCAGCCTGACATGCAAGTCATGAGACTAGGAGTAGAAGGAATAGGCCTTCGTGTCAGGGTGTAATGTACGCCAGGAACCTAGGAGAGACCAGTATGCCATCCACTACGTCAGTCTTGTCGCAGTCATCACCTTAGGGGAGGTCAGTAGTGGGGGGTGGAAACGATCTAGTCCAGGGTCTAATACGCTGTCAAAATCTCCTCCAATAAGGTATGGGATATTCTCCCACTTCACAAGGAGGACTGTAGGCGGGCTAGAAAGACCTGTTGCACTACTTTCGGGAAACAAATATTCTTCAACAATATCGGATCCCTGTCAAGTTGCCCCTCCACAAATACAATACATGAATTTCCACCACCATTGATTTGAAGGAACCACTGGGCGGATCCATATGAGTGCCCCACGATCAAACCCAGAGTATGTGGTGCTAAAGCATTTCTTTTGTCGTCGGACATCCTCCCCTCCCGCCACATGTATATCCTGTAGAAATGCGATGTGAGACACGCTTCTGTGCAAATGTAAGTTAGGAACATACAAAAATGTAGGTAACATAATTCTGACGTTCTGTGAATAGTCTTCAAGTTATCACTTTCTGGTGATTACCTAACTTTCTTGCATGAGGTTGATTGTCACCACACTGACACTCCACTGCAACTCGCACTATAGTTGCTTACATTGCGCACATATACATTTGTCATCTACCTGCATAGTGTAGCAGAACTACTAAGGTTGTTGGTCAGATTTAGACACGGAAAAGTATTTGTGAAACAAGCACTGAGGGGCTTATTTATGAGCCCTTGCATCGCTTTTATGCCGCTGGTGCATCACTTTTTGTGACGCACCAGTGGCGTAAAAAATTCAGCATGTTGCGTCATGTTTACACAGTGACCCATCTAGGTACATGTGTCACTTTGTAAACCCTGTGCCACATTATACCTGTGCCAGGTATAATGTATGCTTGGTGGGCGTTCTAACGCAAGTAAGCCTCGTAGAAGTGACGCTGTGAAATCTATGAGATTTCAATGCGCTACTTCTAGGACGCAAATGCGTCATATCTTATGTCTGACTCACAGCAGGCGTAAGACTGACGTAGGTACATTGAAATGGGAGTTGCCCATGTTAAACCCATTGCTGAAGTTGCATCACTTTTGTGACACACTCCAGCAATGCATCATTTTTGCGCCTACACATACGTCAGAAATACTGACGTATCTGTAACTCCTTGTGACATGATGCGTCATATTGTAAATATGACGCATCTAGCATATCGCAAGGAGGGTGCAATTAAAAGTGACGCATCACTGTTTTCACGCAGCGATGCATCACTTTTCATAAATGAGGCCCTGAATGTTTGCAAAAGGTGAATCATTTAAGCGTGGGCAAAGGTCTATAGAGAGGTATGGCATGAAAGCGGCGCTGTTTAAATTGTCTTAATTTTTCCTATGATTAAATGGAAGTAAAAAAATAGTTCAGCATTGCTAGATGTGTCCCTAGAAAGGATAAAGTAATCAATCAGAATATTGTTCCTAGTCGCAAATCTCTGTCAATGGCTGTTTATTTTGTTGACAATTTCGATTAGGTTAAAATTGTCTGAAATCAACTAAATGATAACAGATACATGCCTTTCTATTTCTCAAGTCACTAACAGCCCACCAAGTAGCTTGCGGTACACTTTGACCTACTGAATCTAGGAGCTGAAATGTCAGATGAAGTACCCATTCATCACTTTAGCTGTGTAAATAAGTAAAGATCTTATCCAATAGAGAGATCAAGGCAAACAAACATTTTAACTTACAAAGTAACCTTGTAGACATGAACTTTCGACAAAAGACTTGTGTTAATAATGCATGATTTGTAATTGAGTAGTGCAAGGAAGGCTACTTAACATTGATTTTTTGGCTGTGACAGACGATGAAGCCAAGCACATTGTTCCCATGGTACAATACTTTGTCTGCTGTTTACTGGTATCTTTATTATTCATAGGATATGTACACACAGTAATGTCAGAAAATACATATTTCATGCATTGTAACTTGATTTCTCAGTTGTTATTTTCAACGCGTTCAAATATGTTACTAAAACTCACAATCACCCGGAAGAATTGATATGTATTTTGAAATACTCAAAAGTGTATGCTACTGATTTCATTATTACACAGTTTAACAGTAAGCCATTTTCAAAGTTGCAATTTTTCTTTGTATTTACCCATTATCTATTTTTAATTTGTATTTATTTCAAACTTTAGAATTTATCAAGGCATTCGATAGCTTTGTATAATGTACACACATGATAAAGCTACGGTTAATTGCACTTTTTTCAAAGTGTCATTCATTAAAATTGATAGCCTCATCCTATTTTTTCTTTGAAGGAAGGGCTTGATTACTCTTTCTTTTCTCGAAGGATCTACGAAAACAATATCATTAGTCAGGGCTCTCATTCAACTGTCACTCGTTTGAGTGATGTATGCCTTCATTGAATGTGGTTGCTATCCACTTCCGGTGTTCTGCCGACTGCACGCTTCTTCAGGTCCAGCGTGGGTTTTCAAAAAGGAAACTGGACAGTCCAGTCGGTCATTAGCAGCTGACGCTAAAATAATCCCTAGATCCAGTGATGTCAGAAGGTATCAGCGGATCGGGTGGAAGTGATTGCTCTGATGAATTCACATGAAAATAGACCCTGGTTGAGAACCTTCTAATCTCCGACCTGTACATTTCTGGGAAGCTTTCTAGGATATTGGGTATCAATAGTCGAGTGCAGAAATGAAAGGCTTTGCACACTCTCGAATGGTCGGGTGGCTCTCTCAAGAGATGGCTGCGTTTGCACATTTTCTAAGTGAAATTCTCAGTAGGCAATATTTTGCCTAATTCTGAATGGTAGGGTGTTAAAATATCGATTACAAAAATATAGCTGACATAAATATTGTTGTAAAAATATCGTTTACAAAAATATCGACACCCTATACTTAAACAGGTAAGTACATAAATATCGACTCCAAAATATCGTTGTAATTAATATAGATGTAAAAAATATCGACTTTTTAAAATAATTAAAATTACATTAAATAATAAATAAATATAAGTACTATTTAAAAAATACATTACATTACTTTTATTTTTTAACTATTTCAAAAAAATTTACTACACTTTTTAATTATAAACTTAATAAATGTGGACATATAAATTGATTTTACACATTACTTTATATAACAACAATAATACATACATATAATTAAAATACCTCTTTACCCAAAAACCCAAAACTGACCCTGAACCCTAAAAATACCCCTTTACCCAAAAACTGAAAACTGACCCTGAACCCTAAAAATACCCCTTTACCCAAAAACATTTTCACTAAAAAAATCCTGTACACACACCTAAAATTAATTAAAAAATTAACATAATTAATTACATAATTATTATTCAATTAACTAATTGAAATTAATTAACTAATATTTATTACACTATTTATATTCATTTAAAACATTAATTAATCTATTATTTCATTATATTTAAATACCCCTTTACCCAAAAACTGAAAACTGACCCTGAACCCAAAAAATACCCCTTTACCCAAGAACTGAAAACTGACCGTGAACCCTAAAAATACCCCTTTACCCAAAAACTGAAAACTGACCCTGAACCCTAAAAATACCCCTTTACCTAAAAACTGAAAACTGACCCTGAACCCTAAAAATACCCCTTTACCCAAAAACTGAAAACTGACCCTGAACCCTAAAAATACCCCTTTACCCAAAAACATTTTCACTAAAAAAATCCTGTACACACACCTAAAATTAATAAAAAAATTAACATAATTAATTACATAATTATTATTCAATTAACTAATTGAAATTAATTAACTATTATTTATTACACTATTTATATTCATTTAAAACATTAATTAATGTATTATATCAATATATTTAAATTACTTCCCACCCTACTCCCCTATAAACCCACAACCCGCTACGGAACTATTAATACTAAATTCAACTAAAAATACATTATTAAATAATAATATACTACTAAAAATACTACTTTGACTACAATTATTCATTAAAAACACTACATTACTTATAATTATTTAAAAAACGATATTATTGTAAACTATGTTTTTGTAAACGATATTTATTACAACTATATAAATGTTAACGATATTACTTACCTGTCTGTCGATATTCTGGTCAGACGATATTTTTGTCATTGATATTTCTTCCTGTAGATATTTTTGCAGCGATATTTAGGTTAGTCGATATTTTTACGACGATATTCCTGCTCTGTACCATTCTGAATTACTTTGTGTGGTTAGTAGAACCCAGGTTGGCTTTCAAAATAACTCAGAAAGGCCAGACTGTAGGAAAATGATTAGGTGATTTAGGCACTGTAGAAGAAAAGAAGCGATTTTAGGTGGGTGTATTCCAGAGATGAAGACAGTAAGCACAACCTGCCCTTCTCCTGCAGGAGAGACTCCTTGGGCCAACACTCTTCCCGACATTTGTGACTCGGAGAGGCTGCCTAGTTGCTATAGAACAGACCCTCTAGAGTGATGCAGTGCTCTTGTTCCATGCTAAAACCTGTCCGGAGCCCTCCTCTTCAGGGTCTGTTCTATGAGAGAGACCTGGATATCCTGGATACCCAGTGTTGGCAGGCAAATGTTTAGTCCTGTAGTAGAGCACAAGGGCAGATTGAGTAATGTGTTGAAGCGGGTGGCCATAACTTGAAACTTATGATTTACACTTAGGCTTGATTACAAGTCTGGTGGCTTGGCAGTCTTTCGCCCGCCCGATTATGACTCAGGCGGTGGGACAGCCATGGGACAGCTGCCAGGGAACTGCCATTCTCTGAAGGTGGCACGGCAGTCTAGGGCTGCAATATGTTTGGCAGGACTGCTGTGTTCCCGCCAAGCATATTACGAGTTTCCTCTCCGCCAGGGTTTTCATGGCGGTTCCTTCTCCACAGCCTGTGTATGCAAACAAGGGGACACATCATGTGCCCGCTGTGTGCATACACACCAGTTCCTGCATGGCATCGACTTTCAAGCCCATGCTGTGCAGGAAATGTTTTTGGCATTCCGATTGTAATTCCTATTTTGAAAAACCCCACAGTCGGAATGCCAAAAAAAGCCAGTTGCCAAACCGTAAAACACATAATTGTGCCCTTAGAGATCAGCGGGGGGAACCTGGGGGGTCTTTGAAAGTTCAGTCGCTGACAACTCTGAAACAGAGAAGTATCTTGTTTCCAATGACCTTCTTTTGTGTTGTACGCCCCAAGATGTTTGCCTTCCAATGCTGAACCCATTTTTGCCGGCCTACTACTGCGCACATTACACCTACTAATCAGAGGTAAAGTGCCTGTGCTACCCCTTCTAAACATAGGTAAATAAGAAGGGAGTTTTCTTTGGGAAGAAGCCACAGGGGCCCCTCCAGCTCAAGAACTATGAGTGCTACCAGCCGGGGCACAAGAAGAGGGATTCCATCTGCTCCTGCAGGAAACAGGCTCTCACCAATGGGCCAACCAGCTATTGCTAGTGAAGTTCTAGGGGAGAAGGTGGCCTGAACCAGTGTAGGGGAAAGAGCAGATGCTACCCTATTGCCTCTGGATGAGAGAGTGATGATTCCTACAGCTCACATGGCTTACAACACTAAAAAAAACACAGGCTGTGGCTCATCATCAATCGGCAGAGGGTTCAGGCTCTGAGAAACACAGTAGCCAGCATGACTACTGTGAGGTGTGTACAATCAAAAAACAAAAGGTTCTCTTCCTGTACAAATCCATTTGTGCAAAAGTACTAGTCACTAGAACATTAACAACACAGGCCTAAACTAGTAGTAACACCACATAAGGAAAAATAGAGGTTATCAAAAGGATTTTATTATAACTTAATAATGTGACACATAAAGTTTTTTTATAATGAATACACATTTGGATATAATGTTGACTAAACACATCCCACAACACATTCACTCAAACCTTAGGCATACCTTCTCATTGACTCACTTACTCACACGCCTAACAATATCAGACGTTCAACCAAATACAGTCAATAAATATATGAGTAGAACCTCCCTATGAATCTAAGGTTACATACAAGGCCTTACAGAGAGTATAAATGTGCCTCAAGAGGAAATAACATATCAGGACATAGGAGTCAATTATGCAATTGGATGATAAACACCGTTAAATGTTCATGAAATAGTATACATTCTTAAAGAACAAAGCGTGGCTTTTTCCTATCAAAACAGCTCCACGTATTTACTCCAGCACGATGCACGTTTCAGTATTAGACCCCGATATGAATCAACTTCAAGATCTGCTGCATAATACATAAAAGTCTTTATGGATTAGGCCCCCAATATCTGAGTCAGAAATTCCAAATCCATAAACCGGAACGTCTCTTGCGATCCAGTAACCAAGCCTTACTAAAAATTCCTTACATCAAGAAGGCCAGACAGGGAGGCCAAGCAATGTCACACATAGGACCCTTTATCTGGAATGGACTCCCTAGTGATCTGAGACATAATACCAATCTTTTATCTTTCCGGAAATCACTCAAAACACATCTCTTCTGTGAAATATAGCTCCCCTACCCCTCTTACAGGCATCTTTTCTGGCACCAACAGCGTATCTGATAACACTAGCAAGCCAAGCGCGGAGATACCCCTCTGGGGGTCGAGTCCAGTGCTATAAATGAAAATAAATAAATAAATAAATAAATAAATATGGGTCTCACCTTCCTCAGGGCGCATAGGCCAGCTATACAACAACAGTGGGATATGTCTGAAAGTGCAGGCAGGAGCACAGTAGGTGTACTAGAGAGATCAGAAGAGACCTACTACTTCTCAGGCCTCCCATAAAATGCGGCCGTTCAAAATGCATAAATCTGCAAAAGTCACAGGGGAAGGCAAATCCTAGGATATCAGAAGGAATCCAGACACGGCGTGTACTCAGCCCAATTGGAATAGGTCACGTGGAAAGAGAAACTAGATCAACTACGGGAACTCCGGGCGGAGCGGCTGATTCTATGGAGAGACTCTCTCTGTAGCGGGCAGGGAAATCCCTCGATAGAGAGATTAGTATCTGCATGGCAGTATAGAAGCCATTTGGGAAAATATTGCCAAATCCCATAAAAGTAATGTGGCTGGCACTGTTGTGAACAAGATGCTCCAACATCTGTTAGCGATACGGTAGCTCCACACGTACTGTGAGGTGTGGTCTGGTGTCTTCAGAACAGGTTTAGTCCAATGTAGTCCATCAGATTGTGGCAGCCGACAACCAGGTAAGCCACTACCCTGTAGCTTTGGTTCTGCTAGAGTAGGGGAGGGTGCCTCAGTTACTCAGGAAAGTGGCTGTGAGCCCAGCAATGCCAGTTGATTGTCTGCTGAGAAATAATCTTGAGCACACTATATAGAAGAAAATTAATCTCAGATCTCATCTGGAGATGTTATCTTGCCTGACTTGTTGACTAAACTAAGGCTCTGGATTAGTCATCATGATTTGGGTTTCCCATCTGCGGGCACCCAAACGTAGTTCGGTGCACCAACGTCTAGGTGTGAATTTCCAGGTTATTTTAGTCTCCAACAATCCCATGTGATATATATTTGGTGTAGTGTTTGTACTTGGGTTGCTAACAGTAAAAGGGCCAGGGTCTCAGTGGTAATTCAAACCTAGTTTTGTTCTTGAGAATAGCACACACAAATACTGCACATAGAAAAGTCGTTTTGGGGCCTATTTACCAATTTTTGACAGAGTGCAATGCAGCAAACCACCTTGCTGCTCTGCATGAAAGGGCAGCAATGCACTGTATTTAACATTAAACAGTGCATTCCTGTCATTTCAATGCACTGACACGCTTTTGGTTGCCTAACACCAACCCAGGCCCCCTTCTGTCATGTTGCAAGAGTTCCTACATATTCCTGCATTTTGTGCAGAAAGGGACACCTTCCTGAACTAAAACAATCCTGAAAGTTATTTTCCTCTTTCTACATTGAAAGAGGAAAAAAACAACAAAAAATGAAAAAATCTCCTTGGAATGCCTCACATGGGGAGGTGCAGCATTTTGATGCATTCCCAGGTATACCACCAATGGTAAATCTGGGATTGCACCAAAATCCCTGGGTGGATGCATGGGAACACCCACACTCCACCAATGGAACTCCTCCCTGCTGCAGAGTAGAGCAAGGCAGTGATTTGCATCGCCTTGCGTTTCTCTACATTGATTAGGCCATGCAGGGCCACATAATGTGGCCTGGCGTAGCTTGATAAATCGTATTTATGTTTTATGTCACCCTTACATCGCCTCCGGTTGTGCAAAGACAATGCAAAATGTTGCTAAATATGCCACTATGTATAGATTTTTTAAAATGTTATTTATAAGCATTTTAACAGAGATATACAATGTCCGACAGTATTAAACCAGCGTACAGACTACGATACAAATATATTAACCATCCAAGACTTTGCAGATGAATAACAGTTCCATCAATCATACCATTTTGTTCAATATCTCAATGTGCAGTTACACAATTTGATTTCCTTGTAAATAATCTACCAAATACATCCATTAGTCTTGTGGTTTAGAACCAGTGGGAAGCTCTTCCTCATATGTCTTTGGGTATCTTTACAATAGGCCATATCTTTAAGCCACTGTTTGGTTCTTGGGCCTTCCCTACTGCCCCAGCATGGCGAAATTCTCAGTTTAGCCAAGAGTAGACCTATCTGGCAGAATTTAAGTTTGGCACCTCGTACATTATTGATGAGTACCAGTAAGCATGATCGAATTGTGCACCGAATGGTAACTCTCACCATTTCACTCAACATCTGCACAACCTCTATCCAATATACACAAATTAAATTACAGTGCAAAGCAAGGTGTATAAAGGTGGGGTCATTGTGCATCCGATCTAAGACCACATTTAAATAACTGGTCAGGTGTATGATATGTTTGATGCAGGTATCTATAGTGCAGTAGTCGCAAGTTCCCGTTTAGAGTGAGCATACTAGTTATATTGCCACAGACCGCTCATTCCTCCTCTGTGAGGTGAGTATCAAGCGTGTTGTTCCATCGCTCTAGTGCTTTGTGTATAGTACCATCAATGACTCCCTGAAGTTGTATGTACAATGTTGACACCATATGCGTATTATGAGGCATGGTAATTAGCAGTTGTAGAGCGTTTAGTGGTGATGGCTCGTCTGGATAGGTGGGGTAAAGTTTCTTAATAGCACCCTGTAATATGTGATACGTAAACTTGAACAGTAATGTCTGATTACTAATGAATAGCAGTTCATTAAGTTCTATAAACTTTCTGTTATTATACAAGTCACCCATGATATCTATACCCACTTGTCGTAGTAAATATGTCCCCACTTTTTCTTGGGTTACCGACAACTCTGGATGATATTGTAACAGCATCGCAGGTGCATAAAGCAGTAATTTACGAGCTAGCTTTCCCATCTTCCACCACGCTGCATTGGTAGTATCCACATTATTAATAGAGTGTGGATTAAGCGGGGTTCGACGATGAGGCAAAATGGCAGTTAATAGGATGGGATGTGCATCACCATCTTTAATCGCCACATGCAGCAGGTAGGGAACGTCGTGATACCAATAGTGCGCATATTGCGCTTGCACACACAAATAGTAGAGGAGGAAATCCGGGACCTTAAAACCTCCTTTGGAGAAGGGTAATGTAAGGGTACGCATTTCAATATGGGCTTGTTTACCCGCTCATATTAGCCGAGTCACCATAGTATTCAAAGTTTGAAATACAGCTTTAGGTGGGGTGATGGGTATATTGTTAAAGAGATACAAGAGTTTAGGCAGGATGACCATCTTGACAATGGCTAAGCGGTCTACCATTGATAAAGGAAGTTGTATCCAGGGCTCTACTTTATCCTCAATGGTACTGATTACTGTCCCTTAGTTTGTGCGTATCACTGTGTCGGGATCCCGGTGATACCATACACCAGGATATTTGATTGGGTTCGTCTGCCACTCAAGCGGAAATTCTGCTGGATGTGGATGCATATTGTCTGTTAGGGGAAGAATAATGGATTTAGCCCAATTTATTTGGAAGCCGGAATGTTGACCAAATGGAATATATTCGCTTAGAAGAGGGGATAAATTAGTAGCTGAGTCTCGTGTATATCACACAAGGTCATCTGTATAGAGTGAAATATTTAGTGGCCTTTGTAGAAATTGAGGAGCAGAGTATTGATGACCCTGTCATATTTTGCACACCAGTGGTTATAGGGCTATCACAAAAAGTAAAGGGGACAAGGGGCATTTGTTAGAATTGGGGGTCTCTGGCTGGCGCAAGTAGGTACTTGTGACAAGCAGGGACCCTCTCCTCTAAGTCAGGGCGAAGGATGACCCCTTAGAATTACCCTTGCTCACCCTCTAGGTGCGTGGCGTGAGCAGCCAAAACTATTCTTCAGGCGTTATGGAGTTAAGCATTTGTAATCACACACACAGTAAAATGTACCAATCCCCCCACAAATGGACACCAGGCTGGAAATATATAAAAATAAGTTCCTTTATGTAAAATATATATATCTCTTAGGTCAGACTTATCACAAGACCAAATAACGTTTTTGGGGTGCCCACAGGTTGTAAATAGGCAAGCTTTCTTAGTTGCAGTTCAAATTGTACTTTCAGTCTTTAAAACGGATGTTCCCCTGCAGTGTACCTTTCAGGAGTGTTTTCTTGAGTCCTGGGAAATATTGGGGGTCACACTAATCCTCTTTAGCTTGTTGCAGTCGGCCCAGGGGCTCCTGGGTACTTCCTGCCTGTTCCGGGCCGAGATTGGGGCCCGACCGCCCAAAGCTCACGCTTCCCGCGTGGGACGCGTTCGGCCCCGCCGGGGCTGCTGATGCGCACGGCCCCCACGGGTCTGGGGGACTCAGGCGGGGGTTAGTGCTGGCCTCAGGCCGGCCCACGGAGGGCAAGGACCAAAGGACCTGGGGCCGCTCCTGTCACTGCGGCCGGGGCGCCGGATGCAGCCTGCGGCTTCCCTTGCCCACCTGGATCGGATTCCAGCGGGAGGGGCTGGAGCGCTCGCACAGAGCGGAGCGGCGCCGCAACAGGCACAGAGAGCGGTGCGAGTCAGCTAGAAGGGCGGCTCGCACCACAGCTGATCTGAAGGCCGGGGGCACTTGTAGGCAGGCTGGCATCAACAAAACAAAGGGGGAAAACAAACGTTGCGGGCCCCGAGCCCGATGACGGTCTCGAGGGCGGATTTCCTCCGGTGACAGATGCGAGGTGCCCAGCGGCTCAGGCAGAGCGAGGCTGGCACCCGAGGCGACCGTCCAGCGGGGGTCTGTCCCCTGGGTCTGTTCAGTCCGGTGAGGATTTGTGGCGGGAGGGTGAGGCACAGCAGCGAGCCTTCCCAGGCGGTCAACACAGCGATCTTCTCAGCGAGGGAAGAGCGGCTCAACGGAGCGGAGCTCTTCCTCGGCGGGGACGAGTAGACACAGTCGGTCACGGCCTCAGGGAGGGGCTGGAGGGCACCACAGCAGCGAGCCTTCCCAGGCGGTCAACACAGCGATCTTCTCAGCGGGGGAAGAGCGGCTCAACGGAGCGGAGCTCTTCCTCGGCGGGGACGAGTAGACACAGTCGGTCACGGCCTCAGGGAGGGGCTGGGGGCACCAAGGTCACAGCTCCGGCAGTAGTAGAAATCCTGGCTAATTACCGGCAGACGAGCAGAGGGCAGGTTGAGCCAGATGGTCCTGTTGCTCAGGTCAGGGGGCAAGCTCAGTCAAGCCCTTGGAGAATGTTTAAGCACAAAGTAGCAAAGTCTTTTCTCATCAAGTCTTTTCCTCTCCTTTCTCAGCAAGGCAAGCAGCAGGCCAGTCCTCCCAGCGTCTCTTCTCCTTCTAGTCGGGCAGAGGTCCTTCGTGGTGAAACAGGATTCTGATTTCTTAGGAGCAGGGCTCCTACCTTTATACTGCATTTCTTTTGTTCTGACAGGCCAGGGGGGCCTTTGCATAGCCACTTCCAGTCTCTGAGTACTTTGTTGGGTGCAATCTGGCTTCTGCTTTCAGTGTGAGGGGCAGACACATCAGAGGCTCCACAGGAGGTGGAGCCAGCATTGTGTGGACAGGGGCAGCCAGGAGTACCTTGATGATGGGGCTTCGCCCTTCCTGGGCCAGGTGCAGGCTGAGTCATCAGTCGCTCCCCAGGGGGTGGAGCCAGCATTGTGGTGGCAGAGCACAGCCTGATGCATAGTCCAGGGAAACTCCCACCTCCCACTAAGGTGTAATCCTTCCATTCACCACCTGTCATCTCCAAGCCCTGTCACTCACACATCCCAGACAGTCAGATACACATCCTGCAGAGGCGGGCTAAAATGGTTAGGCAAGCAAATGCTAACTTTCTAAAAGTAGCATTTGCAAGCACAGGATATTAAAATAAACTTTACTAAAAGAAGTATTTTATTATTCTGAGTTCAGGCATACTAAACATTATTTTCTACCATGCTCCCTGAGCCTGCTGGGATTATAGAGTGTAATAATTCCAGCAGCCCATCTGGCCTAAAAGGGAGCAGGTAGCCTTTCAATAGTGAAAAACGAATTTGGCTGTAATTCACTATTAGGACATGCCACACACATCAGAGCTTGTCCTACCTTACACTTACAATGCACCCTGCCCTAGGGCCTACCATAGGGGTGACTAATATGAAGTTAAGGGAAGGTTTAGAGGCTGGCAAGTGTGGGCACTTGCCCAGCCAGCATGACAGTACCAGACTGCACGCAGGTGCTGCAATGGCAGACCCTAGATATATTTTAAAAGGCTGCTTGTGTGGGTGGGGCAACCAGCGCTGCAGGCCCACTAGCAGCATTGGCATTTACAAACCCTGGCACTCCTGGTGCACTTTACTGGGGACTGACAGTAAATCCAATGAACCAATCAGGACATCAATCACAGTTACACTTTATACAGGGAGAGCATATGCACTTTAGCACTGGTCAGCAGTGGTAAAGTGCCCAGAGTCATTAAACCAACAAAAACAGGTCAGAGAGAGTATTGGAGGAAGGCAAAACGTTTAGGGATGACCCTGCCAAGAGGCCCAGGTCCAACACAACCCCCTTCCAGCCAAAACGCAGGGTAGACCAATCACCACTGTGATGGGCTTCCCTGCTTTGGGCGATAGAACCTGGAGCTGGCCCGCAACAGCAGGGGCACATTCCAGTTCTACGCCAATCTGAACCTATTTCAAATCCTCTGTCCGTACTCTCAGGGTCCACCCAGCTATTCCATGGGGCACCCTTTTCTTCCTCTGTGGACACCACCTGTGCAGCCTCTAACCTTAACTTGCTCACAGGTGTGTCCCAACAGACAATCATCAAATCACAGTGGCCACTGACAGTAGTCAGGGCTGAGACCCAGGCCTCATGCCTCTCAGGGCTCTCAAACCTCTGTGGCCTCAGTGAGCGGGGGGCAGTAGCCCCAGGTGCTTGGCACCCTTTGTCCACTCTCTCTCCTGTTAGTCCAGGTATGATATCCTGGCACTGGCCCACCAGCCCCAGGCCTGTACCTAGCAACTGGACCAAAGACTGGGGTGGGCTCTCCCACACCCGGACCTCCTCCTTGGGGCTCTGTACCCTCCCACCTGGAGAGGTACCCCCTTCCAGAATTGTCAGGGCACCTGTGGCAGGTGATCTGCACAATTCTCCCACCAGTTCAGGGGGGCTATCCTGCAACTGGGGCACCAGGTCAGGGGGGACACCCTGCACCTGGCCCTCTATCCTAGGGTCTAAACCCTCAAACTGCACCGGGGTCAGAGGCAAGGACTCCCTCCCTCGGCACCCCCTTCCAGAGTACTGCCCACTCCCCACTGGAGTGGTACTCCTAGAAGTAACATGGGTCAGGACACTGATTACAGTGGTCCCACCCTCAAGGTCAGACAACACCTGAACCTGGCTCTCCAACTCAGGGACCCAACCCTGCAGTTGAACACTTGCCTGGCGCACCAGGACTTCCCGGGAGCACGCATGCCCCCCCTGAGGGTGGCACATAGCTCATGTGCCGTGCGACAGTCTGCCTGGCGCAGATCTCCCAGCCTCTGTCCCTCTGACAGTGCGGAAAGATCCCCCAGGACAGAAGTGGTGTCCCCATGGTCATTCACTGGGGACGCAGCCCTGCTGGCTGGCCCCTGACCCACTGGTTCTTCCACTGGGGACTCTTTCCCCCTCTCGCCCCTCCATCTGGACCTCTGCACCCTCCCAACTGGAGCGGTACTGCCAGATACCAGAACTACTGGACCTCTGTTTACAGAGCCTCCACGTTCTCTAGCCACTGGGGGATCCCCCTCAGAGGGTGACTCCTCCGGACAGCCTAGGCTCCCCACCTGGTGTTCCTTAAAGAACCATCCAGGCTCTGAGACTGAGGTTGGGCACTACCGGGACAAAACCCATTCTCACTCCCTCCCCTCAAGGACAGGACGTGAGGCCCTACACCCCTCTCACTACTACAGGACCTAGCTGGGCTACTCTGCGCCACTTCCACCACTCTGGGCTGGAAGATACCTGAGCCACTCCCCACAGGATCACACCCCAATGCCTCTCCAGACCCTCTGGAATCCACCACAAGGTCTGCCTCAAATGTGAGCTCCCTGGGGTCAGAGAACTCACTCTCGAACAGGTGTTGGCATAGCTCTGGAAAACTGGGACTTAAAGTATGCTCTCCCACAATTGGATTACACAGCCCCCTAGCAGGGTTAACCAAACTATCCTTCACCTCACCATCCAGCGCCTCACACACATACTCCACACCATTCTCCTGAGACTGGCCAGACAGTAGACTGTCTCTGTCACACAACCCACACTCTTCTGGGCGGTCCTTACACTCACCCACCAGGACCTCAACCATGGGGGAATCCCTCCCACCACTAGGACCATGAACTCCTACGCCAGCCACCCTATTCCCTTCAGGGACGCTGCGCACTACTGGAGCTACCTCATGCCCTTGAACCTCCTGGTGTAAGTTAACCCCCTCCAAGTCAGGTGCCATATCTCTAGGTGCGCGTACTATGCTGTCAGCACTAGATACCTGAATGTTGCTGCCACCAGCTGAGCTGGACTCCACCTCCAACTCAGCAAAGCTCCATCTGCGAGCTACACATATCTCTTGTTGCTGGGCTGAAGCCCTCCTAGCTTCAAGCTCCAAATCAAGTTCTCTCATCCTCAAGTAGTGAGCTCTTTGGCGTTTTTGCGCTTCCATTGCCAATTTCTGCTTCTCCATTTCCAATTGTCCTTTTAATCTCACCATCTCCATTTCATGTGCCCTGGTTGCTGCCCTGTCTGCCAACTCCTCTGGTGACAGGCATCTGGTTGCTGCCTTTTCCATCCTCACTGAACCAGGCATGACGTTTCACCAGCACATGGAGATCTCCCAACAAAATTAAACAAAATGGAAATCTGTGGCTGCGTTATAGGTCTGCTCTCGCTATGTGGTGATCAGCAATTCACTGTACGTCCATCACAAATGCAAATTCGCAAATCCTCACCGCTGCGTCCAATGTTAGAATTGGGTGTCTCTGGCTGGTGCAAGTAGGTACTTGTGACAAGCAGGGACCCTCTCCTCTAAGTCAGGGCGAAGGATGACCCCTTAGAATTACCCTTGCTCACCCTCTAGGTGCGTGGCGTGAGCAGCCAAGGCTATTCTTCAGGCGTTATGGAGTTAAGCATTTGTAATCACACACACAGTAAAATGTACCAATCCCCCCACAAATGGACACCAGGCTGGAAATATATAAAAATACGTTCCTTTATGTAAAATATACATATCTATTAGGTCAGACTTATCACAAGACCAAATAACGTTTTTGGGGGGCCCACAGGTTGTAAATAGGCAAGCTTTCTTAGTTGCAGTTCAAATTGTACTTTCAGTCTTTAAAACGGATGTTCCCCTGCAGTGTACCTTTCAGGAGTGTTTTTTTGAGTCCTGGGAAATATTGGGGGTCACACTGCTCCTCTTTAGCTTGTTGCAGCCGGCCCAGGGGCTCCTGGGTACTTCCTGCCCGTTCCGGGCCGAGATCGGGGCCCGACCGCCCAAAGCTCACGCTTCCCGCGTGGGACGCGTTCGGCCCCGCCGGGGCTGCTGACGCGCACGGCCCCCACGGGTCTGGGGGACTCAGGTGGGGGTTAGTGCTGGCCTCAGGGCGGCCCACGGAGGGCAAGGACCAAAGGACCTGGGGCCGCTCCTGTCACTGCGGCTGGGGCGCCGGATGCAGCCTGCGGCTTCCCTCGCCCGCCTGGATCGGATTCCAGCGGGAGGGGCTGGAGCGCTCGCACAGAGCGGAGCGGCGCCGCAACAGGCACAGAGAGCGGTGCGAGTCAGCTAGAAGGGCGGCTCGCACCACAGCTGATGTAGGCAGGCTGGCATCAACAAAACAAAGGGGGAAAACAAACGTTGCGGGCCCCGAGCCCGATGACGGTCTCGAGGGCGGATTTCCTCCGGTGACAGATGCGAGGTGCCCAGCGGCTCAGGCAGAGCGAGGCTGGCACCTGAGGCGTCCGTCCAGCGGGGGTCTGTCCCCTGGGTCTGTTCAGTCCGGTGAGGATTTCTGGCGGGAGGGTGAGGCACAGCAGCGAGCCTTCCCAGGCGGTCAACACAGCGATCTTCTCAGCGGGGGAAGAGCGGCTCAACGGAGCGGAGCTCTTCCTCGGCGGGGACGAGTAGACACAGTCGGTCACGGCCTCAGGGAGGGGCTGGGGGGCACCACAGCAGCGAGCCTTCCCAGGCGGTCAACACAGCGATCTTCTCAGCGGGGGAAGAGCGGCTCAACGGAGCGGAGCTCTTCCTCGGCGGGGACGAGTAGACACAGTCGGTCACGGCCTCAGGGAGGGGCTGGGGGCACCAAGGTCACAGCTCCGGCAGTAGTAGAAATCCTGGCTAATTACCGGCAGACGAGCAGAGGGCAGGTTGAGCCAGATGGTCCTGTGGCTCAGGTCAGGGGGCAAGCTCAGTCAAGCCCTTGGAGAATGTTTAAGCACAAAGTAGCAAAGTCTTTTCTCATCAAGTCTTTTCCTCTCCTTTCTCAGCAAGGCAAGCAGCAGGCCAGTCCTCCAAGCGTCTCTTCTCCTTCTAGTCGGGCAGAGGCCCTTCGTGGTGAAACAGGATTCTGATTTCTTAGGAGCAGGGCTCCTACCTTTATACTGCATTTCTTTTGTTCTGACAGGCCAGGGGGGCCTTTGCATAGCCACTTCCAGTCTCTGAGTACTTTGTTGGGTGCAATCTGGCTTCTGCTTTCAGTGTGAGGGGCAGGCACATCAGACGCTCCACAGGAGGTGGAGCCAGCATTGTGTGGACAGGGGCAGCCAGGAGTACCTTGATGATGGGGCTTCGCCCTTCCTGGGCCAGGTGCAGGCTGAGTCATCAGTCGCTCCCCAGGGGGGCAGAGCCAGCATTGTGGTGGCAGAGCACAGCCTGATGCATAGTCCAGGGAAACTCCCACCTCCCACTAAGGTGTAATCCTTCCATTCACCACCTGTCATCTCCCAGCCCTGTCACTCACACATCCCAGACAGTCAGATACACATCCTGCAGAGGCGGGCTGAAATGGTTAGGCAAGCAAATGCTAACTTTCTAAAAGTAGCATTTGCAAACACAGGATATTAAAATAAACTTTACTAAAAGAAGTATTTTATTATTCTGAGTTCAGGCATACTAAACATTATTTTCTACCATGCTCCCTGAGCCTGCTGGGATTATAGAGTGTAATAATTCCAGCAGCCCATCTGGCCTAAAAGGGAGCAGGTAGCCGTTCAATAGTGAAAAACGAATTTGGCTGTAATTCACTATTAGGACATGCCACACACATCAGAGCTTGTCCTACCTTACACTTACAAAGCACCCTGCCCTAGGGCCTACCATAGGGGTGACTAATATGAAGTTAAGGGAAGGTTTAGAGGCTGGCAAGTGTGAGCACTTGCCCAGCCAGCATGACAGTACCAGACTGCACGCAGGTGCTGCAATGGCAGACCCTAGACATATTTTAAAAGGCTGCTTGTGTGGGTGGCGCAACCAGCGCTGCAGGCCCACTAGCAGCATTGGCATTTACAAGCCCTGGCACTCCTGGTGCACTTTACTGGGGACTGACAGTAAATCCAATGAACCAATCAGGACATCAATCACAGTTACACTTTATACAGAGAGAGCATATGCACTTTAGCACTGGTCAGCAGTGGTAAAGTGCCCAGAGTCATTAAACCAACAAAAACAGATCAGAGATAAGCATGAGCGAATTTTGCGGATCTCGCGTTCGCGAATTTTGCGGATTTGCGGATTCGCAATCCGCAAAATCCGCGAATTCCCGCGAATTTGCGGATTTTTTTTTTTTTGTTCGCCCGCGTTTCTGCCAGTTCGCGAGGGTTTTGTACACTTTCGCAAATTGCGAACTTACCTGTCGGGTCGCAAGTTTCGCGAACTTGTTGTTTCTACGTGTCCAGCCTGTTTGGGACACTCTTCTTCATCACTGCCACTCTCTGTCACCACTGCCACTCTCTGACTACTCATGCCACCCTCTGGCCCACCCATGCCACCCTCTGTTTCATCACCACACCCTCTGGTTGTCCAGTGTACATTATTTTCGGCAAAGCAAAGCACACCTTCCCTGCCTCAAGTGACCTGAATTAATTTGGGGCTGATTAATGTGTCACAGAATATTTTTTTAGCTGGCACCTGCTTCCTTAGTGCGCCCTGATTAGTGATCTTTTGCACTTGCTAAGTGCTTTCATTGTTGCAAAATTAGTTACAACACCTGCCCTGCCCCAACTGACAATAATGAATTAGGGGCTGATTAATGGATTTTAACTTCCAGCCTGGCTCCTGCTTGTCTCCCTTAGCTGTAATTCAGGACCTTTTGTGGCATATGTGTAACTATTCTGAGGTTCAGAGCAGGGTCACATAATAGTTTCAACTGGCAACTGAACTCTGGAGGGGCCCCTCAGGAAGCACTACAGGAAATGGCTACTAATGATGAGCCTGAACTTTTGAACCTGGTAAGTAGTTACTTTCAGTTTTGCTAAGATCGTATTTCTGCAATTTTGCACTTATTCGCGGGGCGCGAACTCACGCGAACAGTGCGAGCAGTGCGAGCAAAATCCGCTGCTCGCGGATTTGCGGATTTTGCGGGAGATTCGCGAATCTCGCGGATTGCGGATTTCCCGAAAATCCGCAAAATCCGCGAGCGGAACGGATTTTCCGCCCATGCCTAATCAGAGAGAGTATTGGAGGAAGGCAAAAAGTTTAGGGATGACCCTGCCAAGAGGCCCAGGTCCAACAGCATTCTAAGTAAGATGGAGTTGAGATAGGTCCATTCGAACGAGTCAAATGCCTTTGCGGCATCTAGGAGGACTGCAGCGGCTTGCATGTCTGGTGTCAGATAGTGCGATAATGCAAATAATATTCTGGTATTGTGAGCCGTTGATCTACCAGGTATAAACCCCGATTGATCTGGGAGTACGAGATTGCACATTAGGGGTTGCAGGCGCTTTGCAAGAAGTTTGGCCATTATTTTAGTATCCGTATTTATTAGGAACAGTGGTCTGTAGGATTCACACTGTTCAGGATCCTTATTAGGTTTCAATAAGGCAATGAGCATGGCTTCTATTAGTATGGGTGGTAAAATATGTTTATCATGGGCGTCCCCATACATTTCCACAAGATGAGGTGCAAGTTGTTCAATAAATGCTTTATAAAACTCGCTGGTGAAGCTGTCAGGGCCAGGCGCCTTACCGTTTGGTAGCGATCTGACCACCTCAATGACCTCCTCCACTGTCACTGGTTGTGAGAGGTATTCTCTCTGCGCATCCGATAGCCAGGCTATCGCAACATCCACCAGATAAGATAGAGTCTCGGACTGTGTAGCAGTGACTCGCATTGCATACAAATCGCCATATGTTTCCATAAATGCCGCAGTATGCTCTGTTTGTCATAGTGGGATACACCACTACTGTTTGAGGCGTATATCCTGAGCAAATTTTATGTGCTGAAACACAACTGGTCTCCCCGGCTCACCGTACGTGCAGGCATTTTGTCGTTTTGATAAGTATTTGAGTTCTGCAAACTCCTGATACTCCAACATAACCTTTCTAATGTCAACTAGTATAGTTGTGTTTCTCGTGCGTTCATATTCATGCTCTAAAGCACTTAATGTGGCCTCCCGTTAAGCGAGTTAGGTTCGAATATCCTTTAAGATACCAGCATTGGTACTAATACAAACTCCCCATATGGTGGCCTTTAAGGCTTCCCACAATGTTATAGTATGTTATTGCTATTTGTAGAGCACAACTGTTACCCAAGGGTGTCCTGGCGCTGGGAGAAAGCCCTACAGAAGATTCAAGCCAGATGGAGAGATACGCAGAATCAATTTGTGATGAGCCGAATTTTATGGGGCCGACTCACAGAACTAACTTAAGACAAAATCCTAAACTTACTACTTTTGGTATTCACAGAAGTTAGGATTTTTGTCTTAAGTTTGTCTTAAGACAAACTTCAGACAGACTTAAGACAAAATCCTAACTTAAGTCTGTCTTAAGACAAACTTAAGACAAAATCCTAACTTCTGTGAATACCAAAAGTAGTAAGTTTAGGATTTTGTCTTAAGTTAGTTCTGTGAATCGGGCCCTTAGTGTCTTCCTAAATGCAAGAAAGTTTGGTCATGCTTCTTAAAGAAAGAGGAAGAGCATTCCAGGCTCTTGCTGCGTTAACTGTGAAGCTTCTGCCCCCCCAGTTGGCCTTCTTCACCCTAGGTACTGTCACCAATTTGGCGTCAGAAGATCGTAAGGTTCTGGTTGGGGTGTACCAGTGAATAAGTTGTTTTAAGAATTCAGCCATAGTTCCATGAAGGGCTTTGAAAACCAAACATAAGGCCTTGAATTGGGTGTGTTTCCTCACTGGCAGCCAATGGAAGCTTTGATTTGGGCAGAGATGGATTCAGACCTAGGTGTGTGAGTGAGTAATCTAGCAGCTGCATTCTGTAAAACCTGCAGTTTGTTTAAGGATCCATCATGAATCTTCAAATAGAGACTGTTGCAATAATCTAATCTCTGCATAATCAAAGCAGTGACAACAGTTTTTTTTTACCGCTTTAGGGAGTAGTGGCAATATTTTTTTGCAAGATTTTAGAATATAGATGGTATTGAAGACCACTTTATTATCCTGGTCCCTACATCTCAATTTCTCATCATTCCAAATTCCCAGATTTTTCACTTTCCCAACCGGCGTTGGAATCTGGCCCAGGTCTACCAGCCAGCAATCTGGTGTCCAGAGATTAGTGTTGTTTTCAAACAAAAACACCTCAGTTTTGCTGGAGTTGAGCTTCAAACAATTTTGGGCCATCCAACCCCCCATGGCACTCATGAAATTTTACATCCTCAGAGAAGTAGTCTGAGTGCCGCCTGGGAGTAGGTTCACCACTATTTGGGTATCATCAGCATATGAAGTTAGTGTGAACCCAAATGATTCAATAAGAGGTGCCAGTGAGGAGACATAAACATTGAAAAGGGTCGGGATAAAAGATGAACCCTGCGGAACACCACAAGGCAAAGAAAAAGATTTAGCTTCGAATTTGTCTAGGGCTACCGTTTGTACTCAATCAGTTAGAAATGATTTGAGAAGTTTCCAGGCAGAGTCCTTCACTCCTATCTCCTGTAGACGGTCCATCAAAACATCATGGTGGACCGTGTTGAATGCCGCTGAGAGATCCAGCATGATCAGCGCGGCATTCCCTCCTTGGTCCAAAATCGTCCTGATCTCCTCTGTGGACTTTAAGAGCACCGCTTCAGTACTGTGGCCCCCACTAAACCCAAACTGAGTTGGGTCTAGGGCTTGTGAGTCTTGCAAAAATGTATTAAGTTGAGTATTAATATTCCTTTCAATGACCTTTGCTGGGAGTAGAATTCTAGATATTGTTCTGAAATTGTTGGAGTCATTCTCATCCAGGTTAGGTTTCTTCAGTAGTGGCAGAATAGATGCATGCTTCCAGTCTTTTAGAAAATATCCATCTAAATACAGCTAAAATAACTAC
Organism: Lissotriton vulgaris; assembly: GCF_964263255.1. Classification (NCBI taxonomy): domain Eukaryota; kingdom Metazoa; phylum Chordata; class Amphibia; order Caudata; family Salamandridae; genus Lissotriton; species Lissotriton vulgaris. Next base: position 1,064,321,381 of record NC_141697.1, read on the forward strand.
TGAACTTGGACATGGGTTAAATGAGGAGCCTGACTTTATCTTCAGTAATAGGTTGCTGGTGTCTAGTTCTGGTAAAGGGGCAAAGTTAAGTAGAAGTGGGCTATCCTTATTGATTTCCGCCTGATCTGTTGCTAAGCTCTGTGCTGTTTTGGGGGTAGAATCAGAGAAGGTGACAAAGATGTTATTCACCTTCTTGAAAAAGCATTCAGCAATTTTATTGCACAGCTCTTGGCTGGCTGAGAAAGTCGGGGAGCATAGAAGGGCTAAGGTTTTTACTATTTTAAAAACCTCTTTAGAAGAGTTTTTCGCTTGGTTAATTCTGTCAGAGAAATATTCTTGTTTTGGTTTTTGGAGCAACTATTTATACACTGAAAGACTTGTTTTATAGTCCAGTCTGTCCTTATCCTTAAAGCCCGCCCTCCACGTTCTTTCCAAGTGCTTGCAAGCAAGTTTTTGATCCCTGAGTTCAGGAGAGTACCAGGGGGCATAGGGTTGTTGTCTGGTATGATGGAGATATTTTATAGGTGCTAATTCATTTCCTGCAACTGCTAGCCAGTTGGTGTAGGAACTGGTAGCCTCATACAGATCTCTTGGTACCGAGGGCATGGTTGATGTAAGTAGTTGATGTAGTTCTCTTGTATCTATCTTATTCCATGCTCTGGCAACTGAGTTCTTTTCAGAGGTTTTAAGGCCACATGATCAGGCAAAGTAATCTCATATATTACTGCAGAGTGGTCTGACCATGCCAAATGAAGGACATTCAAAGTTGCCAGTTGCGAATTATTTGAGAAGATGCCATGTAAAGTATGGCAAGCTATATGAGTAGCTCCCCTCACTTGTTGCTCTAGGTTCGCACCTTCCATCAATTCAAGCAGCAGCATTGTAACCGGATCGGATAAAGACTCCAAATAGTAATTAAAATCTCCCAAAATAGTGTAGGAGTCAAAGCTAATCCCTCTTTCAAGTATGCTGCCTATTTGTATTAAAAACCGCCCTCTTTGGCCAGGGGGCCTGTAACTGAGAGCTCCTCTGAAGGAGTATTGGTGTAAAAGATTAAAACAAAACTCCAAGGCTTCGCATTCCTCCTTGGTTATAGGAGTGAACGATTCCATAATGGAGTTGTGATTGATGATTGCCCACACCCCCCCTTTTTAGGTTTCGGCTGCAAAAAGCTGCGCAAGCAGCTTTTGCAGGAGAAATCTATTGAGTTACAGTATGTGGCTCTGGAATCCGCCCTCTGTTTCATTGGCTAGCTCCATAAATGGAGGCTAGCCATTGGAACAGAGAGGCGTCCGTCATGGCCGGACCAGATTCGGGGGCGTTCCCGAGAATTTTTGGCTTTTGGCTACGTCATGCTACGTCAGCCAAAAGCCGGGAACGCCCCCGAATCTGGTCCAGCCGGGCCATGCTTGCTGCTGTCCTGCCTTCCTCCGTGTCCATCCTCCCGCCGTCCCCCCTCCCCTCGCTGTCCTGTGCACGTTTCCCGCCATCCGTGTCCTCTCCCTCCCCCCTTGTCCTCTCCTGCCCCCCTCCCGCCGTCCGTGTCCTCTTCCGCCGTTCGTGTCCTCTCCCGCCCCCCTCCCGCCGTCCGTGTCCTCTCCCACCCCCCACCCCGTGCTGAATCAGAAAAGCCCATTGGTCACTGCCCGATTGTCCTATTGGCTAATCCGACTCTGCCCCATAGAATTCTACAGCGTGGTATGACCTTTGATGACACTGAAATCTTAGACAAACCCTAAGGGGTCAAGCATTGCCGGCCTTTGGTCTTGGGAAAGGCAGGCACGTTGATCGATGTGTTCAGAGACCAATAGAAGTGACCAGCGTAATGCCAGGCAACTGTTTGTATACAAGTAGGAATAGTGAGGAACTAACGACTGGAAGGCGGGTAAAAGCTCATATTCGTCCAATGCGAGCTCTATGGGTCTCGTGACTAGCAAAGCATTGAGTGGGCGGTGCTAACTAAGAGATGAACACAGGACTCAGAGCCGCAAAATCCCCTGTTTAGCTCGCGCCCCCATCGCGTGCTTCATAAGCAGCCATGTTAGAAAATGTATTTGGAAGTCAATCAAGTACCAGTTCTAACAAAAAACACATCATTGTTGCATACCCCCAAAGGAACGATATTGCTGCAAACGTTTCTAAAATTGCTCTGTCCGGTTCGTGTCATGCCGTATGCGTTAAACATCCAAAAGATTTGATATTTTTAAAATACCACTTACCAGAATCAATCGATTATACAAACGCAACATTCAGAAGTAAATACATGCTTCCGACGCTGTTGCTACACAGTGGAGTGTGCAGACAGATGTGGTAAACAAGTATCGAAAATAATATAAAATGGGATCCTATATTCTCTGCCGGGCGGGCTGGGTAGCCGCGCCCCTCTCCATTCATAGCCATCCCTCCGGGGCGGGGCCGACTCCTCTGGAGTGAGTGACTTCACACTCATTTGAAGAGTACTACCGGCCATGAGCGGACACCATGGCGAAGAGCGGCTGGGCGCTGAGGAGGGTGATCACCGGCTTGGCGGAGTGCCCGGCTCACGGCAGGATGACGGCTGTGCGGCGCGCCTCCGTTACCGGGTATTCTAATTATTCTCGCTGTTCATAGACGAGCCTTTTTTAGTGCAAAGTGTGTGGTGTATGCATACTGACACCTCCTTGTCTCGTGACTGGGAGAGAGCCCCTCGCTGTGTGTGAGCTTGCACTGTCCAAGCAGGTTTTCAATGCGGGCCCCGGAGGCGTTTCATGCTGGTCGGAGACGCTTTACTGTCTTGAGTTTAAATGTGGCACAGGCGCTCTCTTGGTTGGGGGAGGGCGCACACCGCATATGAATTGATAGTTGCGCTCTTCACAGACCGGTTTACTTTAGTGGGGGGGTGGCGGGTGAAGTGTCTTATTTTAATTAGAGGAATGACACTTTTAAACGAAAGCCTGGCTGGTAAGGAAAAGTGACCATGAATATTCTAAGCCATAGCTTTTGGCAGGTCAGTTTATCATGTTACCAGAGATTATAGTATGTTCCTGCCCTCACACAGTCCCCTTCAATCTACCTAGCTGCGCAGTGTTGCTGTAGTATGCTGTGTGTTGTCTGTGGAAAGGGATATTTTCTTTTAAAGAAATAAGTACTGTTGTGATTTTAGTGAATTCCTTTACAGGTTGTGATTGATTACTTGTGGTTCAGTGATACCTAGCTATACGTTATATTGCATCTGAGTTTGATATGTATTCAGTGTTATGTTTAATGTGTTCTGTTGGTGGTGTTTGTTGCTTAAAATAACAGTTGTGTGAGCCTCAACTTAAAAATAACAGTAACAACACAAACATCTTCATGACTTATACGCACAAGTGCAGCTGCAGTATTTGTGTAGTTGTGTACCATTTATGCAGGTGTGTCCCAAACTGTGAGTGCAGCCCACTGGTGGGTCCTTTGTTGGTTAACAAAAGTCCAAGCAACAAATAACGATGAATTCAAATGTATTTCCGTAGTCACATTTGCTGTACTTCAAAGACAGAGGCCAAATGTTAGTCTGTCTTCTAACAAATTGCTGCTTTTTTAGGTTTCGGCTGCAAAAAAGCTGCGCAAGCAGCTTTTGCGCCGGAGAAATCTATTGAGTTACAGTATGTGGCTCTGGAATCTGCCCTCTGTTTCATTGGCTAGCTCCATAAATGGAGGCTAGCCATTGGAACAGAGAGGCGTCCGTCATGGCCGGACCAGATTCGGGGGCGCTCCCGAGAATTTTTGGCTTTTGGCTACGTCATGCTACGTCAGCTAAAAGCCGGGAACGCCCCCGAATCTGGTCCGGCCGGGCCGTGCTTGCTGCTGTCCTGCCTTCCTCCGTGTCCCTCCTCCCGACGTCCCCCCTCCCCTCGCTGTCCTGTGCACGTTTCCCGCCGTCCGTGTCCTCTCCCGCCCCCCTCGTCCTCTCCCGCCCCCCTCCCGCCGTCCGTGTCCTCTTCCGCCGTTCGTGTCCTCTCCCGCCCCCCTCCCGCCGTCCGTGTCCTCTCCCGCCCCCCCCCGTGCTGAATCAGAAAAGCCCATTGCCCGATTGTCCTATTGGCTAATCCGACTCTGCCCCATAGAATTCTACAGCGTGGTATGACCTTTGATGACACTGAAATCTTAGACAAACCCTAAGGGGTCAAGCATTGCCGGCCTTTGGTCTTGGGAAAGGCAGGCACGTTGATCGATGTGTTCAGAGACCAATAGAAGTGACCAGCGTAATGCCAGGCAACTGTTTGTATACAAGTAGGAAAAGTGAGGAACTAACGACTGGAAGGCGGGTAAAAGCTCATATTCGTCCAATGCAAGCTCTATGGGCGGGGTTTGCTCGCAGGTGAGAGCGGAAGAAAATGGCGTCTGTTGGCGGCTTCCGGTGGCAGAACAACTTTACGGTTTTAATTTATATTTTAATACTTCTCGCGGAGGTCTTACTGGCAGACCAGACTGACGAATATCTGAAGCGGGAGCATTCCCTGAGCAAGCCGTACGGGGGTAAGAAATGGTGCTTGTGGACTAGAGTTAAAGACTAAGATGCAGGCGAACTCTGGGGGTAAAGTGGAGTCACGTGAGAAGGGCAGGCTTGCTGTCAGCTGCCGTACCTTTAAGTCCTGTGTACGCTCAAGTATAAGTTATCATTTAACATCGTCCCTGACGAGGCACAGTGGCTTTTTCGGACAGCCGGAGTCCGGTTTTGTAATTTAGATGTGTTTTGACTATGTGGGTAGATCCGGACTGACCATTCTGCCGCCCTGGTATTTAAACGTCAGACAGCAGGCTAGGTGGTTGCTTTCAGAGAAGGATGGGCTCCCGAGTACCATGGCCTTATTTTAGCAACAATCTCCTGCGGGGTAGGGCTAGAGTGATCGTTTTCTTTAGTGTTGATTTTGGTTCCTAGCCAGACACTGGAAATGGGGTCCGTCTTTTTAACCTTATGGATTTGTACAGAACATGATCTATCTTTGCAAATTATGTACCTTCCCTCCGTCACAGATTACAACATTATCTAGGAACATTTTGCGACCACCCCCTGCAAATTGCCACAAGTCCTGCGAGCTCGGTAAGGTGCTGCGCCGCCTGCACACTCACCTCCTGCACACTGGGTACAAACTCCAGCCACCCCTGCACACACTACACCCCTGCCACAAATCGTGGGAACTAGGCATGGGGCTGCTCCGTCTTTTTTCACGTGTCTGCCATCTGAACTGTTGGTACTCACTTCTGCCCTCACTGTGGACAGTTGCTAACAGTGTAGACCAACCATGTCCTTTGATTGCCATCACTTCCATTCGTGCTCTGCACTCTTCAGTTATTTACAGAGTCTGGCACAGAGTCTGTCACAGGGACTTATCTTTGAGGTTCTAGTTTTAAAGGTCCCCAACAAAGTTGCTCTGAAAAGCTCATGCCTTACATTAAACCTTTTCAAGCCCTTTGGTTGTAAACGGTACAGCAGCTACGCGTTGATTTCTGATGGTTACTCTGTTAAAGAAGCTATTTCGTTACTTTACATGTCGGGTTTTACACAGGGATATGTATTGAAAGTAACCATTGCTAATATTTTTCTTCATTAAATAATTTGACAGGTTGGATTTTTCTACTTCATAGTTTGCACCACTAAGAGAAATGTCATAAATAGTCTGTATTTAGAGTGTGTTTCTGTTCTCTTGTTGACAGTCATTAGAATGAGTAATGAGACTCCTTAGCTCAGCTGTCTTTTGAAGGCAAATGATCCTTCGTGGTTTACCCCGAACAGCATGAATCCTCTGTCATGTGGTTAGCCTCACTTCTACACTCGTTAGTCTAAGGTCTCTACTTCTGCTGATGGTCTTAAGAACGTAATACAGATGCTTTAAGGCACAACCATGAGAATGAATTGTGTCTTTTGTATGTAGGAAAAACCTTTACTATTGGATAAGTAATAAATACAATTTTTATCCTTTACACATTTCACTTTAATCACACAAGCTTATCTGCTTCGAGTAAAGTGTACAGGGTGTGTGTTCACTTGCTGTAAGGAAATGCGGTTCTTTTGGAAATATCACATTTAACTTCCTTTCCAGGCCAGTTTACAAATAGAGCTAAAGCAAACCTGTACTATCAAGGCCAAGCTCTGTGTGTGTGTGTGTGCGGCTGGCTGTGTGTGCGGCTGGCTGTGTGTGCGGCTGGCTGTGTGTGCGGCTGGCTGTGTGCGCGGCTGGCTGTGTGTGCGGCTGGCTGTGTGTGCGGCTGGCTGTGTGTGCGGCTGGCTGTGTGTGCTGCTGGCTGTGTGTGCGGCTGGCTGTGTGTGTGTGTGTGTGCCGCTGTGCGTGTGTGTGTGCGGCTGGCTGTGTGTATGTGCGGCTGGCTGTGTGTGTGCGGCTGGCTGTGTGTGTGTGTGTGTGTGCGGCTGGCTGTGTGTGTGTGCGGCTGGCTGTGTGTGTGTGCGGCTGGCTGTGTGTGTGTGTGTGTGCGGCTGGCTGTGTGTGTGTGCGGCTGGCTGTGTGTGTGTGCAGCTGGCTGTGTGTGTGTGCGGCTGGCTGTGTGTGTGTGCGTGGCTGGCTGTGTGTGTGTGCGCGGCTGGCTGTGTGTGTGCGCGGCTGGCTCTGTGTGTGTGTGTGGCTGGCTCTGTGAGTGTGTGTGTGTGTGTGTGTGTGCGCGGCTGGCTGTGTGTGTGTGTGTGACTCTGTGTGTATGTGTGGGTGCAAATGCAATAGGTCTCACATTTGCGAGAGATTAAGCTATTGCCATTGTATATGACAATGCCATTTATTTATCTGTTTCCAAAACCAACACATAAATACAAATGTTGTCATTTACAATGCCAATAGCTCTAACTTTTCCAAAGGCGAAACCATTGCATTGTAAATGCTTGTTTGTGGGATCTATTCAGCGTCTAACAGAGGTAATTGGGTGGTGTGGCTTTAACTAGGTCTGGACCAGATGAGTCATCTGTCCAGGAATCTATAATAAGTGGGACAAGAATCCCTTCGTCTTCAATTAGGGAAGCGCATTCCAGGCTATGTTTAACCAGGGACCTAGCGGTGAGCAGGTCATATTTTCGATTCAGGTGAGAAGTGTCATTTACTCTGCTTGTGTTCTGCAGTCGTAAGGTCACTATTGATTCCAGCAGCAGCTCTGGCAACATGGTATTGCACCCTGAGCAAGACACTCTGCCCTGAGAGTGCGTAAAATCCATGTGCAGTATAGAGCACTTCTGACCTGTAGGGTTAGGATTGAGAGACTTTAGAGTTTTGCTTGAATAGTGAATAACGTCCTTACCGTGAGCAATCCGACCAGGGGGGCTGGCGCTATGCGTGGATCTAGCGCGGACAGGCGCAGACGGGCTTGATTTTGGTGTGCCCTCGGTGCGCCCGCGGCACGCGTCCGCTGCGCGTCAGCGTTCCTTTAAGTAAGTTCAGGACATGAAGCCTAGCCCGCTGACCTCGTACTACCAAAATGTCTGCCCCCAAACCTGGAAGTCCCGCAATTCTAGTGAGTATCCTTCCCGGGATAGACAGAAGCTGGTAGGAGACTCAGTGCAAATTACAGTATTACAATGTTTTCTAAAAAGCAGTTTTAAAAAATGGTTAAAAACAGCTATAACCGTTTCTAAGCACAATAGCAGCAGAGTATTAATGCAAGCTTATTCAGCCAAAGTAGCGATCACTATGTTGGTCTCTTCCGGCTCAAGCCTCAGGAGTACTCTCATGCGCGCTCGCGCCAGCGTTCCTTTAAGTAAGATCAGGGGCATGAAGCCTAGCCCGCTGACCTCGTACTATCAAAATGTCTGACCCCGAAGTCCGGCATTTATGTTTAGGGGCTAAATATGAATCCTGCAGGAAGGCAATATCAACATGCAACCTATCGAAATAAGCAAATACCTGACATATCTTTTTCGGGTCATTGAGCCCTCTAACATTCCCTGTTAATAAATGAAGATGCGCCGGATGTTATCCATCTATGTCTGTTGGTTGTTCGTGCTATACATATATTTTAGTTGTGTGTACCGCACATGATTTACGTATTTATTGCATTTTGGAAAGATTTGGCAGGATAATAATGAATGGTAGCAGCTTGGATGACCACAGTGTACTTTAGAAACAGTAGTCTGCAAAACCAATCCCAAAACCCAGCCCACCTCCCTTCTCCCACTTTGGCATCCCAATCATGGAAAAGACATACCCTTAACAACACGTCCTTTTTTTTTGTTTAAAATTTTTTATTGACATCACATAAGGATAATATACAATTATTCATAACATAAATTCAATTATATACATTAAATCATCAATTAGAAAAAAGAAACAGAATAATCATAGTCCTCATCTGCAGCTGGTCTGCCTAATCTGGGACATTCCAATGCCCAAATGATAGTAATTACCTTCCTTACCAGTAATAGCCTATATCGAGAGATCCATAGGGCCCCATATTTTAACATTTTTGACCATAGAGGCTGTACCCCTAGCTTTAGCCAGGGCAAATTCCATACCATAGGTCGTTTTAATAATAAACCACCAGTCATGAATTGTTGGTGGAACGGGGAAACCCACATCCGGGCGATAGCCAACCTAGCTGCTACCATCATGATAGTAAATGGCCGTGCCAGAGCAGGTTTATCTACCTTATACCCCAACATGATTTCTAAAGTAGTAAATGTAGGCCCCATCCCAAGTTTGCTATAAAACACCTGGCCGATCTTCTGCCAGTAAAGTTGTACTTTCGGGCAATCTATAAACATATGTATTAGGTTTGCAGATTGAGTCCCCCATGTAGGACATTTAGTCTTTTCTCCTCCACTATTACCTCCTGCCCATCTACTAATCCTTTCGGGTGTATAGTACAACATACCAACTGTACGAAATTGTTGTAGTTGCAGACTCAAAGAGTGGACTGAATCATCAATATTACCCAAAGCTTGTGCAATCATACCATATGTTACAGCCAAGTTCAGCGTTTGACTCCATTGTAGTGCTAGCTTTTCACAGCCATCAGTTTTAAAACTAGTCAGCAACTTATACATATTGCCTTTAAAAGATCTGTGGCCAGATGTAGGTAATCTCAATTTACCTATTCTTAAATACCGAATTTTACCAATTCAGTATTTAAGAATAGGTAAATGAGATGTAGATAATTTTTCGGTAAAAATTACCGAAACTGTAAGATTCGGTAATTAAGAATCAGTATTTACCGAATCGGTAAATACCGATTCAGTAATTCCCATTCATTCCTATGGGCCTGTGGCCCATAGGAATGAATGGCAATGACCAATTCGGTAAATACTGATTTGATAAATACTGAATCGGTAAATACCGAATCGGTAATAGGGGGAACCCGTTCAAGGGTGGCAGGGTGCCACATTGACTGTTGCACCCCTGAATAGTGCATGGGTGCACATGTGGCACACATACATGCCCTAAGGGCATGTATGTTTGCCACAATCCACTGAATAAAAAGCAAAAATTGCTTCTTAAAAGTAATTTGTCATTTACCACCAACTAATAGTTGGTGGTAAATAACGAATCCTTGAATGTAGGAAGCACTTATTTGAGTGCTCCCTACATTTCAGGATTCGGTAATTTACCGAATCAGTATTTTAAGAATTTGGTAATTTACCGATTTCTTAAATTACCGATTCGGTAATTTCGGCCGCTACCGACCGATATTAGGCTTCCTACATCTGGCCCCCGGTGTTCTCTTCAAACAAAAGATCCCAAATTGAGATTTTGTGATGAGATTTAGATCAACATTTTTCTGAAGATAGTCCTTTATCTGTACATATTTAAACAGGTGGTTAGCACGCAGTTTATGTTGGAGTTGTAAAGTGTCAAATGATTTAATTCCTCTAACATCATACATATCACCTAGATATAGGATCCTGTGCTTAACCACGATCTGCCTCTATAATCCTGAAAGATTTCAGGTAGCATTGGAATCCCCCAAAGTGGGAGCTTAGTATGAATTACAGACAAAGTACATTTGGCAACCATAGCCTGCCATATAAAAACACAGTCTCTAATGGTCTTAAATTTAACACGCTTGAAGTAGTTTGGATCGTTAATACATTATAAAAAAAATAAACTGTCATCCCCCAAGATCAGTCGATATAGAGAATCCCAAAAGAATACGAAAACGTCCGGCAAACGATGACCAAAAATAAAATCTAAAATCTGATAACCCAAGACCACCTTGTTTGTAGGGTAATTTGAGCAAGTCAATAGCCTGGCGAGCCTCCTTGGGAATATTTTCATCTTTATTAAATTGCATCTCCGCATGGGCCCTACAGGGAGTTTATGCCATGTTTTTAAAATGTGGGCAGTTTCAGTTCATAAAGGAGTGTAATTTAAAGATATTATTTGACCTGTTTTCGCACAAATTTTGACCCCTAAGTACATAGCAGAAGCACAGCTCCCCAAAATTGAAGGGCTAGATTCAAAATTCAAAAGCACCTGTGTCTTGTTGATATTTAATTTATATCCTGAAACTAATCCAAATTCAGTTGCTTGCCTCTCCATAGCTGGAACAGCTTCTACAGGATTTATGGAAAAGAATGCCAGATCGTCCGCATATGCAGTTATTTTTAAGCTACTAAAAGTGGTCTTTAATGGGTTAATGTTCTTATCACCTTGTAAAACACGTATAAACAGCTCTATGTAAAGGGCAAATAACAGTGGGGAGAGAGGGCAACCCTGTCTTGTACTACATAAGATATCAAATGGTATAGAATATGCACCAGAATATGAGAGCTTAGCTCTAGGTTTGCGATCCAAGGCATGGACCCATTGTATAAATTGTCTCCCAAGACCGAATGCACTTAATGTAGCCCATAGAAATTCCCACCCGACCTTGTCAAAAGCCTTTTCCACATCTAAAAGAATCATACCGAGACCCACCCCCTCTTTTTCTGCATAATCGAATGCACCAATCGCTATATTAACATGAGATGTAGTATCTCTGCCTGGTATAAAACCATGTTGAATATCGGATACCAGACCTACCATCATTGGTGCAAGACGATTAGCAAGGATCTTTGAAAAAATCTTGCCATCTGTATTTATGAGGGAGATGGGTCAGTATGATCCACAGTCAGTAGGGGTTTTGCCCTTTTTAAGAAAAAAAACAATCTGGGTCATGTTCCACGACTCAGGTGTCTTATTATCTATGCCAATATGTTGAATAACTATGCTAAATTGTGCTAGCAAAGTGTTTTTAAACACCTTGTAAAATTCGATTGGCAGAGAATCTACCCCTGCGGCACAGAGAGTAGTCCACATCCAAAATCACAAATAACAAGTTCTTCAGTTAATTGCAAACGAAAAGCAGCCAACACATGTTTGGTCATGCAACATAATGCATATTTGACTTCTTCAGGGCTGAAAGACTCAAATAAAGCAGAGTTACTTCTACAAATATATAAATGAGCAGTTCTTCTCCACAATAGATTAACGGTTATTCAAATAAGATAAAGAAGTTCCAAGGAGACAGTAAAAGTACCATCACCCAAAGTGTAAATAGAAAAAGATCATATTATAATCAATACCTCAAAAAACTGCTGTCTCCTCACAAGCACCGCAAAATGTGAGAGCCTAAGAGCAAATGAAAAATAAAACAAGTCACCTGTAATAGGTTCAGAATTTTGTCAATATCACTCGTGTGGAATCTTGGTAAATCTCTCCTATTCCAAGTGCCTAATTCTATATCTGTAAGATTAAAAGTCATGTTATCAAAAGAATAGATCTGGAAGCCCTATTCCAGTTCAAACAAACAAAACCAGCTGTACAGCTGGTTTCGCTTGTTTGAACTGGAGTATGAGAGATATTGCCAATCTTCTGACCCTATCCTATTACAGGTGACTTGTATATACAAGTTAACTTTATTTTGTTTTTTGGTTTTTTTTTTCCTTTGCTTTTCCTTTTGGATGTGGACTACTCTCTGTGCCAAGAGAAGAATACTTGATTCAAAGAAAACTTAATAAACTCATGGACATTGAAGCATGAACTATTTAGATCTGCATACTATCTCATGAACTGACTATATGATAAGTGATATTTGTTATAGGTTTTGAGTGCTCGGGGAAGAGTTTTCATTTGTTTTGTTACCCTGACAGGGTAATTCATAAGATTGTAGAGGTAATCAAACTTTCTTCTCCTCAGAGCACCTTTGAATACATGTTTAATCTAGCTACATTTACTCAGAACTAGTGTTGAGCGCCTGGCAAAAATACCTGGTTACTAGGGGCTAGATGTAGGTAATTCCCATTTACAGACTCTTAAATACCGAATTTTACCGATTCTGTATTTAAGAGTCTGTAAATGGGAAGGGGGCAGATGTAGGTAATTTTAAAATCTGAATTACCGAATCTGTAAAATTCGGTATTTACCGATTCTGTAAATACAGAATCGGTATTTCCCATTGATTCCTATGGGCTATGAAGCACATCGGTAAATACCGAATCCTGCAAGGTTGCAGGGGGTGTCACTTTGACACCCTCTAGCACCCCAAGTACAGGCTTGTGTGCAATGTGGCACACATACATGCCCTAAGGGCATGTCTGTGTGTCACATTGCACAGGTGTGCATGCCCAGATGTGCATGCACACCTGAATTCCGTATTTTACCACACAATAGGATTGTGTGGTAAAATACTGACTCTTAAGGGCCTGTGGCACTGTAAACTGTGCCACCTACATTTGTAATTACAGAATCGGTATATTTACAGATTCGGTAATTTACCGAATCTGTAATTTTACCGAATCGGTAAATATACCGATTCTGTATTTTCCAGCCCCCTACATCTGAAAACCCTAATACCGGTCGGAAACGGCGGAAATCGGCCGTTTCTGACCGGTATTAGGGCTCCTACATCTGGCCCCTGGTGTTCTATTTTAATTGAAAATCAGTGCTAATGGCATGATGCATTGTGCAAGAGCTTATTGCCATTTGAGCTCAGTTTGCTGCTGCTTGATTAGAAAATCTATTTGTGCAGCAGCAAATCTACTTGAATGTCAGCTCTCTGACCGTGACCACTCAGGTACGGCAGCCACCATCTGCATTAGAAAATCAAGCTAGGTGATGCCAAATTTCACTCGCCAGCTCACATATTCTGTAGACTCACAGGATAAGAATTTCAGCACACAGTGATTGCCAGAATTTGGTCAGAACTCTGCATTACAAAGTAACACAGAGTGGCCGAAATTCCACCAATTCCATGGGCAGAACAGAACATTCCACCCTTTCCAAGTTTTCATTGGGTTGACCAATTACTGTTGACCTACATTAGGGACTTTCCACTTAGTCTACGACCTGACCAGGATGAACCAGGATGAATCAGTATGATGAAAATATGTCAATTCACACTACATGTTTATTTTGCACATTCACTGTCAGATCTTTAAATGTAGATAACAGTGAACTACTTGCCTTAGATGTTTATGAAAGTCATTGTTTTGTTACATTTCATATAGGTACCCCAATATAGGCTCAGGTAGTCACCTAACCTTTCACCTATATTCTCCCCTACCATTACACTACATAATGGTTCTTGTGACTAACCTTTCACTTAGTTACGGTACTGCTAACAGGACATGGAGTTTTCCCTGAAAACTAGCCTCATTCATTATGCATGAGGATTCTTGGAAACTCAGCAGGACTACCATCTCCTGCATAATAACTATGTATAAGGGTCATTCCTTCCGTCATCCTAAGTTCGACATGACACAGCAAGGTAGTACCCCTGAGGGTACCACTTTGGGTATATAAACATAATATCTTGCTGAGGTAGTCAGAGGAGAAAAGGACTTCCATGCTGACACACTGATGCAAGACATTGAGGCTCCTACACGCAGACACTCCAGGTCGCAGTGGTCTGACAGACTCTCACTTCAGGTAATGAGGTTGACTTTATCCTAGAGGGATTCTTGGCTTTACACCTGCATACATGCTAGGTACACTTAAGTACATCTAGTTACGGTTGCATCGTAGGAGTACGTATTTACTAATGTCATGTATTTTATACACTTGCCTGTATTCATTGTTTTAGCATGATGGTAGAAATCTACTATCCTTTTACTCTGGTAGTGCTTCTAATCATTTATATCTGTTTCTGTCAATGATTGTTTCAGCACACCTGTTTTACACTAGAATGACGCTGATTGAATAAATGCTTATTGAAAAACATCCTCACCTTTTATTCTGTGCATCTCTCTGAGACAAAGTGAGCACAAGCGACTGAGCGAAAAGTATCGCACTGTTTCCATAATCCTGAGGGATCAGGGATGTCATGTTTGATAGTTGCCAAGAACTATTCTCTCCTTGGTAAGCGGGGTTTCTTATGGTGCTGTTAGCTAGCTGGTATACAGGCTAACATACTCGGTAAGGGTGTCTATAATAAGTCCGACACCAGTCCTACAGTCTAAGTTGTCTAAACATGCAGATCCTATATAGGTTTATAGGAACTACACTACAGTTTGGATAGTTTGATATTTTCATAAGTTCCTCAAAAGATAAAGACATGTAACATATATATAGGTCAAAGGCAGACAGGCTAACTTAACAAACTCAAAATGGTTTTAGGATATTTAGGATGGAGTGGGTGCCGATGACCACACCATACTAGGCAGCCTGTCAGGGGAGTCAGAAGGTCATGAAGCCTGAAAAAATGGTGCCTGTGATGAATATGGGCAAGGGGTGTGAGACACCCACCCTGGCAGTTATCACGGTCCAGAAGGAGGCTGAGCTGGAGGGTGATGCCACTGAGCTTACAGGGGATGACATTGCTGCTATGTGAGACCTGCCTGAGCTAGCCAGGTGGCAAGCTGAGTACCTTCACAGGCACAGTTTTGCAAAACTCAGAGGGAGTGCCTCACTCTTGGGGCCTACAGAGAAAACTGAGGCCCAGGCTAATGGCAACACCACTTGTGATCACAACATCTAGTGAGAATAGTCTCCTGTATAGTGAGCCTAAGCTCCCTGAGTCTGGGGTGTCCCAAAAGCTAGTGCTATAGGGCCTTCCTACTGGAACTTCCTCATTAGATCCCCTTGGCAGGTCATCTAAGGCAAGCCAAAGCCTTTTACCACCTGGCCACCCACATCCACTGGCCTCAGAAAAGTACTAAAAGCAATGCCTCTTGCTGGTCCTATGTTACCTGCCAAACAAATGGTAAGTCAGGCATAATGTTTAAGACTCACCTGCAACCTTTCCTTATTGTGGGAACGCCCTTTGAGAGCTTGTGGATTGATATTGTTGTGGCTCTGGTCTGAAAGACAGCCCTAGGGAATAGGTTTATCCTGCTCTTGGTGGACCATGCCACCCAGTTCCCTTCCTCTGAAGTCGATGACAGTGTCTGTGGGGCCAAGGTGCTTATGGGGATCTGTACTCAAGCGGGTTTACCCACGAAGGTGGTATCTGAGAGGGGCGCCAACTTCATGTCTGCCTACATTAGGGTCGTGTGGGATGAGTGTGGGGTAACCTACAAGTTTTCCACACCATACCAACCCCAACCTAATGAGCCCATTGAAAGAATTAACAAGATGCTGACAGTCATGATTATGGGCCTACCTAAACTCATGAGGCATGCTTGGAATGGCTTACCTACTGTTTGCCTACAGGGAGGTGCTTTAGAAGAGAGTGAGCTTCAGCCACTTCGAGCTTCTGTTTGGCTACCCTGTGAGATGACCTCTTAGTCTTATCAAAGGCGGGTGGCATTAAGCTCCCATGAACCCCCCAACAAGATGTAGTGAGGTACATGTTAGCCCTCTTCTGGAAAGAACCCACTGAGCACCTGAAGGCAAAACGGGAAGTGATAAAGCAGAGTATGCTCTGAAGGCTACTCTGGTAGAATACCAACCTGGTGAAAAAGAATGGGTCATGGAGTATGTGGAGCCCCGAGCCTTACAGGACCGGTGGACATGGCCTCATGAAATTACAGAGAAGAAGAGCGAGGTCACTGACTTGGCAGCTGTCAAGACACCTAGGAACCCCTTAAGGGTACTGCATATCAATCATCTCAAACCACACTTTGGGAAGTTAGAGTTAACAATGCTCATGGTGACATATGATGGAAAGGAGTAGCAAAGTGAACCCCTTCCAGACACCTGATTTCCAAGGAGCAAGATGAAACAGCAGAAGAGGTTGTCCGCACCCCTGCCATGATGCTATAGCAACAAAGGGACTGTTGTCACTTGTTGAGGAAGGTATCCTCTCTCTTCCACTTACATCTGGTCTCTACACCCATGACATTGACATGTGGGACAGCATACCTGTTAAAAAACAAAATGTACATGCTATCTAACAATGTGAGGCCCAGTATCAAGGATGAGGTTTCCAAGATAATGGAATTGGGGTGATTTGACACTCCAGTAGCTCCAGGTCCAGCCAGTGGTCTTGGTGCCCCCCACCTGGAAATCACCCTAGAATGTATGTTCTGCATAGACTATAGAGGCCTCAATTCAGTCACCAAGACTGACACTCACCCATCCCCTGAGCTGATGAGCTAATTGATAGGGTAGGGGCTGCCATGTTTCTTAGCACATTTTATCTGCTATCAGGGTACTAGCAGATTGCTCTAACAAAGGGGGCCAAGGTGTGATGCAGCAGTAATTTCTTCTGGTAATTTCTCAATGCAAAACCCTCATTCTACCTCTAATTTACCGCTGAAAAGGTGTTGGACCCTTGACACCATGTATTACCTTCAGGAGACTTTAAATGAACATGAACAGTCACAAATGCAATTATTATTTAAGCCAATGAAGAGAGTTGTTGAGTATTTTAAAGGGTTTTATTTTCTAGTCAAAAGTTAAGTTTTTCTCTGACCCTTTATTCATTAGTAAAACATCAATCAGGTTACAGAATTTGGAAAACAGGAAAATAGCATTAATAAAGAACATATTACAGTCTGCATATAAGCATCACTGGTAGAAAAGAAAATGTGGGGCAGTATATCAGTCAAAACTCTAAAAGCAGGGGCGGCCTTAGGCATGTGCAAGCTGTGCACCTGCACAGGGCCACCAAACCCCAGGGGCCACCACACCATATCCTTAATATAATAATCCTCTGAGGATGGATACATATTTGCGTGGCGGCCCCTGGCAGGGATTTGGCGGCCTCCGGCTCTGTTCCACATCCAAACACCTTCCTGAGCTCCGGGGTGGGGGGCTCCGCCCCGCTCGGACCCCCTCTTCCGGGGCCCCCTACCTACGCTCCCTGACCAGGGCCACCATGAGCCTAGAGCCGCCCCTGCTTAAAGAGTTTCTAAGAAAAAATAGTCTTTCAAAGCTAATTAATAATTAAATAGTTTTCAAAAATCTCCCATTAAGAGAAATAAATGCATATGAAAAATAAATCTTTTCAGACCTAGTTAATTAGTCAAAGCATATACTTAGAATTTTAGCATCTAAATCTAAAAAGCTTTTCTTTCTGTTGATGCTCTCTGCATCTCTGCCACTCTGATAGGAGCTGCTCCTTGAAAGCACCCCCCCCCCTTCATCAGACCTTAAAGGAATGTGGCCTGCCGTGCCAAATATGATGTGCCAATACTTTCTGAAAAAAAAAAAGGGAAACCCCTTCCCTCTCCTCGGACGCAATCTCTACCCTCACCGATCTCCTCCCACAGCGTTTCTCGTACCTAACCCATAGAATGTCTGGTCTAATCTGTTCCTTCTCTCAAGAGCTCACACACCCCCTAAAGCCTAATGAGCCTAGAAGCCAACCACGCCCCCAAAAAGGTAAATATTTATACTCTAATTCTTGGCAGACTACACAAAAATGTTGCATTACAAGAAAAGCTTGTACCGGATTGGGTAGCCAATGATGGCATGATCTCTCACTATCCTGACTCATTGAAAATTCTCGAGCATACCAGTTTTAACAAAAGAAGCGCAAATGATGAATACATTTTATATGTTTAGCAACATTTAATAAGAAAAAACTTTCTATCTTTTCCTTCCTTCCTGTCATTGCAAAGGCTGGAAGGATGCTTTAGCTAACTGGTACATTGGCACAATCACAAGAATGTACAGTTCACAGTAGCCTTGACTCCTTCTTGTCATGAGGAAAGCTGGCACAATCTGCACATTCTCTCTTCTCTTTAATGCAAGTCACAGCCTTGATGGATTCACAAGCAGCCATGTTTTCTTAGGCCCCAAAAGAAACAAACACAAAAGAGTATTAATTTCATGCAAATCAGCCCATTATGTTTCCCACCCTTATATTAATACCCCTTATAAATGTTTACCTAGCCAAGCCATTAGTTTAAAGCAGCTTTTTCTACTATTTGTGTACAACATGCAAAAAAAGTGCAATGTGCAACATAGCATTATTATGCTTTAGTGCACATTTTAAAAGCGCACACAGGTAATACAGCGCACACAGCAACATGCTTTAATGTTTTAGATAGCTTTTCAATCAAAAAAGCATTTAGCCCATGTGTAGTGTTTGGTGCATTTGTTAATTCACACACATTATAAAAAGAGGTAGTATAAACTGAAGTGTATATATATATATATATATATATAGATATATATATGTATATATATATATATATATATATATATATAATATATATATATATATATATATAATATATATATATCACCTACTGGCGATAGCCAGTAGGTATATATAGTTAGGATTTTTTCTCTATGGAACTTTTGAAAATTCTATGTCTAATAACTTTGGCGTTTGTGGACGGAATCGGCTGAAATTTTCAGGTAAATGGCACATTTTGATTCTGAGCAGCCCCTGAAAATTTGGGGGGGTTCCGTCAAGGGGGGGCCGAGAAAAAAGGGGGGTCCCAAAACGCGTTTTTCCCATTCATTTTTCCATAGGGCCTTTGGCCTCACTTTTAGCTCGAACGGCTGAATGGATTTGCACGAAACTTGGCAAAATTGTAGGGACTGTTAGCCCGATGTGCCTCTGCTGGGTCTCAATTTATGTGTTCCAGTGGATTTTGAGAAATTAACGTTTAAAAAAACAGATATATCTGTGACAGCGTCCTGGATAGCGCACTAGATCGCGTACTTTCCGCGTAACGGCGCTTTGCGAAGCGAAGCTGATTGGCTCTCCGGTGTCTGTCAACATTCTAAACAGTCCGGTGCGGCCGCCATCTTGTCTCTCGGTAGGATCGAGAGACAAGAGGAGGAGAAAAACGAAGGGGGAATTTAATGAAAGGGGGCAAGGTAGACCCCTCTTGACCCCCTAGGAATGATGTTGGGGTTATTAAAGGGTCCCATGGGGAAAATAAAAAAATAAAAAAAATTCGCGGTAGAAGCGCTTCCCGGTTCGCGAACTGGGTAGCGAAATGGGACGCGAAACGGGAATTCGCCATTTTGTGTTTCGATTTAATTAAATTACTAGATGGAGGAAAAACTATCTGAGTATTGGGTATAAGGGGGTACGGGAGACGTATCCTGACCCCCTATGTTTTCTGAGGGTGGTTGAGGAGGCTCATATATGTTGATACTTGTCTTCCAGCGGTTGCGCGTGAGGGTTTTTTTTTTTTTTTTGCCGCTAGACTTCTGTTAACGTTCGATTCGAAGGAAATTAGGAAGTGTTGATCGCCATTTTGACACTGCGAGTAAATATATTGTAAAAAATAATTGTTATAAATTAATCAGTATTGATAAACATTGTATGCGCCATCTTGCTTTTTTTCCAATGCCACACTTTTGTCGTGCACGGCAGCCATTTTAGATGCCTTGACCAGACCCACTCTCTGCACGCCGCCGATCCTCAGCATGGCTCCCCACCCTCGCAAGCATCTCCCCCACGCACTGGTCACCCCTGCTCTCTCTCTGATGCATGGGCCATAAACTTCCCCCCATCTGCGCTGCTCTTCCCTGAGTATCACACCCTGTGCCCGCCCGACACCTCCCTTTCACCCTATTCACTACCGCACCCTCTGACACTCCTCTTCCTCTGTGTCTGATTGTCCAGGCCGGTCCCAGGCTATCACCTAGCCCTGCGGATGTAGTTTATGGCCCCAACTGTAAAGAATCACCCCTGTTTAAAGGAGTTACAGTAGATCAAGGTCGCCACCTCATGAGATCCGTTACACCACACGCGTTCCTACTATCTGATAACGATCCTGTATTGTGATTGGGGAGGGGATTCTCACTGTAAGGGTGTGTGGGACCGAGCCTGAAGCGGAAGATTCCAGGGATGCCTTTTTGTACATCAAAGTCTTCACAATTATGTGTCACATTAAAAATATATAGCACTCCAACAAAGTTGTAGGATTATAACACTTTAATAACTTATAAATATATACAACGCTCCAACAAAGTAAACACGTTATAAAAAAACTTTTTAAACAACTATTTATATGACATTGCTTTAACCAGGATAGACAAAGAAATGACACAGTGATGTAAAAGTTTCTGAAAGAAATTCCAAGAACGTCCCATGTGAAAGTGAATTTTATCTGGCAATTTTTTTTCTTTTCCTTCTCATGAAAAGAAAGTTAATGCCAGGTTCGTTATCTGCTTCATCTGCAAAAAAAAAAACTCTTGAGAGGGACCGAAAAAAATATAGCTATGGTAATCATACCATGCATTGGCACATGGAGAGGTGGCACCCTCCTAATTATTCTAAAGCACAACTTCGAGATTTGGTGGATAACCCTCGACCGGCAAAAACATCCATCAATGACTTAGCAATAAGTGAGTCAGAGGCAAGGGAAACGGTCCCAAATCTGCAAAAGAACTTTGGGCAGATGAGATTGACTTGTGTAGCATGTGGAAAATTAATTTCATGCGGAGAGATGAGTATTACTTTAATAAATAGATCATATGAAAATCATCAATGTCCAAAACGTCCTAGAAAGTAATTTTTGTCATTTTTGAGGAAGAGAGATAACCTACAGTGGTACGGGGTCGTTTTCGTTCGTACTAGGGGGGCCAGGTGTCATTCCTTCGGGGTGGCTTAGGGGCATTTAAAACAACTTCCCTGATACAGGTAGCATATAAAGTAGAGGCTAAATACCAGGATCTTTATCGATTGCTTTATGCTGTACAAAAATGAAAAACACATACAACAAACCTGGACCATTCATATTTTCAATGTTTCTGCGTACTATACTTTTTAACCCTTAACTAATTGAGCTGCTTCATTTCACCTGCTTTTTAAAAAAAAAAAAAAAAATCGGAAACAGTGGCCATTTCTTCGAAACTTACCAATGTACGCGTTACAACCACGTTTGGTTTTTCAAAAACCTTTAATAAAAATGTTGGTGCCCAAATACGGGCCTACAACCCCGTGGGCCGGCCACGGAGCAGGCTGGAACTGTAAATGGGGGGGGGGGGGGTTTATTTGTGGAAAACATAACAGAGTCAGTGGTCGTTGATTTCATAGTAAAAAGTGCGACAAGTGCAACAAAATCATATCGATAATTCATTGTGAGCAAGTACCATTAGTGTCGACAATTCCAACCTTCAATAATAAATACAGTAATCAATGATGCATTAGAACTTAATATCAATTCATTGTTCGAACGTGTAATCAGTCTTATCCCATATCAATTCATGTGGTAAAAACTGCATACATATCTCATGATATCAAGGCTGAGCAATCGGGGCACAACAAGGAGTTGAGAGTTTCATTTGTACCGGCGCCATTTTGGGTGAGGTCAGGAAGGTCCAAGTATAGTCAAAATGTCTCCACCAAGTCGTGGTTGGACCGGGACCTCTTTCGGTAGCCCAAAAGTTTTTGTTGAAGGGTAGCAGAGGGGACTGGTGACATGAACCATCAGTGAATGTGGGGTGGGAGGAAACAATTTCTCCTACCGGGTCATACTGGTGTCCCACCGGAACTGATCAAGTTGGTAGTCTTGCAGGATTTTGATCATTTCAAGACTGAGGCCGGCGCCGGCATGAGCGCGTCGACGTCCCTCGGCTACGTCGTGGTCGTTCCGTGGGTGATCATGGCAGTCATTTGTCATCCGGGGTCGGGGGCCCCCGTGGCTCTTATAGAATCTTCAAAGTTGAGGAGAACGTTTCTGGACGCAGGACTCATTTTCAGGCTGAACTGAAAAGCGTTGTTGTACCGCAAAAGTAACCGAGACTGTCGGGTGAGTGCAGCGCCGCTGCATCGCAAGAGTGGACAAACCCTTTTGTTGGGTGAGTGGAGTGTTGGGGGTGCAGCTGAGGGGCCCCCACCTGGGGGGGTGGGAGAGGCTCGTTCGCGCCGCCTCTCCCTCCCAGCGCACCCCACGCCAACACCTGGCGTTGATATCCGTGATGTCCGGACTAGGCGATAAGAGGGGGGGGGGTCAGAGGCAGAGGCAAGACATCCCCCCCCCGTGGCCTGCAGGGCGCTGCTTCAGGACCGAACGGGGAGCTCATACCAAGCCGGGGCCAGACCAGGAGATACGAGGGGAGGGGGGGGGTCGGTGGCATGTGCAAGACATCCCCCCCCAGTGTTGTTGCAGCCATTATTGAAGAAAGAAGAAGATCCCGTCGGCCTCGGCTCCTCTCCTGGTGCACCTTACGTGACGACCCTTTTGGTGGGTGAGTGGAGCGTTGGGGGTGCAGCTGAGGGGCCCCCACCTGGGGGGGGGAAGAGGCTCGTTCACGCCGCCTCTCCCTCCCAGCGCACCCCACGCCGACACCTGGCGTTGATATCCGTGATGTCCGGACCAGGCGATAAGAGGGGGGGGGGTCGGAGGCAGAGGCAAGACATCCCCCCCGTGGCCTGCAGGGCGCCAGAAGAGAATGGGAAGACCAGCACATTCCGGGCCGACCATCCCACGACTTCTCCGGCTGATGGCGGCTAGTCGGGCCCCGCCCTGCACGTGTCGAGGCCTCATCTTCCGGATGGGCGTAACCGTGGACCTGTTGCACTTCGGGAGTTTCTGGAATGGGGGTAGGTATCTGCTGATTTGTATCTATTTCATGTTACCGTTATTGGGGTGGCGGGCGGTGGGACAGACATGCTTGGAGCAGTGGGGGGGTGGCGGAGGTTAGCTACCTCGTGGCTGCCGTAACGTCAAGCTTGGCTTCTCTCACCACTTCCATGTTTCTTATTTCTAGCGAAGTCAAAAACTCATCAGTGGCCTACTGATTTTGTTCGATTTCTTTCCCTTCTTTTTCAAGTGTGTTTCATTGTAAAGTTTCTGTTTAACAGGATATAGTTTTTACTTCGTATTTTACATATGTTTTCTTTATTAGGGGTACTCTCCGGTTGAGCCAGATGATGTACCTCTAATAAATGGTCCGGGTGGAACTAGTTTCTCAATCAGTGGGGAGTAGATGGACATGACAGATTACAACGGGGGACAAAGGTCCGCATTACCCATCCTTCACTACTTGCAAAGACTAGACAGAATATTTCTATTCCACGTTATTTGCAAACAGAGAATACCTCGTTAGAGCTATTCCTTGAACAATAAATGTCCAGCCAATCAATCAATCAGTGGGGAGAAAAACAGGCATGACGGATTACAACTGGGGACAAAAGTTTGCATTACCTATCCTTCACTATCTGCAAAGGGAGACAGAATATTCCTATTCTTCTCTGTTTGTAGACAGGGAATATCTCAAATAGCAATAATCAATAAAAAATGTACAACTTTAAGGTAAATACTCACAATATGACTACTCAACGAAGTTAAAAAGTAACGGATATAGGTACTTGAGAGGTTTTCGGTGGCAGATAATCTACAATATACACTTGTACATATGAGTCTGATACAGGGCGGATCTCTGTATAACTATGGATAATTAGATGCAAGACAGGTATGTGGTGGTAGTTTTTCTCAGAAAATGAGAAAACGTCCGCACATATGAATGATACAATACTCTAAACACGTATACGTGTAATATCACTTCTACAGTTTCTAATGTGAGGTGCACTGTTATCCTGTCAAACACCCACCACCAGGAGTGTTGAATTAGCAAAAAATAAATTTTCTGCTAATGTTAAATAGCAAGGAAGAGAACAGGCATTGATCAGGCACCCTCACAGGATATGTAATGATCCAAGTATTAATCACAATTTTATAAGATACAATTCATTGATAGGAGAAAGGTTTCCAAAACACGGATCCAGAGTCAAACGTTAGACTTCAAATCTTTTATTTTATATTCATTAAAATTATTTCCAGCTTGTCCTGCCGACACGTGTTTCGTCTCTATGGAGACTTTTTCAAGGCCAAAAAGACGGAAATGGTGCACTGATCTCAAACATCATGAGTCTTGTTATAAGGAGAAGTGGATAGATTCAAGTTCTACAGTCACATTGGAAAAGATATTTTTAGGGACAATATATGGTAAGTCCACAGTCTTCACGATCCAATTCTTAGAGGGTATGTCACCCTAGCACCTTCACCGAAGCTAGCTGGCTTCGGTGAAGGTGCTAGGGTGACGCCACGACAGATGAGTGACTTATCATGGTCAACGTATAAAGTTAAGAATTTTGAATCAACCTTCAAGGAATATGACGTGTTATTAACTAAGTTCATTTTTCCTACAAAAATTCTCTGACTACTGCTCTGAATGCCAGCACATACCCTCTAAGAATTGGATCGTGAAGACTGTGGACTTACTATATATTGTCCCTAAAAATATCTTTTCCAATGTGACTGTAGAACTTGGATCTATCCACTTCTCCTCATAACAAGACTCGTGATGTTTGAGATCAGTGCACCATTTCCGTCTTTTTGGCCTTGAAAAAGTCTTCATAGAGACGAAACACGTGTCGGCAGGACAAGCTGGAAATAATTTTAATGAATATAAAATAAAAGATTTGAAGTCTAACGTTTGACTCTGGATCCGTGTTTTGGAAACCTTTCTCCTATCAATGAATTGTATCTTATAAAATTGTGATTAATACTTGGATCATTACATATCCTGTGAGGGTGCCTGATCAATGCCTGTTCTCTTCCTTGCTATGGATAATTAGATATTAGGATGGCATACTTTGACTTGTGATGTTTGATCTCATTTAGTCACTTCAATCTAATTTTAACCACTAATTTTTCTTTTTGTTTTGCAGATTAACTACAATACTTATGTTGGACTCCATATTATATGTTGTTTATTATATTGTTTTGTTACTTATAGTTCTAGTTATTTATTGTAGTGTTATCTTTTAGTTATAGTTCCAGTTATTGTTTTAATAAAAGTTAATTAAAAAAGTACATACGTCTGTTTTTTTGTGGGGGTAGCAGTCATCAATAGAAATGATATTTATAATTTGAACTATAATGCTGAAGCTCACTCATTAGTAACATATTGTGGTGAAATTTTAACCTATGTGCTGACGTAAGTGTTCCATAAACTACTACTACGGTAACAGGCAAAATACTGTTTGGGGGTAGGGTATAATACGCAGGAATGCTGTAAAAATAAATGGGCAAGGGCTGTTTTGTTTTCCACTGTTGCAACATGAAGTGATCAATAAAAATCCGATAATCAGGCCTATCAGCGACTAAGACAGCAGGCCGAGTCTCTTTTGCTCAACGACTCCCTCATGGGACGAAGAAACGTCCTTTTTCACGAAATAGGAATATTTTACTTGCAGGACAGTTTTTAATTTTCCGTGAAAATACATTAGCCTGGAACATTGTTAGTGATAAACTGTAAATGCATCTGGGTCCTTTGCTTAAAAAAATATATATAAAATATATTTGTGAATTAGAATAAGAATATATGTTACAGCTATAGATATTTGCTATTAAAAAACCATTGAAATTCACTGAAAAAACCATAGGTTTTAGGCCATATATAGTTAGGGATTAGCATTTACAAAACCTTAATTTACTCGCACAAAACCATAGAAATTCGCATATATAGTTAGATGCAATAACTATATATCGCGCACCCGCAATCCACTGCTGATGATGTCACATATTACATCAATCATGACATGGTCAGTGACATCACTGATGACATCACTGATGACAACTCAAATGACATCACTGATGACAACTCAAATGACATCACTGACAACATCACTGATGACATCAATCATGTGATAATACGATCAACCTCTTCAGACTTTAATATAACCTTAGATGCACTCAGAGTAAACAGACACTCACAGACTGTCACTCATCCATAGAGTTACTCACACACCTAGTCAGTCATGCAAAGAATCAATCACACCTCCATTTCCTCAACTATACAGTTATACACACCTTACTTATTCAAACTTATACTAACACATATTTACTCTCTTATACAATCTCTGATACAAGTTTACAATGATCCATTCAGCCACTCACACATTCACTGGCTCTTATGCACAGTTATTTATATATGTCAACTCTCACATGTACTGTGTTTTACATATGTACTTACTTTGACATGTAGCACTGAGATATCCATTCACTCATCAATACACTCGTACACAGTCAACCACCCATACAGCTGTTTCCACATGCAGTTTTGAACCCATACATCTAGTGAATCAACTGTTCACACATGTATGCACAGAGTCACACACCTCCCAGCCACCCCCACACACACACTTACTCTCCCATACAAATACTTGGGCAACCAATCAATAACCTATATAGTTACTCATATAGCTACTGTTCAACACATGCAGCAGTTCATAGAACAACAGATATAATGATGCACAAATTAAGACAGTTTAGTCACTAACCCATGCACTCAGTGAGACACATTTAATCACTCTCTCATACAGTCAGTCATGCACCTACTAAATCCTTCATCCAGACACTTATACATCCACTCATTCTTCAATATGTAAGACATATTTTAACTTTACAGAAACATACAGTCACTGGATGATGTCATCAGTGATGTTGTCAGTGATGTCATTTGAGTTGTCATCAGTGATGTCATCAGTGATGTCACTGACCATGTCATGATTGATGTAATATGTGACATCATCAGCAGTGGATTGCGGGTGCGCGATATATAGTTATTGCATCTAACTATATATGCGAATTTCTATGGTTTTGTGCGAGTAAATTAAGGTTTTGTAAATGCTAATCCCTAACTATATATGGCCTAAAACCTATGGTTTTTTCAGTGAATATATATATATATATATATATATATATATATATATATATATATATATATATATATATATATACATACACACACATATATATATACATATATATATATATATATATATATACACACATATATATATATATATATATATATATATATATATATATATATATATATATATACAAAACACAGGTAGTCCCAATTGAGTCGCACACGAGGCAGCAGAGAAAGGTTACCAGCCTTTTAATGTCAGGTATGGAAGTACGCGAGTGGCAGGCTACAATGTACAGCTTCCCCTTTGAGCCTGACGCGTTTCAAGTTTCCTCTTCTTCAGAGGCTGCCGGGAAAGTTCTTGCAGTGGCGGGCAGGCAAACCCACAATTAAATACTTAGTCACGCCTCCAGGCGATATACAAGAATTGTGGGATATGTAGTGCCCAACTATTCTCCCATGATTATGGCGCACTAATAGCTGTGGTCGATGGAGCCCTAAAGTGAGCCCCCGCCATCGTGTACTTCCTCAATCCTGCCCTGTTGCTCCACATAGGAGGTGAATCCATCCTCGTGGCCCCTTTAGAATTGCAGGTTGGTGCGGTACTCGGCGGATGGGCGTCCGCCCTTAGATACAAAACACAGGTAGTCCCAATTGAGTCGCACACGAGGCAGCAGAGAAAGATTACCAGCCTTTTAATGTCAGGTATGGAAGTACGCGAGTGGCAGGCTACAATGTACAGCTTCCCCTTTGAGCCTGACGCGTTTCAAGTTTCCTCTTCTTCGGAGGCTGCCGGGAAAGTTCGTGCAGTGGCGGGCAGGCAAACCCATAATTAAATACTTAGTAACGTGATACGTCGCGCTTACGCGACGCGTCACGATGTTGATTTCTAACGCGGTAATTGCGCTAACGGAACGTTTACCGGTTCGCGGACCGGGTCGCGGAACCAAATTGAGCTAACGGGAAGCTGCCCGGTTCGCGGACCGGCAGCGAAACAAAAAAAAATAATTTAAAAAAATAAAAAAAAATAAAAAAATTATATTACAAAAATATAAAATATATTTTTGAATTAGAATAAGAATACATTTTACAGCTTTTGATATTTGCTATTAAAAAACCATTGAAATTCACTGAAAAAACCATAGGTTATAGACCATATATAGTTAGGAATTAGCATTTACAAAACCTTAAAAATTCACTGAAAAAACCATAGGTTATAGATCATATATAGTTAGGGATTAGCATTTACAAAACCTTATTTTACTCGCACAAAACCATTGAAATTCGCATATATAGTTAGTTGCACTAACTATATATCGCGCACCCGCAATCCACTGCTGATGATGTCACATATTACATCATTCATGACATGGTCAGTGACATCACTGATGACATCACTGATGACATTATGCAGTGACTGTATGTTTCTGTAAAGTTAAAATATGTCTTACATATTAAAGAATGAGTGGATGTATAAGTGTCTGGATGAAGCATTTAGTAGGTGCATGACTGACTGTATGAGAGAGTGATTAAATGAGTCTCACTGAGTGCATGGGTTAGTGACTAAACTGTCTTAATTTGTGCATCATTATATCTGTTGTTCTGTAAACTGCTGCATGTGTTGATCAGTAGCTATATGAGTAACTATATGGGTTATTGATTGGTTGCCCAAGTATTTGTATGGGAGAGTAAGTGTGTGTGTGGGGGTGGCTGGGAGGTGTGTGACTCTG
The DNA here is from genome assembly GCF_964263255.1 of Lissotriton vulgaris. Classification (NCBI taxonomy): domain Eukaryota; kingdom Metazoa; phylum Chordata; class Amphibia; order Caudata; family Salamandridae; genus Lissotriton; species Lissotriton vulgaris. Next base: position 1,064,350,059 of record NC_141697.1, read on the forward strand.
TGCATACATGTGTGAACAGTTGATTCACTAGATGTATGGATTCAAAACTGCATGTGGAAACAACTGTATGGGTTGTTGACTGTGTGCAAGGGTGTATTGGTGAGTGAACGTATATCTCAGTGCTACTTGTCAAAGTAAGTACATATGTAAAACACAGTACATGTGAGAGTTGTCATATATAAATTACTGTGCATAAGAGCCAGTGAATGTTTGAGTGGCTGTATGGATCATTGTAAACTTGTATCAGGGATTGTATAAGAGAGTAAATATGTGTTAGTATATGTTTGAATATGTAAGGTGTGTATAACTGTATAGTTGAGGAAATGGAGGTGTGATTGATTTTCTGCATGAGTGACTAGGTGTGTGAGTAACTCCATGGATGAGTGACAGTCTGTGAGTGTCTGTTTACACTGATTGTATCTAAGGTTATATTAGAATCTGAAGAGGTTCATCGTATTATCACATGATTGATATCATCAGTGATGTGATGAGTAATGTCAAATGAGATGTCATCAGTGATGTCATTTGAGATGTCATCAGTGATGTAATCAGTGATGTCATGAATGATGTAATATGTGACATCATCAGCAGTGGATTGCGGGTGCGCGATATATAGTTAGTGAAACTAACTATATATGCGAATTTCAATGGTTTTGTGCGAGTAAACTAAGGTTTTGTAAATGCTAATCCCTACCTATATATGGTCTATAACCTATGGTTTTTTCAGTGAATTTTTAAGGTTTTGTAAATGCTAATTCCTAACTATATATGCTCTATAACCTATGGTTTTTTCAGTGAATATATATATATATATATATATATATATATATATATATATATATATATATATATATATATATATATATATATATATATATATATATATATATATATATATATATATATTACCTACTGGCGGTCGCCAGTAGGTATATATAGTTAGGATTTTTTCTCTATGGAACTTTTGAAAATTCTATGTCTAATAACTTTGGCGTTTGTGGACGGAATCGGCTGAAATTTTCAGGAAAATGGCACATTTTCTTTCTGAGCGTCCCTTGAAAATTTGGGGGGGTTCGTCAAGGGGGGGTCGAGAAAAAAGGGGGGTCCCAAAACGCGTTTTTAACATTGAGTTTTCCATAGGGCGGTTGGCCTCACTTTTAGCTCGAACGGCTGAATGGATTTGCACAAAACTTGGCAAAATTGTAGGGACTGTTAGCCCGATGTGCCTTTGCTAGGTCTCAATATATGTGCTCCAGTGGATTTTGAGAAATTAACGTTCGAAACAAGATATATATCTGTAACAGCGCTCCGGGCTGCGCTCCGGTCCGCTTACTTTTCGCGAAACGGAACTTTGCGATGCGAAGCTGATTGGCTTTCCGGTGTCTGTCAACATTCTAAACAGTCCGGAGCGGCTGCCATCTTATCTCTCGGTAGGATTGAGAGAGAAGAAGAGGTGAAAAACGAAGGGGGAATTTAATGAAAGGGGGCAAGGTAGACTCTTCTTGACCCCCTAGGAATGATGTTGGGGTTATTAAAGGGTCCCGTGGGGAAAATAAAAAAAAATTGATTTTTCACGGTAGAAGCGCTTCTCGGGCCGCGAACTGGGCCGCAAACTGGTAGCGAAACAGGAATTCGCCATTTTGTGTTTCGTTTTAATTAAATTACTAGGTATAAGGGGGTGCAGGAGATGTATCCTGATCCCTTATGTTTTCTGAGGGTGGCTGAGGAGGCTCATATATGTTGATATATGTCTTCCAGCGGCTGTGCGTGCGCCATCTTATCTCTCGGTAGGATCGAGAGAGAAGAAGAGGTGAAAAACGAAGGGGGAATTTAATGAAAGGGGGCAAGGTAGACCCCTCTTGACCCCCTAGGAATGATGTTGGCGTTATTAAAGGGTCCCGTGGGGAAAATAAAAAAAAAATGATTTTTCACGGTAGAAGTGCTTCTCGGGCCGCGAACTGGGCCGCAAACTGGTAGCGAAACGGGAATTCGCCATTTTGTGTTTCGTTTTAATTAAATTACTAGGTATAAGGGGGTGCGGGAGACGTATCCTGATCCCTTATGTTTTCTGAGGGTGGCTGAGGAGGCTCATATATGTTGATACATGTCTTCCAGCGGCTGTGCATGAGCGTTTTTTTTTTTTTTTGCTGCGTGACGTCTGTTAACGTTCGATTCGATGGAAATCAGGAAGTGTTGACCGCCAATTTGTCACTGCGATAAAATATTTTGTTATAAATGAATCCTTATTGATAAACATTGTATGCGCCATCTTGCCTTTTTTCCAATGGCACAATTTTGTCGTGCACGGCAGCCATTTTGGATGCCTTGACCAGACCCACTCTCTGCACGCCGTCGATTCTCAGCACGGCTCCCCACCCTCGGAAGCATCTCCCCCACGCACTGGTCACCCCCGCTCTCTCTCTCATGCATGGGCCATAAACTTCCCCCCATCTGCGCTGCTCTTCCCTGAGAATCACACCCTGTGCCCGCCCGACACCTCCCTTTCACCCTATTCACTACCGCACCCTCTGACACTCCTCTTCCTCTGTGTCCGATTGTCCAGGCCGGTCCCAGGCTATCACCTAGCCCTGCGGATGTAGTTTATGGCCCCAGCTGCAGAGAATCCAGACATGCCAACCCTCCCGATTCAGGCGTGAGACTACCGATTTCAGTGCTAGTCTCCCGCCTCCCGATTCCTGCAAGCAAAAAACCGATTCCTCGGGGGTTTCAGCTGACAGGGCTTGGTATTGTGTTACGTGCTAATTCTTCCAGGAAACGTCAGAGGGCCGATGCAGGGGCTCTAGAAGGGGTGATAAACCATTTAAGCCTCATTAACAAGCGCATGGTCTTTTAAAGATATGTGAAGTACTCGGGGCGGCGGTGTGTGTGTGCCCTCTTTCAGGAGCGGGCGGGTGGGGGGGTGGGGGGCACTGCCAGCAACTTGCCAGGCCAGGCAGTGTTCAACACTTGCATCACCCTTTCTCTGCCTGCTATTGCGCTCCATGCTTCGGAAAGGTAAGAAAAAGAACGTGCATTTGAGTTTGAAATGTCCGATCCTGTAGCAGCACACTTCCAAAGCCCACACATGACAATAACCCGATTCAAGGCCCCATTCACCCGATTTTTAAAAAATATATAGTACTCCAACAAAGTAGGATTATAAAACTTTATTAACTTTATAAATATATCGAACGCAACAAAAACTGTAAATACATTTAAACATTTTTTGGCAAAAAGAAGCAACAATGGTCAGTAGCTGTCTTTTGTGCGAATAGTCCCAAGGCAGCACAACGTGCTGAGTTCTGGACGGCACCCAGGTGATGTTACCTGGGTGCCGCACTGGTTTTTGGTTTCCTACAATGCAGCTCAGAAAAACAGCGTGGGGCGTCCAGGGTGGTGCGGGGGGAGGCCTCGTCAGTAGCGGTCTGTTGTGCGAATAGTCCCAAGGCAGCAGAACGCGCTGAGATGTGGATGGCACCCAGGTGATGTCCAGTAACTTGCCGCACTGGTTTTGGTATCCTACAATGCTGCTCCGAAAAACGGCGTGGGGCGCCCCGGGGGGGGCGTGGGGGAGGCGGCGTGAACGGGCCTCCCCAGGTGGAGGCTCGTCTGCTGTACTGGAGCGCCCCTTTACCGTTTCAGTTGCCATTCCGCCCGCTTTTGCTACACTGTGCCTCATCCTCCATTCAGCTGTTTATCGCCCGCTCTTGCGGCTACAGCGTCTCGCTCACCATGTAGTTGAGTTGCGCCCACTCTTGCGGTGCAGCGATAGGCGGCTGCCATTGGATTCTTAAAATGGCGGACGGCTCTTCGGATTTGGGCCTGGTCCACTAAAATGGCCCTGGGACACCTTGGAACTCGGACGCTTGCCTGCTAGGGCTTGGGCTCCATTCTCGAAAGCGTCCCCTCAGCCGTGAAGATTCTACAAAAGTCTTGGGGCCCCTCGACTCCTGCAGGCTTCCGGTGGGGAGCGGCTGCCATGATTGCTCGCGGAATGACCACGACTGAGCCACGAGATGGTGGTGCTCTCATGCTGACGCTAGCTTCAGTCTGAAACATCCAGAAACAAGGTGGGGCTTTCATCGTTTGGGAAAAAAAAATGTTCTAATCCAATGAAAAGTGTTATTTTTAGGTCATATGACCAAGCCTTCCATCATTAGGAAACCAAAAGTAAAATGAACCAATTAAAAGTTTTATAAACAAGTCACATGACCTGTTATGCGGCATAGGGCTACAAAAAGCGTAGAATATCCGTTGGCACGTGAGGCGGCGTCAGTAGCGGAACGATGTGCGAATAGGCCGAAGGCAGTACAACGCGCCGAGATCCGGATGGCACCGAGGTGGTGTCCAGCAAGTTGCCGCACTGGTGTGGCCATCCTACAATGCTGCGCCGAAAGACGGCGTGTCCAGCTGAGTTCCGGTCACTCTTGCGGTACAGTGACTCGAACGCGCCGAGATCCGGATGGCACCGAGGTGGTGTCCAGCAAATTGCCACACTGGTGTGGCCATCCTACAATGCTGCGCTGAAAGACGGCGTGTCCAGCTGAGTTCCGGTCACTCTTGCGGTACAGTGACTCGAACGCGCCGAGATCCGGATGGCACCGAGGTGGTGTCCAGCAAGTTGCCGCACTGGTGTGGCCATCCTACAATGCTGCGCCGAAAGTCGGCGTGGGGTGCCCCGTTGGCTTATGAGGTGATGTCAGTAGTGGACCGATGTGTGAATAGGTCGGAACCAGCACAAGGCGCCAAGATCCGGATGGCAAGTCCTGGATGTTGAGTGCCATAGTTGAGAGTTCTGAGCAGTGCTTGTAAGACTGTCTGAAGCTTATTTGCACCTGCTGCAGCTTCACTATTGCCCTGGTGTGGCCAAAGATCGCCCATGACATAGGCGGCCGGCTCCCGAGGTCCGGCGGAACTTTTTTCCTTTTCCTTTCTGCATCTTGTCCCACAATCCGTTTGACCTGAAGACACGACCAGGTCCCTGAATGTGTGCAGGGGGACGTTATTGATTGAATCAAAATGGCGACTTCACACAAAGCTGACTCAAGCGTTGCTGTTGATGCTATACAGACAAAAATTGGTTTTCAGTTTGTACATTCTTCAGGATTTTTTTTTCCATCCAAGGCTGATTGAGAGTTTGTAGAAAAATGGCTTCAGATTTTCAACATACTACTCTTCAACATTCTTCCTAAATGTAACAATGTGAGACTCACTAGGAGAACGGCTGTTTATCTTTCCTTTCAAAATGCTGCCAACAATATTTTCTGAATGGAAGACACCATCTTGTAGCATAAAGGGCCGAAAGGGGTTCTGGTCTGGCCGATGGTTGGTGGAGACATTTTGACTATATCTTGGACCTGCCCGGCCTCGCCTAAAATGGCGCCGGTATAAATGGGACTCGTAACTCCTTGTTGTGTACTGGTTGAACAACCTTGATATCACGAGATATGAATGCAGTTTTGATGCTCATGGCGGGCGGGGACGAGAATTGATTGAATATTTCGACATCCCTATTGATATTAAGTTCTGATGTGTTATTGATTACTGTACTATTGAAAGTTCGAATTAACGTCACCCTTGGTACTTGCCCGCAAATGTATATCTAGATGATTTTTTTGTAAGTGGCTTTGTCGTATTTTAATTACAAAATGTATGTCCACCGATTCCGCAACTGTTAGACACCTTAGTTCTTGCAACCTAATGGCCCGCTCGTTACGTTCCTCTACAGTGTAAATGTCTCCTCATCATATACGTTTCCAGTTTGCTCCGTGGCCGGCCCACGTGGTTATAGGCCCGTATTTGTATACTGACATTTTCACAATAAAGGTTTTTAAAACAAAACATGGTAGTAGTATTTACATTGGTAAAGTTTTTACTTTTAGTCACTGTTTTCGAATCAGTAAAAGGCAAGTGATATAAAGCAGTCCAATTACATGACGGATAAAAGGTATAATACGTAGGAACGCAGTAAAGATAAATGGTCAAGGGCAGTTGTGTTTTCCACTCCTGCAACATAAAGTGATTGATAAGAATCTGATAATCAGGCGTATCGGCGAGTAAGACTGCAGGCCGAGCCTCTTTTACTCAACGGCCCCGTCATGGGACGAAGAAACGCCCTTTTTCTCGAAAAAGGAATATATTTTACTTGCAGGACAGTTGTAAATTTTCCGGGAAAGTACATTAGCCTGGAATATTATAACATATATGTTTAAAAAAAAAATGTTCGAAATCAATAAAAAGCGTATTTTTTAGGTCATATGACCAAGCTTTTCATTATTAAAATAACAAAAGTAAAATGAACCAATAAAAAGTTTTATTAACAAGTCACATGACCTGTTATGCTTACGTTACGCGCTGCGCGCCGCGCCCCGGATCACTTCCGGGTGCGCTAACGCGGCGGGTCATATAACGCATTACGCGACAACGTAGGTCAAGAATATAGTCAAAATGTCTCCACCAACCAGCGTTCGGAACACAACCCCTTTCAGCAGTCCAAAAAGTTCTGTTAAATGACAACAGAGGGGACAGGCTACAAGAACCATCAGTCAAAGAGGGGAGGGCAAGTTCTTCTCTACCGGGTCATGTTGGGGCGCTACCGGAACTGATCGAATTGGTAGTCTACAGTGTTTCTGGATGTTTCAGACTAAAGCTGGCGTCAGCATGAGAGCACCACCATCTCGTAGCTCCGTCGTGGCCATTCCACGAGCAAACATGGCAGCCGCTCCCCACCAGAAGCCTGCGGGAGTCAGGGGCCCCCAAGACTTTTGTAGAATCTTCACGGCTGAGGGGACGCTTTCGAGAATGGGACCCAAGCCCTATCAGGGAAGCGTCCGAGTTCCAAGGTGTCCCAGGGCCATTTTAGTCGACCACGCCCAAATCTGAAGAGCCGGCCGCCATTTTGAGAGTCCTGTGGCAGTCGCTTATCGTTGCATCGCAAGAGCGGGAGCAACTCATCTACATGGTGAGCGAGACGCTGTAGTCGCAAGAGCGGGCGGTAAACAGCTGAATGGCGGAAGAGGCACAGTGTAGCAAAAGCGGGCGGAATGGCAACTAAAACGGTAAAGGGGCGCCCCACTACAGTGTGTCTTCAGGTCAAACGGATTGTGGGACAAGGTCCAGAATAGAAGAGTCATCAAAAGGCAAAAAGTTCCGCCAGACCCCGGGAGCCGGCCGCCTATGTCGGGGGCGATCTCAGGCTACACCAGTGCTATAAGACTTGGGGAGGGGGTCGGAGCCAAGCGTCTTCTCCGAGTCCGTGCCATCACACCGCCCCTCAGGGGCCTCCGTCAAGCGGTTTAGGGAGGTACCATATCACATTGTTTTCAAATGCAGTCAGGTCCACAAACGACCCTCACTTACTTTGAGAATAGTGAAGCTGCAGTAGGTGGAAATAAGCTTCAGACAGTGTTACAAGCACTGCTCAGAACTCTGAACTATGGCACCCAACATCCAGAACTTATGCCATTTGAGAATGGCAGTGACATCGAAGCAACTCAGGGACCAAAACCATTAACGTACTTTCACGTATGAAAATCTTACTTGGGGAGGGGGCAGGAGCGAAGCGCCCCCTCCCAGTCCGCGCCACCACACCGTATGTTGAAAATCTGAAGCCATCGTTCTACAAACTCAACCAACCTTGGATGGAAAAATCTAGAAAAATGTACAAACTGAAAACCAGTTTTGGTCTGCATAGCATCAGTAGCAACGCTTGCTATCAGAGTGCATGAGTTTCATGCTCGATCGATTGAGCTAGCCAGATCGGGCAATAAAAAGTATAAAATAGTTATGTAAATAGTTATTTAATAAAATGTTTTACCCTGTTACTTTGCTGGTGTGTTGTATATATTTTTAATATTTGCATAGGGTTTGTCGTTATTTTGGGCGGGGTGGGTGACGGAGCCGAGCTGTCTTGCAGCCCTCATGGTGTGGAGCTCAGTTCATCTCACTATTTTCGTATTTCTCATGAAGGGTTGTTCCTAATATTTCTATTTTAGCGAGGTCAAAAAGAGATCCAATTAGTGGCCTACTGATTTTGCACGATTACTTTGATTTTTTTACACGATTTTTCACGATCCTCAAAGACTAAACAGAGTATTGCGACTTTGTGCTTGTTTGTAAATAGAGAATGAACCAAAGAGAATCAATTGTAAAACAGTAAATGCTTGGATAACAATCAATCAAATGGAGAGACAAGCAGGCACGACGGATTACAACGGGGGTAAAGGCCTGCGTTAACTACTCTTCACTATCTGCAAAGAGAGAGTACTACTAAGAGAAAAGAGGGGAGGGGGGGCAGCGTTCAAAGCACATCAGCGTGCATAAACACGAAAAAGTTTTTACCTATCACGTACTTGACATTTGACAGCTTTTGATATTTGCTATTAAAAAACCATTGAAATTCACAGAAAAAAACATAGGTTTTAGGCCATATATAGTTAGGAATTTGCATTTACAAAACCTTGAAAATTCACTGAAAAAACCATTGGTTATAGACCATATATAGTTAGGGATTAGCCTTTTCAAAACCTTATTATACTCACACAAAACCATTGAAATTTCATATATAGTTAGTTGCACTAACTATATATTGCGCACCCGCAATCCACTGCTGATGATGTCACATATTACATCATTCATGACATGGTTAGTGACATCACTGATGACATCACTGATGACATCTCAAATGACATCACTGATGACATCTCAAATGACATCACTGATGACATCACTGATGACATCTCAAATGACATCACTGATAAAATCACTGATAACATCTCATTTGACATGACTGATCACATCACTGATGATATCATTCATGTGATAATACCATGAACCTCTTCAGACTCTAATATAACCTTAGATACAATCAGTGTAAACAGACAGTCACAGACTGTCACTCATCCATGGAGTTACTCACACACCTAGTCAGTTATGCAAAAAATCTATCACACCTCCATTTTCTCAACTATACAGTTATACACACCTTACTTATTCAAACATATACTAACACATATTTACTCTCTTATACAATCCTTGATACATGTTCACAATGATCCATACAGCCACTCACACATTCACTGGCTCTTATGCACAGTTATTTATATATGTCAACTCTCACATGTACTGTGTTTTACATATGCACTTACTTTGACATGTAGCACTGAGATATCCATTCACTCACTAATACATTCATGCACAGTCAACCGCCCATACAGCTGTTTCCACATGCACTTTTGAACCCATACATATAGTGAATCAACTACTCACACATCTATGTACAGAGTCACACACCTCCCAGCCACCCATACACACACACTCAGTTTCCCATACAAATACTTGGACAACCAATGAATAACCCATACAGTTACTCATATAGCTACTGATCAACACATGCAGCAGTTTGTAGAACAACAGATATAATGATGCACAAATTAAGACAGTTTAGTCACTAACCCATGCACTCAGTAAGACACATTTAATCATTCTCTCATACAGTCAGTCATGCACCTACTAAATCCTTCTTCCAGACACTTATACATCCACTCATTCTTCAATATGTAAGACATATTTTAACTTTACAGAAACATACAGTCACTGGATGTTGTCATCAGTGATGTCATCAGTGATGTCATTTGAGATGTCATCAGTGATGTCATCAGTGATGTCATTTGAGATGTCATCAGTGATGTCATTTGAGATGTCATCAGTGATGTCATCAGTGATGTCACTAACCATGTCATGAATGATGTAATATGTGACATCATCAGCAGTGGATTGCGGGTGCGCAATATATAGTCAGTGCAACTAACTATATATGAAATTTCAATGGTTTTGTGTGAGTAAAATAAGGTTTTGAAAAGGCTAATCCCTAACTATATATGGTCTATAACCAATGGTTTTTTCAGTGAATATATATATATATATTACCTACTGGCGATAGCCAGTAGGTATATATAGTTAGGATTTTTTTCCTATGGGACTTTTGAAAATTCTATGTCTAATAACTTTGGCGTTTGTGGACGGAATTGGCTGAAATTTTCAGGAAAATGGCACATTTTGTTTCTGAGCAGCCCCTGAAAATTTTGGGGGGGTCGTCAAGGGGGGGCCGATAAAAAAGGGGGGTCCCAAAACGCTTTTTTCCCATTCATTTTTCCATAGGGCGGTTGGCCTCACTTTTAGCTCGAACGGCTGGATGGACTTGCACGAAACTTGGCAAAATTGTAGGGACTGTTAGCCCGATGTGCCTTTGCTAGGTCTCAATATATGTGCTTCAGTGGATTTTGAGAAATTAACGTTCAAAAAAAGATATATATCTGTAACAGCGCTCCGGGCAGCGCTCCGGTTCGCGTACTTTTCGCGTAACGGAACTTTGCGATGCGAAGCTGATTGGCTCTCTGGTGTCTGTCAACATTCTAAACAGTCCGGAGCGGCCGCCATCTTGTCTCTCGGTAGGATCGAGAGACAAGAGGAGGCCAAAACAAAGGGGGAAATGAAGGAAAGGGGGCAAGGTAGACCCCTTCTGACCCCCTAGGATTGATGAGGGGGATATTATAGAGCCACGCGGGGCCCAAAAAAAAAAAGAAATTCCGATTTTTTTCGCCGTAGAGACGCGTCTTGGTACGCGAACCGGGCAGCTAACCGGGCAGTGTAACGGGAGTCTGAGGAGTAGCTGATTGGCTGTCAACATTGTAAACAGTCCGGAGCGGCCGCCATCTTGTCTCTCGGTAGGATCGAGAGACAAGAGGAGGCCAAAACCAAGGGGGAAATGAAGGAAAGGGGGCAAGGTAGACCCCTTCTGACCCCCTAGGATTGATGAGGGGGATATTATAGAGCCACGCGGGGCCCAAAAAAAAAAAAAAAAAAAATTCCGATTTTTTCGCCGTAGAGACGCGTCTTGGTACGCGAACCGGGCAGCTAACCGGGCAGCTAACCGCGAAGCTAACCGGCAGTGTAACGGGAGTCTGAGGTGAAGCTGATTGGCTGTTAACATTGTAAACAGTCTGGAGCGGCCGCCATCTTGTCTCTTTGTGGGATCGAGAGACAAGAGGTGGAATAAAAAAAGGTGTAAATGAAGGAAAGGGGTAAGGTAGACTCCTCCTGAACCCCTAGGATTGATGAGGGGGCTATTAAAGTTCCCCGCGGGGCAAAAGAAAAAAAAAATTGCGATTGCGGTTTTGTTTGCGCTGCAGAGACGATACGTCACGGTTATGCGATGCATCATGAGGCGTCTCACGGGCTACGTGATACGTCACGTAATAAAGAATATATTTTACAGCTATAGATATTAGCTTTTAAAAAACCAATGAAATTCACTGAAAAAACCATAGGTTATAGACCATATATAGTTAGGAATTTGCATTTACAAAACCTTGAAAATTCACTGAAAAAACCATAGGTTATAGACCATATATAGTTAGGGATTAGCATTTACAAAACCTTATTTTATTCGCACAAAACCATTGAAATTCCATATATAGTTAGTTGCACTAACTATATATCGCGGACCCGCAATCCACTGCTAATGATGTCACATATTACATCATTCATGACATGGTCAGTGACATCACTGATGACATCACTGATGACATCTCAAATGACATCACTGATGACATCACTGATGACATCTCAAATGACATCACTGATGACATCACTGACATCTCATTTGACATTATTGATCACATCACTGATGATATCATTTATGTGATAATACAATGAACATCTTCAGACTGTAATATAACCTTAGATACACTCAGTGTAAACAGACACTCACAGACTGTCACACATCCATGGAGTTACTCACACACCTAGTCAGTCATGCAAAGAATCAATCACACCTCCATTTCCTCAACTATACAGTTATACACACCTTACTTATTCAAACATATACTAACACATATTTACTCTCTTATACAATCCCTGATACAAGTTCACAATGATCCATACAGCCACTCTCACATTCACTGGCTCTTATGTTCAGTTATTTATATATGTCAACTCTCACATGGACTGTGTTTTACATATGTACTTACTTTGACATGTAGCACTGAGATATCCATTCACTCACCAATACACTCATGCACACAGTCAACTGTCCATACAGCTGTTTCTACATGCACTTTTGAACCCATACACCTAGGGAATCAACTGCTCACACATCTATGCACAGAGTCATACACCTCCCAGCCACCCACACACATACTCAGTCTCCCATACAAATACTTGGGCAACCATTCAATAACCCATATAGTTACTGATATAGCTACTGATTTAAACATGCAGCAGTTTACAGAACAACATATATAATGATTGCCAAATTAAGACACTTTAGTCACTAACCGATGCACTCAGTGAGACACATTTAATCATTCTCTCATACAGTCAGTCATGCACCTACTAAATCCTTCATCCAGACACTTATACATCCACTCATTCTTCAATATGTAAGACATATTTTAACTTTACAGAAACATACAGTCACTGGGTGTTGTCATCAGTGATGTCATCAGTGATGTCATTTGAGATGTCATCAGTGATGTCATCAGTGATGTCACTGACCATGTCATGAATGATGTAATATGTGACATCATTAGCAGTGGATTGCGGGTCCGCGATATATAGTTAGTGCAACTAACTATATATGGAATTTCAATGGTTTTGTGCGAATAAAATAAGGTTTTGTAAATGCTAAGCCCTAACTATATATGGTCTATAACCTATGATTTTTTCAGTGAATATATATATATATATATATATATATATATATATATATATATATATATATATATATATATATATAAAGGGTGTACCTAACCAAGCAAACGCTGTCATGTGATCAAGGCTCCGCTGAGCCGAAACGTCGGTGACTCTTTCTGCTGAATAAAACCTTTTTATACACCTCGAGGTCCGTGTCCGGAGTCTGCTTGCTGTGTTGCACGAACGCGCGAGTTTGGAGACAAACGGTGTACAGGATATATATATATATATATATATATTATATATATATATTTTTCAAATATGCAACAAGCCAAAGTCTCTTAAGACAGAAATAGTGAATTTAGATTGATGAACTGGGAAGAGAGGAACACCTTCTATTAATCTTCAAAGCTAAAAAGCCCACTTTTCTCTACACTGCAAAAGCATGTTAATTCAGCACAAGCATTTCAGACTGGCTTTCATATTTTTCATGTGCCATGTTTTTAACTTGCACCAACATGTGCGTGGCAATTTAAATGCAGTCTGTCTGAAGCACAAAAATAAACAATGCCTGGCTCCAGATGAAATCTGCTCCATCAGGTGTGACCAGCATTTTCCATGGAAGAGTGGCACTATCTGTTTAGTGTGATGCCCATTAGGTTATAGAATGTCCCTACCACCTTCCAGAGGTTGGTCAACCGGGTCCTAGCTGGACTGGAAGAATTCAGTGCAGTCAACATAGATCCTGTTTCTGTTTTCAGCCCCAGCTTGGTGGACCAACTGTGCTACCTCAGAGAGGTCTTGGAGGCTTAATTATTAAGGCCAGTAAGTTTCAGATAGGATAGGGCTCAGTTGTATAATTGGACCACCAAGTTGGTGGAGGCCATGTAGAACCTCTCCAACTGAAGAGAAAAACCACACTGACTTGCAGGGCCACCAAGACCTAAACTGAACTGAGGGCCTTCCTTTGCCTCTTTGGATACACTAGGAGATTTGTCAAGGGGTATGACCCCATTGAAGCCCCTTGGCAGACCTGTCTTCATAGAAGCAGCTCAACTAGATGAATTGGATGGAGGCATGCCAAAAAGCCTTTGACACCCAGAAGAAAGGCATGTGCACAGCACTAGTACTCAAGGCCCCTGACTTGCTAAAAGAGATCCTCATGCAGATAGATGCTTTAAAGGATGGGGTTGGGTCTGTCCTCTCATAGCTGAATTATGGGGGCCTGGACCGTCCTGTAGCCTTCATCATCAGGAGGTTACTTTCCAGGAAACAAAGTTGAAGTGCAATTTAGAGGGATGCATTTCCAGTGGTCTGGGCACTGGAGAAGTTGAGACCTAACCTGTTTGAAACACAGTTTCGAGATCAAACAAACCACAGACCCCTCAGATGCCTAATGCAAATGTGGGATGAGAATCATGAACTATTGAGGTGGGCCATCTCATGACAGGGTGTAGACTTTATGGTGGAGCATCACCCCAGGACTGACCACGGCAATCCTGATGGTCTCTCCCAGTCTTTACTCCTTTTTGATAAGACGTCCGAAGGGGGAGATGGATATATTTCTCCACCTTCTGCTGCGGGGTACATATTCATATTTTGGAGATGTCCATCTTTTGTGTAGAATTCACCCTGATTCTATCCTTTCCATGCTGTCCTAGGACTCTGTACACTTTACCTGTGTCAACCAGAGGTAAAGTGCTTCTGCACATTTAAGTTACTTATAAGTCCCTAGTATATGGTACTGCATGTGCTTAGGGCTACAGCACTCAATTTGTCATCCACTACAGTAGCACTCTAAACCATGTCTCCTTGCCTGTCACTGCAGACTGTGTGCAGATTTTAAGTGCCATTATGACCTGACAATATAAACCTTTTGCATGGCGTAAACAATCCTTTCTAAAAACAATAAGTCACCCCTAAGTTAAGCCCTAAATGCTGATAGGGCTGGGTGCATGGTATTTAAAATGTAGGAAATGTATATTTAATGTTCACATGTCTTGACAATGACTAAACATCTAAAGCCATTTTTCACTGTAACAAGACCAACTCTCCCATACAGAAACTCTAGGTTACAATATAACAATATATAATGCTTGATTTGAGTTTGGGAGCAGCTACAAAAATTATTTTAGGACTAGTTTTAATAGTAATTTAAAAACCAACTTAATGGTAAAGTCTGATTTTATATTACTATTTTGAAATTAACCCTTTTAGAAAGTTAGTATTTTTCTGCCTAAGCCAAAGGTGCCCTTCTGCCAGTTTCCAGGGTCACCTGACAGTTAATAGGTCTTTGGCGGTATTTGTATTGCTCACAGACAGTGAACAAAAAGTTTGGGTGTGTAGAGATACACATACATACAAGGGTTGAGGCAATAGACCTGCACCTGTTACAGTCTGTGACTTTGAGTTTGTGATGCTGCTCAAGAAACCAAGGAACACAACCCTGTCTGTTCCTTTCAGGGCAAAACCAAAAATACAAAGCAAAAATGTGGAATCAGCACCCATCAAGAAGTATCTTCCATAATCTCTGATATTCCTCAATCAAGAATAAAGTTGTTTTCAAATGAACAGGTCCGAACTTGAATGTGGTTTATTTTCAGTTCTTTATTTTGATGTTGTGTAGAGATATTTTTATTCCTTGAGCAGGTTGGCTGGGAGGATTGTGGCAGTCCTTCCTGAGCTTTAAAGAATGCTTACCCTGTCACTGGTAGATGTAGCTCACACCTGGCTCTGCCTCCCTTTGTCTTCCATGTCAGCTTGGCTCTAAACCCAGTGGGGGGAGGATGCCCCTGATCTAGTTTAGAATGACCACAAGAGAGGGCTTGCCAATTTACTATAGCCCCACCTCTGGGTGGGTAGAAAGAGCTCTGATCATGAGAAGAAGGGTTCTGAAATGTTGAATTTAGGTAGAGAGAGATGCAATGGGATAGATTACAGTAAAACACACACTTAGTACTGTTAAAGTGGGTGGTGTCACCACTGGGAACTTTTGCCCCATTGGTTAAAGAGTGGCCAGGAGTTTCTTCCACTCACAGACTAGCATTGGGCATTCTGAATACCATCTTTAGATCAATCCTGGACCTGTGGAAGAAAACAAGAGGACTGGACCTGCTCTCAGTGACGTGAGAAGAGCATAAAAAACTGGACCTGCTTTCCCTCCTATAACCAGGACAAAGAGGTGGACTGCAAGTGTATTAATGCTGACCTCCTGTTTGGGCTCCAGGGACAAGACAAGTTCTAAAAGGCCTTTTTCCTGCATTCCCAACTGACCAGTTACACCTGTACCTTCCAAGGATCCTACTGCTGGCCTCTCCTGGAGTGAGTCTTGATCTCCAAGTGGAGTCCAGTAGGTCCTGGACACTTGGCTGGTGTCAAAGTGTCCCGCTCTGAAACCTGGAACTTAGAAACTCTTTGTCATATTTTTGCTCTGAGGACTGATGGGGAACCAGGACCAACCTGACAAGTTGATCTGATGAAATTGCAGCTGGCCCAAAGATTCAGGTTGCTCTTGCTACTCTCTTCTACATAGTGGCAAATCCGATCCAGAAGGACTTTGTGGACAGGCTGTCCATCCTTTTGGAGCCCTCTTAGGCTACTGCCTCAAAAAAAAAGAGCTCCAAAAAACTGATTAGGTTTGTAGGTAAAAATCCTAACTGGATGAAGCTGTGAAAAGTATCCGGCTGGCAAGAGACCTTCCCTGGGTGCGAAATTCAAATGTTTCCCGCCCTGAGGTTTCCCACCAAATGTCAACAGCTTTTTTAAGACCTTACCTAGTGGCTATCTGATGATATGGAGCCTTCTTCGGCTACAACCTGCTAGTTTATCGGCTGAGGCTTTTTGAGTCCCATCCTAAAAACTAAATCTGAAACCTAATCCATATAATGCAACCGTGCTCCTGCAAATTCTGCTTTACCATTTGATTTGAATTTGAACTTTAAACTATAAAAATCCATAACTCTGGTCCTACTGATTGGGTTTCTGTCATCTTAGGGGTCATTTTATTTATTACAATGTACTCTATTTTGGTAACTTGGTTGGGGATTTTCTTGTGTCGTGTCTTCGCTTTATTACTATTTGAGTACTTCTGAATAAATAATAACCCGGGGCGTTAAAATCCGCTCCGCTCGCGGAGTTTGCAGATATTTTGCAACTCCACGTTCAGCATAGAATGCGGAGTTACCAAAACTCTGTGCTCCGCAGAGTAGCAGAGTTTTTTTCTTGATTGCACTTTCAAAATAGGTTTTCGCGCTTGCGGTAGCGACTTACCGGGATTCCTGCGTTCGCTGACTAGATTTCCTATCCGTTCGTGTGCGCCACGAGATTTTGGTACATGCAGAAATTGCAATCTGGAGAAGAATATCTCTTGAGCAGGATAAAACCCTCTCGAAAATTATTTGGATGAAAAAAACTCATCAAATTGACATTTGGCTGTACTTTTTTTGTGCAAGGAGTCCGTTTTCCTTTTTTTTTTCTTTAAGGGGAAGGAAGTGTCCCAGAGTCTCCAACTTCCAGTTCCTGTCCAGCAGGCTCCTCCCAGTGCTTTGTCCATGTCTTGTTCACTTTTCATTTGTATTTGGAGCTGGAAGGATTCACTCTTTGTTTCTGCTGCATTATATATCATTGGATTGAGGACTTTTGGATTTGAGATTTTACAAGTAAGTTGGAGAATTGGTGTTGTTTGTATGATTTGGGCATTGCAAGTTTCAACTACAATTTTTTGTACTTTTCATCAGTTTTTTAAAATGTATAGTGGGTAGCCAGTAGGCCCAGAGCTACTCATAGGTCCATGAAAAAACTGTCCCTGTGGTGTCTGTTGAATTTAAACATAATGTTTGGCATGGATGGCATTGGATTGAATTACAAAATGTTTTTTTTTAGATATTTCACTTTTTTGGTGTGTGTTAAGTAAATGCCTTTGTTGTGGTGTGGTTATTGCTGTGTAACTTGCAAACCTTGTTTAGCCCCTGTGGATTTTGGTTTTTGCATTTTTCCATTAAACATTAAAGCTGTGTTCTTTAGCATGCCTCATTTGCTTTGGTGGCAGAGTGGCCTAAAGAACGGTGATGGATTAAACCCAGATCTTTTGACTGGGTGTGAGTGTTTGATTGATTCAGGTGCTCCGTCCATCACCACCCCCTTTTGTACTGCTTTTGGCCGCCATAAGTGTGGCAGGGTATGCTCAGACGTGAGACCCTTGCTCACTTTGCCACTGGATTCAAGCAAGCCGGGCTGAAGACGGCTGGAATGCCAGAAACCGGTCCTCGGAAGCTTGTTTCCGGTCCAGGGAAGACATGGCTTGGCAGTTCGGGCTGGACTGTTCCAATGAGGCACAGGGTCAGACTGATTAGCATATAGCCATGTCTGAACTGGGGTGGCAGAGTGGGCTAAAGAACGGTGATGGATTATACCCAGATCTTTTGACTGGGTGTGAGTGTTTGATTGATTTAGATGCTCCATCCATCACCACCCCCTTTTGTACCTCCTTTGCCTGGCCATTATAGGCCGGCTTGAGGTAATTGTTTTCCAGGCCTCGTGCTTGTTGTGATTGTGAGTGACCATGTCGCTGGTAACCATTTTGTGGTGGTAGTAGAGTAGTGTGCTTTTTTTGCCATATATACGCCTGCATGTCTTTACTTTCCTCCTCTTGGCCTATACTTCTTGTTGTTGTGGCCTGGCCATGTGGCTGGGGGCCATTTTGTGGAGCCAGCCAGAGTGCTTTTTCCGTAGACCTACAAGCTTGTGGCCTAGACTGCCAATATAGGCCTTTCAGCCAGTAGGCCCACAGCTACTCATGGGTGCAGGAAACCACTGTCTCTGTGGTGTCTGCTGAATTTAAACATAATTTAGGGCATGGATGGCATTGGATTGTATTGCAAAATGTGTTTTGGGGGTATTTCACTTTTTTGGTGTGTGTTAAATAAATGCCTCTGTTGGATGTGTGTGTGTGGTATGGTGGTTGTTGTGCAACTTGCAAACCTTGTTTAGCCCAGTGGATTTTCTTTATTGCATTTTTGCATTAAAGCTGTGTAGTCTAGCATGCCTCCTTTGCCTTGCTTGTCTTTCCTTTGTTCCTATTGGCCTATGGTTCTTGTTGTTGTGGCCCTGGTCATGTTGCTTGCGGCCATATGTGAAGCCCGGCAGTGTGCTTTTGCCATAGGCCTGCATTGTCTGTCTTCCCTTTCTTGTTGTTGTGGGTGGCCTGGCCATGTGGCTGGCAGCCATTTTGTGGAGCCAGACATTTTGCGTTTGCCATAGGCCTGCAAGCTTGTGGCCTAGTCTGCCAATATAGGCCTCTCAGCCAGTAGGCCCAGAGCTACTAATGGGTGCATGAAAGAACTTTATCTGTGGTGTCTGTTGAATGTAAACATCATTTAGGGCATCGATGGCTTTGGATTGAATTGCAAAATGTGTTTTTCTTTGGGGTATTTAACTTTTTTGGTGTGTGTTAAATAAATGCCTTTGTTGGATGTGTGTGTGTGTATGTGCGGTGTGGTTGCTGTTGTGTAACTTGCAAACCTTGTTTAGCCCTGTGGATTTTCGTTTTTTCATTTTTGCATTAAAGCTGTGTTGTTTAGCATGCCTCCTTTGCCTGGCCATTCTAGCCCTGCTTCAGGTCATTGTTTTCAAGGCCTCCTGCTTGTTGTGACTGTGATTGACCATGTGGCTGGTGGCCATTTTGTGGTGGTAGTTAAGTAGTGTGCTGCTTTTGCCATATATAGGCCTGCCTGTCTTACCTTTGTTCCTCTAGGCTTACTGCTTCCATCCCCTTTGCAGCTCCTTGAATGACGTGATGCGCAAATTAATGCCAAACAGGTTCCACTTCCATTACATTTGTATTTTTGTTTTTGTTATTCTTCTTTCCTATCCTTTCTGAGTGTACACAGTAACAGTATACCATGAAAGCCCTTGTTGTCAAAGTCTCACAAATGGCTACACTGTTGTTTTTTATTTAATAACTGAGTTAAACATTTTTTGCAATAGAATATAACACTAACAAGTGTGACCACCATGCACTAAGGTATATGGTATATATTATATTTGTTTCTTTGTACAAGTAGTAATTTAACCACAACAACAAATGCAACATTTGCCCCTGCATCAGCGGCACCAGAAAGAAAAAAAATCCAGCCTACAATTGTCAGCATATTTAGGTTGGATGGGCAGTATTTCTTTATTTATTTATTTTCACATTTGTAAAGCGCACTGTTATCAGACAGTGTCCTGGCGCTGAGTGACCACTGGTATGTATGACAGAAAGATTAATGTGTGAATAGCCATGTCTTCAGGGCCCTCCTGAAGGGCAGCAGGTCTGACGTCTGCCTAAGGGCCAATGGCAGAGCATTCCAGGCCTTGGCTGCTCCAAGAGAGAAACTCCTACCCCCCCAGCGAGCCTTCTTAACTCTGGGGACTACGATCAGTCCTTGATTGGCAGACCTTAGTGATCTTGTCGGTTTGTACCACTGGAAGAGAGGGGTCATGCAGTGAGGGCCCAGGCCTTTTAATGCTTTGAAAACTACACAGAGTGTCTTAAAAGCTATTCTTTTATGTACTGGCAACCAGTGTAGCTTTACCAGATCTTGTGCTACCGAAGAAAATTTGGGTGTGCCCGTGATCAGGTGGGCAGCCGCGTTTTGTAAAATTTGAAGTTTGTTCAGCAGCCCCTGTTGGGTATTTATGAGCAGGCTATTACAGTAGTCTAGCCGAGATATTACTAATCCCGTTACCACTGTCTTTCCATGTTCGTCGGGGAGAAAAGGCAAAACTTTTCGTATTGTTTGTAAGACATAGTGGATGGATGAGGACAGGGCGTTAACTTGAGGTCTAAATGAGAGAGTGTCGTTCATCAGAACCCCCAGGTTTTTGACATTAGTGACTGGAGAGGAGACTGTCCCCATTTCCTCAGGCCACCATCTTGGGGACCAAAAAGTGTCTTTGGCCCCGAACAGCAGGACTTCAGTTTTTGTTGAATTCTATTTAAGACAGTTTTCTGCCATCCAGTTGCTGACCTCACGCATACAGTTCTTAAACCTGTCGGCTGTGTCTTCCACTCCACCCGGTAGCAGCGACACTACAATCTGCGTGTCGTCTGCGTATGATGTTAGATTGAAGCCGAAAGATCTTATAACTGGCGCCAGGGTGGAGACGTACACATTAAAAAGAGTCGGACTCAGGAAGAACCCTGAGGGACTTCACAGGGGAGTGCAAAAGGGGCCGATTCAAAGTCTCCCAGTGCCACCACCTGAGTCCTGCTGGAGAGAAGGGCCTGCAAGATCTTTAGGGCCTTACCTTGAATTCTGCAGGCTCCCAACCAGTCCACCAACAACCTGTGGTGGACCGTATCGAAGGCCGCGGACAGGTCCAACAGGATCAGGGCAGCTCTGCCTCCTGCATCCATCACTTGTCTTATATCTTCGGCGGATTTTATCAGAGCTGATTCTGTACTGTGCCCTGTCCAGAATCCATGCTGAGACGGATCCAGACATTGCTCTGTCCCCAAAAATGCGCTCAGCTGAGTGTTCATAATACCCTCTATAATTTTAGCTGGCAGCGGTAACCTGGCGATGGGCCGATAGTTGTTAAAATCAGCCACATTTAGGTTAGATTTTTTTAGAAGGGGTAGAATCGATGCGTGTTTCCAGCGTATAGGGAACTCACCACTTTCCAGTATGTTATTGAAGAGTGGGGTGAGTCCCGCTGCTATGATGGATGGGACTGTTTTTACAATGGTGGTTGGGCAGGGATCATCAGGGGAGCCTGATTTAATCCTCTGTATCCGGTTCCTAACCTCCTCCTCGGTAATTGGGGAGAAGTTAAGTAACCTTTCCCTGTGCCTATCAGACTCTGAGATCTCTGTGTAAGTCACTGGAGGATTGACCTTAACTAAGTGATCCAGGGCATGAAAAATCTTCTCGACCTTCCCCTGAAAGAATTTGGCCGGATCTTCACATAGTTCCTGACTAGGGGGAGCTTCCACTGGTTTGGGGGCTGCTAAAGATGACACTGTGCGGAAAAGTTCTTTGGAGGAATCACTAGCTTCCTGAATGAGATTGGTGAAGAAGGCCCTTTTGGCCGATCTGATCATCTCTTTGTAGACTCCCAAATCTGCATTTAGTAGCTTTTTATCAGCCTCCTTGTAATTTTTCCGCTAGTTTCTTTCCAATTTTTCACATTTTACTTTATGATCCCTAATTTGTTCAGAGAACCATGGGGCTGATGGCCTAGAGCGCATAGAGTGGTACATTTTTTGAGGTGCTAATTGCAAACATGCGGAGTTTAGCCAGTTTGTGTAAGTTGTTGCCAATTCCTCAACAGTTCCTGAGGGGTACATCAATGAGGAACTAAGAAGGGTCTGGAGGGCCTTGTCGTCTATACTTTTCCATTTCCTAATTGTTCTGGGTGAGTTCATGACCTTACTAGACCTGGGGAGAAGGACTAGGGTAACACTAAAATGGATAGTGGCATGGTCCGACCAGGGGAAGGGTCAACTGCTGTGACCACCAGGTTAGGATGGTTGGAAAAAATGCCATCTAGGGTGTGTCCAGCCTTATGAGTCGGGCCCGTGACTTTTTGACAAAGCTCCACCCCCTGCAACAATTCAAGGAGTTCTCGAGTGTCAGTGTCAGATATACATTCCAGATGAAAATTGAAGTCACCAAGCTGGATGAATGTTTTGGCGCATATTGCTTCTTCTAGCAGGCTCCCCAGAGTCGAGAAAAAAGGGGCCTTAGCCCCCGGGGGCCAATAGAGTAGGCAGCCTTTTAGGGTTTGGTGGTTTGATATGGTGAGATTAAATGCAAGCGCTTCATCCGAGCTCCTTGCAAGGGTTTAAAACTTCCTCTTACTGAATTGTGGTAAATTACCGCCAATCCACCACCTTTCTTCCCTTTTCTGTTCTGTACAAAACAATCATAGTTGCGGGGGGGGGGCCTTTGACAATATCTGGGCCAGAGGCTGCATCCGTCCAGGATTCAGTTATAAATGCCACCATTACCTTTGACTCCAATATCAAGTCAGCCAGTTCGATGCTATGTTTCACCAGGGACCTGGCGTTGAGCAGCATGCATTTTACTGTCAGTACGAACACAACCACCCAACGGTACGTCTGTACAATGCGAAGCTGGGGAAAATGTAAGCGCGGGACCTTCTCCCTTTTTTTTGTGGAAGAGTTGCTGTTCCGGCACTACATCATAACGTGATGGAATTGTTTGGACAAGCTTTGCAGCAGAGTGCTGTTCACAATATCCACCTGACAACAGCCATGTGGACCAGTTGCCAAGCCACTGATTACATGTGCATCACTGCACACTGGATCTCTTTTGTGGGGGTTAGAGAAAAGATGGGTGTTGTTGACACTGCAGAGATTTTAATGCCACTTGTAAACATGCAACTGCAGCCATGTTCGCCATGGAGAAATCTCATACTGCTAAAAACTTTTTGGAAGAGTTTAACAGCAAGGTCTTTGAATGGCTGCACACAAGAGGGCTTAACATTGGTTTTGTTGCCACGGAGAATGCCAGTAATATAGTTAAGGCCATGCTCACTGGTGGCTATTTCAGGGTCCTGTGTTTGGTGCACTGTATTAATATCATTGTTCAAGACTTTCTGAAAAAAGAAGACCAAGTCAGCAACTTACTGACCAACTGCAGAAGAATATGCACACACTTCAGCCATTCTTTTAAAGCCCGAAAGCAGCTGAGGATCATTCAACATGAGCATAGAATGCCAGTCAAAGCACTCCTCCAGGAGGTGCCAACATGTTGGAACTCAACTTATTACATGCTTGATCGTCTGTTTGATCAGTACAGACAAATCAATGACTATGTCATGCAAAGACTAGGGGATGTTTGTGCTACTGTGGCATGACCGTTGAGATGGACCAATGGAGGCTAGTTAAATGCCTGACAGAGATGCTACTTCCTTTTGAGCTCTTCACACGTGAAGCCAGCAAGGAGGACTGTACTATGGGCGAAGCTATACCATTGTTACACATGCTAGAGCAACAGATGAAGGCGGTGTCTGAATTGTACAAAGGTGTGGAGAAAAAGAGAAGCATATGAGTTGGTGGAGAGCTTAGCCCTTCGCTTTGCTGAAAATGCAAGGGTGCAAACTAGCATTTGTGTCACAATTCTGGATGCACGGTACAAATCAGCACTGAACGCAAATAAATCAATTCCTTTTTGAGAAGTGGACTTTGCCCAGTACAAAACTTGGATTGCTAAGGCAGCCTGTGACTTGAAAAATGAATGGCTGTTAATTAAAGGCGCGCTACTCCAACCCACAACAAGTACTGCAGCAGGGCATCCAGCGTCAAGTTCAACTTCAGAGCCAGGGGGCAGTGCGTTTGGCTCACAGCAGTCACCAACAAAAGCAAGAACAGGATCACCAGCCCCAAGAAAATCAGCACAGGATTGGTATCTACACCAAGGGCTTGTTAGGTCCAGCGCTGATGCAAAGGCAAAAGAAACCCAGCACAGCAGAGCACGCCTGATCATTGAGCGGATGGTCCAGGCCTATCTGGATGACCCAACAGAGGTCTTCATTGATCAAAACCCATTTGTGTATTGGTATGGGAAAATGCGCCACTGGCCAGTGCTCAGCAGGCTGGCAATAAACTATCTGGCTTTTCCTGTCGCAAGTGTCTCTTCTGAGCATGTTTTCAGTGCTGCTGGTGCCATTGTAACAGTGAAGAGGACCAGTCTCTCGCCCAAAAACGTGGAGAGGTTGACCATGATCAAAATGAATCAGCACTTTATACCACTGAATTACAAAATTCAAGAATAACAGCAGAAAGATGAGGACAGCGACATAGGTGATGGAAGTAGTGTGTTAGATGATTACCTACTTCAGGTTGAACCACCAGAGTTTGAGGACGAGCTATACTTCCCTGACAATTAGACTTTCAACTTGTTACTTTCTTACTTCCTTATTTACTTTTATTATTTGTGTGTGTCTCTGTCTTTCTGGTTTAAATCACAACAAATCCAACACCACCGTCTTCTCTTTTTATTGCCATATTGGAGTTACAGCTGTGTACATTTAAGTCCACTCCCTCGAGTCCTGCTCCATCCTCCTCCCGACTAGGGGTGAGTGGAATTTGCATTAAGCAAATCTCCGCGAAACGGTAAAAAATATCTGCGAACATGCAAAAATTCTGCGAACATGCAGAATTGCTTGTTTGCGATGCTTTTTTACTGTTCCCAATCGCTGTTTGCGTGTTCGGTGGGAAATATCTTGCGAACACGCATTTTGAGAACGCAAACAATCAAAAAATTTCACGAAGTCACAGAACGCAGAATTTTGTGCAATTTTGCTTTCTCCGCGAAACGCGAAATTACCCAAATTCCGCAAGCAGAACGGAATTTAACGCCCAGGCCAACTCCTGACTCGCCCTAAATCTATTTCCCTCAAGCTAGATGATTGGATGGAGGATAGTACAAGAAATGTTGCCTCATCCAGTCCCTCCAAAAGAAGCGGAACATGATGACTACAGCTATCCTCCTTTCCGAGCCGAGAGAGACCGCCCCTTAACTTAAGATGAGAAGGAACAGGTAATGAATGGTATGCATTGGATGCTGACTCTGAGTGATTGGTGTTTGTGTTGTTTGTTGCGCATGAAGTGAAGTCGAAGTGTACTAGTAACTATTTAATCTACACACTACAATTGACTCAAGTCAATGTTTCCCTTCTTGTTGTTTAATAACAAAATTGTACTTCTACTGCAGGCAGATCCATTGCATTTTTGAATATGGAATCTGTACTCACTCAAGACACTGCAGACTGAGTGGTACAACACCATCATGATGACCACAGTGACATAGTATCTTCGCAGTCAGTCAGTAGGATCAGAGATGATTGATGGAATAAATCAGGGCATGTTTCATGAGTGACATAAAAGGTACACAAGTCAAGAACAACCACAGCTGACCTACATGTCTGTGTAGGTGTGAAGTCGAGTCATGTGTCTCACAACTGTAGTAGTGTTATGAATGACAGCTGTGCATTGATTTAGTTACTTACTTTGGTAAATGCTATGTTGCTGTATTTGTGTGCTGTGTCAGGCTCACTCAAAATCTGAGCTAAGTGGAGGTTGGCTGGGCACCGTGGGCCTGCTCTGTCCTGTTGCAGGTTAATGCTGGAAACCGACAACAGAGTAGACATGGTTTAGTCTTGCCGCCTCTCAAAGTGTTTTCACTCCTCCGTAAATTATGCTTTTTTTCCTCCTTGATTTTTCAATATCCCTTTTGTTTTTTCATCTACACTTACAGGCCAGCCTTTACCCTGTGCTAAACAGAGAAAAACAACTCACACTCACCTACCAATCCGCATCCGCCAGGCAGGCAGCGGCACCCAAGATTGATGGACATGGCATCCATGGAAGGGAGGACCAAGATAGTCTAGTTAGTAAGTACTACTTATCATTAACCATCAAGTCATCATCATGCATGCATTTCTTTTTTCTCCCTAAACAGATTTATGAATATGATGGTCATCTGCCAAGATTGTGTGTGTGTGTTGTTGTTGTCCATGTGTACTGTTTGTCTTTGTCAAACCTTTCCCTCAAATACCCCTTCCCAACATTTCATCAAACCCTAACCCTCTTTCCCCAGGCTGTGTGATTTATATTGAGGTGTGACTGAATTAAATTTACACCAATAATTGATCACACACTTGCTGGGGTGGATGTGGTGAATACAACACTAATTCAATTTGAAGGCAGGGCGAGGATCTTCTTCTTCTGCTTGCCTACCCATGCTCAGTATATTTGCAAGTCAATCAATCCATGATAATTAATTGCCAGCATCAATTGGATTAATCCTCCTCCTTTTAGAGCACTAAAGGTTACACTTGTGTTGAGTGACTCAACACAACTACAGTTTGTAACTTGTTGTACTGGGCTATCCCCACCACCATTATTTTTTATTTTATTTTAGCATTACTAATCAGCATTATTATGGTTTATTGTTTGGCAGTATTCTTGTGTACTGTACTGTAATTCGCTCAACTACTCCTTCCAGAGTCTCTTTCAGGCAACTGAATGTCTAATTTTCTTTTTTTGCAAATACTACTGCCAGTGTTTACTACTACCACCACAACCATGGCATCTTGGGAAACCAAACCATCATCATCATGCAGCCATAGCTGTTCCTAGGTTTAAATAGCAATCACAGGTAAGAGTAGAAGCTTGGGGGAGGCATAATAATAATTGAAATTGATTCATTAATTCACACACCCACACCCTTGAGTCCCGTTGTAGAATGCAAAGACTAGGAGGAAAGACTGACAGTACGAGTAGGACAAGTCACTCAGTGAGGGTACCGCATCTATCTGTTCATGTGTTA
The DNA here is from genome assembly GCF_964263255.1 of Lissotriton vulgaris. Taxonomy (NCBI): domain Eukaryota; kingdom Metazoa; phylum Chordata; class Amphibia; order Caudata; family Salamandridae; genus Lissotriton; species Lissotriton vulgaris. The sequence continues at coordinate 1,064,377,094 of NC_141697.1, forward strand.
CAAAAAATCTGCAGATTATTTAAATCAAAAACTGGCTGTGGCCCTGCAGCAGCAAAGGAAACCATGTGACGTAAAAGAGTAACCCCCCACAAAACATTTACATGATATGTAAAGTATAAGTATAAATATAATTTAATTCCCTAACAAAAATAAACTATGTAAAAAATAATCCCACTTCACCTGACCCACCCATCTCCCTAACCCCAACCAATGTCCCAAAAGAATAGTACAACCAATGTCCGGTCAAAAATAAAATTGTCCACAGATAAAAGGTATATAGACCTAATTTTTTCCCAACCTGATCCAATGCCTACCCCCCAAAGAAAGAAATAAGTAAGGGGCAATCCAACGAGATCTCTCTATCTGCGGGCTAGCAGTCGCCGGTTAACCTGCCAGGACCTCCTGCTTTAGTTCCTTTACCTGCTCCCCTAGGCGCACCATTTGGAGGAGCATGCAGCGCTTAAAAGATTGACAATTGCATCCACAGGGGGTGGGCAGCAGTTTTTGATGAAGTGCGGCGGGCGGCTGCCAGACCGGGGTGCCGTACCACTGGAGGGGCCTGGCTGCAGCCCCGGGCATTGGAGGAGGCTGCAGCTACTGCTGCCTCCTCCCCCGCTAGAACCACCAGCTGCATGGCCTCCAGCTTCCGGCACCGGGCCATGGCTGCTAACTCCTTCCTGTATGGTCTAGATGATGTTGGTTCAGAAGGAGTAACTATATCAAGAAGATAAAAGAATATTTTTGTAACCAATATACTCTTAGCAAAACAGTAAGACAAATAAATTCTAAACATAGTGGTACAGTAGCACTAGCAAGCACAGTACATAACATGTGTGGTACCTATCCTCCCACTTCCTCGACCTCTAACATTTGTTGGAGTTTCAGGCATTATGATCCTACTAGCACTATGGACTCACTCAAGTACACCAGTCTTCTTCTTCTCTCTTGTTTAGCTTAATTTAGTAACCTTGTTGTAGCCAGCTCAGTCAGCTTGTGCCCAAGACACATACTCATGGCAATGCAGACTCATGTTAGTTTTATTTACTACTGTCTGCATGTGGGGAAGCTGACTACTATACAATCACCTTATTTTCCTATTATGGGTGGCACTGGCTATACTCTGTTATATCAAGGGCAACTGCTCAATTTCACTTTCAACCTGCCCTGACTACTATACTACAACAAGGCAGATGATATCTGATTCAAATGATCATTGGTTATATATGGGACGATATGAGGTACTTTGTTTTGATTGATAGTGTAACCATGCAGCCGATAGGCTATCCATGGCAGGTCTGACACAGTCAAAAATAAATTACCATAGGTAGGGACAGAGCCTTGAGACCCTCACGTAGCGCCTTGAGACCCTCGCTGCTGAGTAGCACGCTTTACATAAATTCCTGATTGATTGATTGATTGTAGGGAGTGGGCCTCGGACTTGGATGGAGGCCCTAGATAACAACATACATACACAATATATATGCTGTGCTTGCAAACTACTGTGAGTCAAGGGAGTATTAGGAAAATTCAACTTCTATTCTCCTTGGCTTTGCTACTCTAGCACGATTTCTTTTACTTTTACATTCTCTTCAAAGACTCTTCATCCAGTGACAGTCTCCACCTATGCTATCTATGATGAATACCACCCAGGCATCCAGCCATTCAAAGTAAACATGTCTATCATTCTTCTTAATCTCTCAACAAACCTTAGTTTGTTTCACCAACAACAAAAACCACCACCCATGCATCCTTCCTTCCTTGCTCGCCTTTGAGTTTGTCCCATGAAACACCCCGGAGGATTCTTGCCATCCACCCATACAGTTCACCCACCCAGGCAGGCATGTTTTCTTTCACCATCCACCCATCTTTCAACCACACATGCATCTGATTCCTATCAGCCACCTATGCATGCATCCCACGCATCCTTTCCTGCCAGTCATATATATTACATCTCGTCCGTCCTTCATCCTGCCATCCTTCTTTCCCTTTTCGTTCAACCCATCCATCAAGGTCAAATGATCTGACTCTTACTCTCCTTCATAAAACTTTCACAGCTGAGTTGAAGTCAGTTAAATGAGGCCATTAGTTGCTCAACTACTCCAGTCGCTAATGCTATTTCTAATGCTTAGTAAAGAGTGTCTTCTTCAACCGTTTTTCACAACAACTTAGTCGCTCTCAACTTACACAATACCCTAGCAGCGAGTGTGTAACTATTGTCAATAACTCCTGCCACTGCTGTTGGGTAACCCACCCCTGTGGCAGCTGCCGCATCCACTGCTCCCTCCTGGCTGGCATCGCCTGACCCGTCACTGGAGGTCGTGGTTGGTACGTCTAGAAAAAACATGCACATTTTTTAGATGCCATATACACCTTCCCCTATTTTTCAATAGCAAGATTGAAGAAAAAGTTAAAATACATAAATTTACCACATACATCACTACAAATCGGGTACTAGAGTAGAGTAGACACTACTAGTTGTAGTATGTCCCATCCTATCACAAATAGTAAAATATCTGGTTGGGCATTCTGTTGGTGAGAATTGTCGAAAAGCCTCTCAAAGACTGGACTCAGAGGCTAGAGCTATTGGTGAATCTGAGTTTTAATTAAACCTTTTAAATAAAGAGTGGCCAACTGGGCACGCTTAGCTTCAGAAAGACTAAAAATAGTAGTTTTTGTCACGGCTGTTGATCCTCAGGGTCGGAATGATGCTCTAATGGGTCCACCTCCAGACGCCCCTGCACTCTAGCTAATTACCTCAGAGTGCAAGGTAGTCAGGCGAGGGAAAATATGGGTCGAAGGACAGGAACATCCGGGACAGGGACCTGAAATGACAAGAGGCATGCGTTAACTAAATCCCCCGTTATTCTACTCTTCAACTCACTGTTGTTATCACGAACCCTCACCTGATACTGCTCAGGATATGGCTCTTCCCCTGTTTGTACCCCTTCTTTAGCTAAAGGTAGAACAACAAAACAATGGTTATAACTCTCTGGTAACCCCCTATGTTTTAGGTGTATGTGCTTTAATATCCCAGCACTCATTCACTCACCAGTCGCCAAAGAAGGGGAAGTAGTAATGAGATCACTGAAGGAAATAAGGAAGGAACAGGCTCTTCCTCCGCTCTTTATCTTTAGATAGAATCTCCAATGTTCCTGATAGAAATAATAGAGTAACCAAACTGAAATACAGCCACCCGGCTTTTCACTCTGAGTAAGTTATACGGAAACAATGTTTTTCACAACCAAATTAGGAGGGGGCAATCCAGCGTCTCCTAATCTCGGTAAACACTTTATCAAATGAGCTCACAAACTTGGCGTGCAGTGAAGGGGGAAATCCAAGCGTCTTCACATGCACGTCCGGAAAAGTAACAAAAAGAACCCAAAGGCGTGGAGGGGGCAATCCGGCGTCTCACACGCAAAGAACAAACTAAGCACCAGCCGGTGCCAAGAACACAGTATATAGGCTATAAGCGTGAGCGAACTGGAGGGGGCAATCCGGCGTCTCCAAGTTCCTCACGGAATAACAACAACAGTTCCGCAAGTGCGCTGAGGGAGCAATCCGGCGTCTCACGCGCCTTGCGGATGACTCACGCAAGAACAGTCAACACCCGTCTCGCTTCCAGCTTGCTCTACAGCCGCAGAGCAAAAAGAGGAACCTCACCTTCCCAGCAGATCCGCGGGGACAGGGCGTCCGCCAACAACAGCATACTATTGGACAAATCACGAGCACCTATTGCAAGGTCCCACCTGTCTTTATGCACTCTGTCATCAGCCCCCTAGGTGCAAAGCATTCTGGTAGATGTAGTTCATCATCTGGGCAGGCACATTTGTCAGACCCTGACAGTATGCCCCCCCGCCCTGTGCCTCCTAGCACCAGGCTTTCCCGGATTACGGGCATAGAATGAACGGATCAATCGAGGGGCATGCACCTCATGACTGGGCTCCCATGAGTCATCCTCAGAGCCGTATCCCTTCCAGGCGACAAGGAACCACAGCTTCCCCTGACGGAGCCTCGCATCCACGATGCTACGCACCTCGTACTCCAGTTGGCCATCTCTCAGCACTGGCGGGGCGGCCTTGCTCCTTACAGAACCAGCCGACTTCAACAGGCTGCTGTGAAACACAGGATGTATTCTCATGGACATGGGCAACTTCAATTTGTAGGCCACGGGATTGATCCTTTTGATGACCACGTACGGACCAATGAAACGTGGGTGAAATATGCTGCGATAACGGAATCGAATGTTCTTTGTGGACAACCAAACTCTGTCCCCGACCTCATACAACGGACTCTCCTGTCGATGCTTATCCGCCCATTTCTTGTATACGGTCTTTGCTCGGACAAGGGTTTTCTGTATTCGTTGATGTGACTCCAACAAGGCCTTCACATGGGCGGCCACCGTAGGGTGGTTCTGAATTTCCTCTGGTATGGTTAATGGAAGGGTGTTAGCATGAAAGCCGGTATTGGCCTTGAACGGTGTTTCCCCAGTTGAGCTATGCCATGCATTATTATAGGACAACTCAGCCAGCCAGAGAAGAGAGACCCAAGAACGGCTAGCTTCTTCTGAATAGCACCTCAAGTACTGTTTTAGTGTCTGATTCAGTCTTTCGGTCTGTCCATCCGTCTGAGGGTGGAAACTGGTGGATAGAGCGTCCTCCACCCTCAGCGCCTTGCACCACATACGCCAGAACCGAGCCACGAACTGTGGTCCCCTGTCCGAGACGATCACGCGAGGAATTCCGTGTATCCGGACCACCTGTGTCAATAGTAATTGAGCAGTTTGACTGGCAGTAGGTAGATTTTTGCATGGAATAAAGTGTCCCATTTTGGTCAAACTGTCTACCACCACCATGATAGCGTTGTACCCTTGGTCCATAGGCAACCCTACGATGAAGTCCATGCTAATGGTGTGCCAAGGACGGGACGGAGTGGGTAGTGGTCTGAGTTTCCCACGACTCATGGAACGATCCCCTTTTGCCCTTGCACAAGTATCGCAGTGTCCAATCCACTTTTCTACATCTCTTGACATTGTCTCCCACCAGAAGTGTCGCTTTACCAGATGGATGGTTTTTGTCACCCCCGGATGCCCGGCCAGCACTTCCCCATGACACCAGTTGAATGCCTGAAGCCGTAGATCGTGAGAGGGAAGAAACAATTTCCCTCCATGCAAGGGGACCCCGTGTTGTAGACTTCGGAGGCGGTTCTGGCTCACCCACTTCTGCCATTGCACTTGGTTTCATTCTTTCCGTACTTGTTCTATAAAGCGATCAGCTGTTATTAAACAAACCACTTTCTCGGGTGCAATGATCGCTTTTGGTTGTTCTTTTTCCGTTGTCTGTTCACTCCCTAGTCTGGAAAGTGAGTCTGCTTTCTTGTTTTCAGTTCCAGGCCGAAAGGTGACGATGAAATTATATTCCGCGAAAAACAGCATCCACCTCACTTGTCGTTGCGATAAGTGACGAGCCGTTTTCATGAACAACAAATTCCTGTGGTCGGAATACACCGTTATGGTGTGTTGTGACCCCCACAGGTAATGTCTCCACTCTTGGAAGGCTCGTTTTATTGCCAACAGTTCTTTTTCAGAAATTGAGTAGTTGCTTTCAGCGGAGTTCAATTTCCTGGACAGGAAGGCAACTGGATGTAACTGGCCTGTGACCCTATCTCTTTGCGATAGGACTGCTCCTACTGCGACATCAGAGGCGTCCGCCTCCACTATGAAAGGCAAGTCCAGTTGAGGATGCTTCAGGATAGGGGCAGAAACAAACGCTTCCTTCAACAGTTCAAACGCCCTCATGGCTACGGTGTTCCACTGAAAGGGAACTCCTTTGCGTAATAACTTGGTGATGGGTGAAGCCAACAAGGAGAACTGTGAAATAAAACGTCTGTAATAATTGGCAAAGCCAAGAAAGCATTGCACCTCTTTCACGCTCTTTGGCACTGGCCATGCACTCACCGCATCAACCTTCCTCTCTGCCATGTGAAACCCCTTAGGTGTGAGTATAACCCCCAGAAATTCCACTTCCTCTACATCAAACTCGCATTTACTGAGCTTGCAGTAGAGCCGGTATTCCAACAGCCTCTGTAACACCAGGAGAACATGACCAGTGTGCTGGTTACGTGAATCAGAATATACAAGGATGTCATCTATATATACGATGACGAACTGGTCCAGGTATTCCTTCAAGACATCATTAAGGAAGTACTGGAATGCCGCCGGGGCATTGCAAAGCCCGAACGGCATTACCAGGTACTCGAAGAGACCATATCTGGTCTTGAAGGCCGTCTTCCACTCATCACCGCTACGAATCCTGACCAAGTGGTAGGCACCACGGAGATCCAACCGTGTGTAGATCACTGGCTCTCTCACCTGGTCCAGTAGCACAGGGATGAGGGGAAGAGGGTACCGGTTCCTTATGGTCTGCTTATTTAACTGGCGATAGTCAATGAGGGTACGTAACTCCCCATTGGCCTTCGTCGTAAAAAACAAAGGGGACGCTGCCGGTGAACGGGAAGGTCTAATGAACCCTATAGTACTAAAGTGTGTCAGGTATTCTTGCAGATGTTTGGACTCAAGCTCTGACAAGGCGTACACCCTGCAAGAGGGAACAACAGCGCCTTCCACCAAATCTATTCTACAATCGTACTCCCTATGGGGAGGAAGTACTTCAGCCTGTGCTTCACTAAACACCTCACTGTACTCGTGGTATTCTCTAGGTAGGACGGTTACTTTTTCCGCCGCAGTGGCTATGTGTGTTATCTGGGCCAAGGCTATCGTATGTGATGAAGGGGTACTCATACAAGTGGTCTGACATTCCTCTGACCGAAAGCTCACAGTTTTTTCTCTCCAGTCTATGGAAGGGTTGTGTTTTTCTAACCATGGGATACCCAGTATTAGCTCGTATTGCGGAGCCTCGATGATGTTCAAAATTATACTCTCAGTATGTTTGACAATACTGTTCTCCAGAACCAATACCACCTCTTCAGTACGTTCAATGATAGGACCAGACTTCAAGGGGGTACCATCTACTGCCAACACGGTTTCTGGATTTTTTGTGGTCACTCTGCCCAGCCCCAAACGGCGCACAAGGCCTTCGTCCACAAAATTCCCAGTAGCCCCTGAGTCTATCATGCTCCACACTGCATGTTCTTTGCCCTGACTCAACAATAAGGAGGATAAGGCAATATGTGTTATAGGGGCCTTGCCATCAACCGAGGCTCGTGATTCTGTCACAGCTGTTGATCCTCAGGGTCGGAATGATGCTCTAATGGGTCCACCTCCAGACGCCCCTGCACTCTAGCTAATTACCTCAGAGTGCAAGGTAGTCAGGCGAGGGAAAATATGGGTCGAAGGACAGGAACATCCGGGACAGGGACCTGAAATGACAAGAGGCATGCGTTAACTAAATCCCCCGTTATTCTACTCTTCAACTCACTGTTGTTATCACAAACCCTCACCTGATACTGCTCAGGATATGGCTCTTCCCCTGTTTGTACCCCTTCTTTAGCTAAAGGTAGAACAACAAAACAATGGTTATAACTCTCTGGTAACCCCCTATGTTTTAGGTGTATGTGCTTTAATATCCCAGCACTCATTCACTCACCAGTCGCCAAAGAAGGGGAAGTAGTAATGAGATCACCGAAGGAAATAAGAAAGGAACAGGCTCTTCCTCCGCTCTTTATCTTTAGATAGAATCTCCAATGTTCCTGATAGAAATAATAGAGTAACCAAACTGAAATACAGCCACCCGGCTTTTCACTCTGAGTAAGTTATACGGAAACAATGTTTTTCACAACCGAATTAGGAGGGGGCAATCCAGCGTCTCCTAATCTCGGTAAACACTTTATCAAATGAGCTCACAAACTTGGCGTGCAGTGAAGGGGGAAATCCAAGCGTCTTCACATGCACGTCCGGAAAAGTAACAAAAAGAACCCAAAGGCGTGGAGGGGGCAATCCGGCGTCTCACACGCAAAGAACAAACTAAGCACCAGCCGGTGCCAAGAACACAGTATATAGGCTATAAGCGTGAGCGAACCGGAGGGGGCAATCCGGCGTCTCCAAGTTCCTCACGGAATAACAACAACAGTTCCGCAAGTGCGCTGAGGGAGCAATCCGGCGTCTCACGCGCCTTGCGGATGACTCACGCAAGAACAGTCAACACCCGTCTCGCTTCCAGCTTGCTCTACAGCCGCAGAGCAAAAAGACGAACCTCACCTTCCCAGCAGATCCGCGGGGACAGGGCGTCCGCCAACAACAGCATACTATTGGACAAATCACGAGCACCTATTGCAAGGTCCCACCTGTCTTTATGCACTCTGTCATCAGCCCCCTAGGTGCAAAGCATTCTGGTAGATGTAGTTCATCATCTGGGCAGGCACATTTGTCAGACCCTGACAGTTTTAGAGAGAGTCATAGCAGAGGCAGTTAGAGGGAAGGATAACAAGAATTTAGAAACAGATAGTCTAGATCCACGAAGAATTGGTAAAAATAAAATTAGGAAACAGAAATGATAGTTCGAAAAAAATAAGGTGCAGTAAAAGTTAGGAAAATATAATTACTAATATTAACAACAGGAAGACTTACTAGGGCCAACAGCAGAGTCCTCGGTAGAGGAGCAGTCTGGTCCTGGCCCTGGCGTTCTCCAGCTGCTCCCGCCAACTCCGACCCATCTTCTTGCCTCTGGGTGAAGATCATGTAAGATATAATAAAGGAAGAGACAAACATTGATGATTGGTGTGAAACAAATAAAATATTTTTAAAAAACATTTTGGAAATAACAAGTGCAATGAAATTGACCAATCTAATCTGATCGACTGGTAGTATCGCTGGATTCCTGGCCCATCTAGTTATTATTTATGAACACTAATCCGGTGTTCCATTCTGATTCCAGAATACTTCGCCTAAGCACCACCTGACCTACACCATCTAATCAGATGGGCCAATTGTTGACTAAGTCTGCATTTCCATTTATTTCAGTCCTCAAAATGCATAGATGGAGGACACATGTATACATTTTTGCATACACCAAACTGCTGTTTGGTTGCTTGCTGCTGATGTTCTGCTAAGCATATTACTCGCTCACTAAACAAACTACAAAAGGTTCTACGAAGGACTGGAGTAAGCAGCACTCAACAGCACATGACATGACAAAGGATGTGTCACGCAGACCCCTTGAAGATTACCATCTAATACTAAGTAACTAAACTACCTATCCACCACTATCTTAGTGACAGGAGGACAAAGGAAGGACTAGAATCTCTCTAGCATTACCTAACTTAAGTTTTCTAAAGTAAACCTTTACATAATCAGCCCAAGTGAGCGCAAAGTTGCAAACAACCAGTAAGATTAGTAGCTCAGAGGATATGTGTCTAGAAGGATAACAATCACAGAAGATTTTTAAACTTAATTTACCTGCAATGTAAGCAGCAGCATTCTTGCTATTCGGAAAATATTTATATTCGCAATAATAATAATAACACAGTCTTGAAAACACACAATACTACTAGTATTAGCTACTCACCAACCACGACACCTAGCAGGTCCAGCAGGTTCTGCTACCGGTCAAAGATGTCTGACCACTGGTGGGTCAGCTGGTCATGGGTGCGCCGGACCCCAGAGCAGCAAACACTGCCCGCCGCACCCTCGCTCACCGGCGGTGATGCTCCTGGGTAACGTACCCGGAGCCAGGCCTTCCGCCTAATGCCAAGGTCAAGGGGAGTTGGTGCTGCACAAAAAAAACCAGGGCGCCCACCTCCGCCTCACCGAACAGGGACCGGACCTGCACCTCTGGTGGCGCCGTCTGCTGCAAGGCAGGCGTCTCTTTGGCTCAGGCGCCTTGCCTTTTGAGCCGGTACCATTTCCCTTAGCCATGGTTCTGGGGTAGGCGGGCGGAAAAGAACATTTTGTAGGAAAAAATTAAGTTTGGGAAAGAAGTAGGAGAGTAAAGAAGAAAGTAATATAAAACACTAGAAAAGTTTAAAAACGCAGTAAAAGTAGAAATAAATGGCAAAATATAGACTTAGGGACAGAGAGGGCTAGATAATAAATAAAAAAGTTCAGAAAAACAGTGTAAAAAAGAAAAGAAATGATTGAAAAAATTGGAGAGGGATTGAAAAACAGGCTCCAGAACCATGCAAAAGATAAGAAAACGACCGCGTGGTGAAGTTTGCACAATATTTCCCCTGAACATGTCATCCGGGTTGCCGAACATCAAAAACATCTCATGAGCATACGCGAGCACAGGCAAGCACGCAGAAACAAGCAACTATGCTTGCTCGTGTAGCTACGCGTAGCGTCACAGACTTTTTGTGCAACTTCGCGTACCCTCGTGTAGCGCAGCTAATGGAAATTCACCAAGGGTTAATAAATTATTCATCCATTGCCTCTAAGTTAAGCCTGGCTGCTTTGTGCCAAGCTACCAGAGGGGTAAAACAGGTTTATTTAGTGTCTTTTGTAGGTCACCCTGACAAGGATTGTGCCTATTATTTGGGGTGGGATCTCATCCCTCTCAAATAACACCCCAAACTCTTACATATCTTTAGTAGAAAGATGCCATGAGATTCCTGCATGTCCTCTAAAGGATTTCAAAACCTGGGCTTGGGACCAGACTTCTTTAAGCATAAAAAGCATATTCGATGGGAAGCAGGGGCTTTGTGAGAAAGGTGCCTAAGGGAGAGTATTGACGGGCTTTGTATGTGAAGAAATTTAATATGCTAAACAAACATATAACATTAGCCTAAGTAGTGTGGTCAGAGTTGAGAGGCCTAGTAAGTATTATATAACATGTAAGATATAACATGTCATGTTCCTATCATCAAAAGTTTCAAACTTTTTTAACTTTCTGAACCCCTTAACTTATGTCCTTGATTGTTCTGGTATTTTTCTTATGAAATGATTATCTTTTGCCTTTACTTACCTTTAAGAACTTTGTTTCTTTCACTCTATTTTTATTTGGTTGGACTTTTTTAAAGAAAACCTCACAAATATGTTTCTATGATGGTTTGACATGAAATTCTTACTAAGCTACAAAAGATCATCCAAAGATACTCATAAGAATAATTGTCCTTGTGGATCCCTGTGTTTAGGAAATGTGGACCTCAGTTGCACCTCCCTTAAGCATATAATACCTAGCATCTATTGGATGCATTCCGTTTGTCTAGAACATGAGGCAGCAGTTCCATGATGTTTGTCCACAGAATGCTTTAGTTCACTTTCCTTGGATGTATATTTGGCTCCAATGGTTAGCTAGATTCAGGGCCATATGTATCAACATCCTGATTTGCGATTCTCAAATAGCGATTTTTTTAGAAATCGCTATTTGAGAATTGCAAATAGGGATGTATGTAAAAAATCTTTTTTTTTTTGCAATTTCTTAATATTCCATAATTGCGATTAGCAAATTGTGAATCACAATTAAGAAATACCAGGAGGCCCATAGGAATGAATGGGAAGTTCTTCTCAATTTGCGATTCGCAATTTGAGAATCGCAAATTGAGAATAATTTCAAGGGTGCAGGGGTGCAGGGGTGTCAAAAGGACACCCTGATGCACCCCTGAAATAAGCATTGGTGCACATTTGGCGCACATACATGCCCTAAGGGCATGTATGTGCTTCACATTGCACTTTGAAAAATGCAAAAAAGAGCATTTTTCAAAGAAATCGCAAATTACCACGAACTTTAAGTTGGTGGTAATTTGCAATTCCTTAAGGCCAAATTGCACTCTTTTGGTGCTTCTTACATTGCCTTTAAGGAATCACAAAATTTGCATTTCCTTAAATGCAATCGCAAAATAAGGGATTGCAAATTTTGCGATTCCTTATTTTGCCTTAATACATACCATTTGGAAAAATTGCATTTGCGAATGCAATTTTGCTTGATACATATGGCCCTCAGTCTTTTACGACTGATTTATTTGATTATGCCATTTATGCCAATGAAGTGGGACATTGCTTTTTGTAGTTTTGAGGCCCATTCTAATTTTTTGTGAGAAGTTAGGAGTCTTTTTCAGATACATGTGGTATTTTGGGCCAGATTGCTAGAGATTAAAATTTTTCCCATCTTTCCACAAAAAATAGTTTAATGTTTTTACCAAAACAGTAAGCAGCATAGACACTTCTACTTGTGTTCGGTGCATTTTTCTGCGTCCTTATATTGATCCCTCTACTCATACCGAGGTCAATACGCCAGTGGAATATGCTGCAATAAATATATTTTAAAACTGATATAGGCATAGTTCATAACAGTTGAACGCCATGCACTTATGGCCCAATTTAGGGATTGGTGGGCATGGCACTCAGTCAGAAACATGATGGATTATCCTGCCAGTTTTCAGACGACAGTGCTCCTGCTGCTATAACATTAGAAAACATACTCTTATGGCCGATGGAGTAGTGGCCATTGAAGAAAAACAAATGAGTCCCCGCCATAATTTTTTCTCTGTACATCACTGTCAGGAAAAACCTGGCAGTCATGGACAGACGCCTTGGGAAAGTAAAAAACCCTTGGTGTGAGGTTCATTGGTTATTTGCTTTTCAAAAGCAAACCACAAATATTATGGGATTTGAAAAAAAAATTATTTTATGGTCACCTGCCAAAAGTTTGATGTGACTGTTCCTTATGGAGAGCAATCTTCCATGCGTGTGGCTGCAGCAGCGGCCCATACAGGTAAGAGCGGAGAGACGATAAGGGCAAATTAATGAATTTATTTTTTTCCTCATGGTCGTCTGTCGAATTCCCCCTCAACCCAGCCCCATCGATCTTATCTGAACGGGCAGCTGCTGTGTGGCTGACGTAATATCCTCCGCTTGACTGACTGATGGGCTACCTCACTCCAAACTCTAAATCCTGCCCTTATTTCATTAACTTACTCCGTGGCTCTATGATTTTTGTTTATACATTTTTTTATAGCAGTCTCTATTTTTTTATCACATTTTGGGCTATATTTGTCACCATCTGCATGTGTTCTCTTTTTCCACTGAGCACATCCATGCAGTGATTGCATCTTTGCCTCAGTTTAATTGTCAATATTAATAGTTTTTCCTCTATAGTGCCATTTATTGATAGAGATGATATTCAACATATCACTTGATTATGTATGTTTTCTTTATTTGATGCCTTCTGTTGACATTGTTGTTAGAGAACTATTCTTACCCATTTTCCTCTGAGGATCTATTGGTTGCTCCTGTAGTTCATTACGTACATTGGGAGTTGTTGCAGCAGTCCTTAAAGGATGAACATAGATCCAGTTGGCAAATTCCTCTCATCGAATTTAGCTAGAAGTTCTCAGACATTCCCTTTTTGCTATATTAATACTAAATTCCTGTCCCATATACACACTATGGGCCTAATTTATGAGGACCCTTGTGGCACTTTTGCGCCCCTGGAGCGTCACCTATTTGACACTCCAGTGACGAAATGTGCCACAGCATATTTGCATGGCAAACGCTAAGCCATTTTGCATGGCTTGTTATGTCTTTGTAAATATGTGCTGTTTCATGCAGAACACTGCGTAAAAGGGGCATTGCATGGGTGTTGCTCTGGGTGTTCCCATGCAGCACATATGGAATATGAAGCATTCCCAGAGGAATCTTAAACCTTGGAATACATGAGATCCTAATTCCACCCCAGGGGGGTTGCATTTGGGAGACGCATAGTCCTAATTCCCCTCTTTTTTTGCATTTAGGAGACGCATAGTCCTAATTCCCCTCTTTTTTTCCTTAAAGAAGAAAATATCTCTCCTGCACAAAAACAATCACCCCTATAACACAGACACCCTTGCACCATGGGGCATGACAGTGCACTGTGCTTCAGCGCAGTGAAAAAGGACAGGAATGTGCCATATCTCATAGATACAGCACATTCCTGCCCTTTCCTGCCCTTTTCTTTTGCCGCAAGCCAGCACAGCAAGATTCCTTGCTGCACTGCCCATAAATGAGGCCCTGTACAGCAAAATATATCTCAGAGGTCAGTGAGCTACAAAATACAAAGTGGTAGCTCTGACCATTACATAGATATCTGCCCCTCTCTGCCTTCTGAAGCCAGCCTACTCTGGCCCCACTGAATAATAAAAATGTCTACTCTTCCTAGTTACTTTTGTTCAAGCTTCATCTATATAGGGACTCTTCTGTGTCTGTAACATTCCCTTCTTTCAATGGAGACAAGTATCATGAGTCACACGGGCAAGCAAATGTTAAATCAAAAAGGCACTAGAACCATGAAGGCCTTTGTCAGAGGAAGCTTTAAACTGTGTCAGCTACGTGGAGGTGTTAATGGGCCCCTTCACCTGATAGAGCCTGGGGCACTGCTTCAGACAAGGAATTAGTGTAATTACCACAGCCTGACAAATATGTGACAACTTCATAAGTGTCACATTAGCAGCATAGAAAACCCCACCATGATTAATGTTTTGTTTATTTTCTAACTACAAGCCTCAAGAAATATGTTTCAGCCTATTTACTAACTGGAGGGATCAAAACACTGCTCTCTTTTTATGCTTTAAATTCTTGCTGAAGCCATTTACTTATAACACAGCACTTGAGCTCCTCTTACTTTTTAAAATGTGATTGGATGCACACTTCATTTTAAATAATATGCTGATTGTCGTATTGTTTGAGACACTGTAACAACTGACTTACACTATGTTACATCTCGTTATTTTAAATCTAGAAAAGGGGTGTATATTCTGCAGTGATATTTTTGTAAGAAGGGTCTACCTTTGGAACAACAGAGCACTGTAAAGTATGGGCTAATTTTGGGTGATGATCTTGTGTATATCAAACGGGGATTTATATATTAATGTACACAGGTACAGCGCATTTCACATATTTAAACTTTAGGCACAGGTGTTTGCCTAATTTCCAAGAGACTGTATCAGAGTTCCACATTGTTGTTCCTAAATTCAAGTTGTAGGGCTTGCTCCAGTTGTGAGAGTTATAAGCACGTGCCATTGGTGCACATTTGGAATATATTATTTAAGCAGACTGGGCCGGTTGCGGGCACTTTGCAGTTCACTATCAAATACGCCAACTACAATATCTGTGTCCTTGTTTTAGTTCTAAAATGGGGAGCTTCTTGGCAGATTCGCCCTGTGTAGAGATCCAGGCTACAGTAAACCGGATGGGCTGCTGCAAAAGCATTCAGGTAGAACTCAAATCTAGTAATAATTAAATGTACATTATTTAGGTGGTATGATGTGTTTGGCGTATAAAAAATTCTATAATAGACTACCTGACTAAAAATATTTGAGGAAAAACAATATTCGCAGATACTGCAAACTGGGTTATTAACCTAGGTTAGAAATATATTTGAAAAAGAGGAATCCGCTTAAAAAACAAACATTGGAATAGCCAATAAGTCTCGCCATTGGGACCTTATAACCATAAGCCATGCAGCACATTATCCTGAGTGGTGTGCCGCTAAGGATGGAGGAGCTATACAATTAGTACAGTACACACTGGGTTATGCAGTATGATTCAGGAATACACGCTTGCCTCAGGAAACATTTATGGACACATTCCATTGTGTTGAAACGTGACATACTGGCTAAGTAACAACACTTTTGGGACCACATTGCTTCCACAAAGTAACCGTAATTCCCTTTTCCAAAACAAATATCACTGTCTAAAAGGAATGCTTCTCTTGTACTATAACAGAATACAGAAAACAGCTGTAGTGTCTTCACATTAGTGCAAAATGCTGGGCACACTAAACAGTTTGGCATGGAAGACCTGAGTGACTTGAAGAGAGTTAATGATCGGCATAACATTCTGAAAGACCATTAAATAAAATGTGTGTGTATTTTAAAAGTATTTTGGGCTTCATTGCCTCCCTAATGTATTGTTGAATAGGATATATGCGGCTATGTGTTTTAGTTCACCAAAACCATGTGCTTCCTAAAAAGCAGGAAGTGCACTTTAAACGTTGGTTTCTAGGTGCAGTAACTGTTATGTCAAATGATCAGATGTAGAAGCTTGGGACACAAAGGGCCTTGACTTGCCTGCCTTCCACGTCCATGAACCAGTGTGTATGTGCATGTGTAGGCCCCGTCAACACAGATTAATCACACCCACTATTTCCCCCAGCCTCTCTGCTGTCCACATCATGAGGCAAGTACCCAAGCCAACCATCTTTGGAATAAAGGTATCACTTTTCCTGTCCTAAAACAATGGTGTGAAACACTTCCGGGTCTGTAATTAGTAGCTTGCAGGGACTCAGCCTGTATTAAAGCCCGTACCATACACACTGAGAACAGCAGGCTGCCGGAGAAGGCCCACAGTACCAATGTACTGGCACAGAGGCTTCTGGCCCTGCAGCATATTATAGATACTCAATCAGGCGAACATAGTTCTGCTGAACTTGGAGGAGTTCACAGCAACAACTGTGCCAAAGTTGGGAATTTCTCACCCCCCACCTTGTGTGTTGAGTACAGAGTTAAACCACGTTTATTAAATAAAAAGATTCATAGCTTGTTAAAGCAATCCTTGTAACTATTATTGCCTTACGTTATTATCTGGCAGGTACAATTGAATATTTATAAACACATGCATATAATGTTTAACTACCACTTCTAACATGTGCTACTACTTGGCGGCAACAGACAAGAAGCAAAAATACATGAATGAGTGATTTATATATGAACAGGTATTATGAAAACAAAATATAATTGCATGTAGGATCTATCACAAAGCTGATAGCCAGGTTTTGACTTTTAACAAGCTAGTCCCACTCAAATAAAGATCAAGTATCTGTGAGACATTTTGTTCTTTGACAAATTAACAATATCACACGTTGTGTATACTATTTAGTATCCCACCTATTTCTTAAGAACTTGCTTCTCTCTTCGGGGTTCAATGTATGGTAGGTGGCTTGTATGATGCTGGTTGCTTACTCAGCTAACCACGATCAATAAATACGTGATTTATGCAAGGAAGTGTTGTCATTGCAGGATCTTTTCATGATAAAAAAAGCTAGGCCCAAGAGGCTCGTGCAACGCATCTAGCCCCGAAGGAACTTATATGAGGATAGATGGGTGCCGCTGCGCAGAGCTGACTGTGGCGTGTTCGTGAGGCCATTGAAACCCGTGGAGTATTTTTCTTTCTATGGCGTTCCTGTTTGTTTCCCTTCGAGAGGATTAACCGGGTGAAACACTAGCCGCATAGCGCCCTGATTGCAAGTGGCGCCTTTTTCTGAAACTTTGACTGCCTACCTGTGGGGGACTGCAAGTCCCAAGACTCCCTCTGGCCAAGCACACCTGGCCCGGACCACCGCCACGCCTGCAGCCTCAGGCGCGATATAACGGCCACCACATCCCCGCGCCGCGGGAGTGCGCGGGAGCGCCGGGATAAGCCCGGGCAAAGGGCGGGCCGTCTGTGGCCGTCTGGGGCTGACCGAGGCTGGGCTGGGCCACCCCTCTTGGCCTATCCTTCTTTCCTGCTCCAGCCTGCGGACTGATTATTAGTAAATACTGTCTTTTTTTATATACCATATAGTTATAGGCATACTATTTCTACTCTTAATTTATTGATGCAATCATTGTGATATGTATTTATTTTTTGTGTGTTAATACTGTGAAGATTCCACTGCGCTATCACTTTAATATATTTAAGTCTATCGCTAAAAAACATGGGGAAAAATACTCCCGTTCATCCTAATGGGAAATCAAGAGTAATTGTTAATACCCCCTTACCTACCCTGACAGCAATAGACCGAATGTTGCAGCAGACGATTGGGGTGGTCTCCTCTGCTATTGAAAGCACGGAAAGACGTTTATATCTGCCACCTGGCTTCCTCCCTCCCTTAGCTAACACAAACATCTCAATGCTAACCATTAACTCTCAGGATTCCATACTAGCCCCCTCTTTTGTTGCTTTGCCTGGGACACATAGTACTACACCAATAAATAAGAGGTCCTTTAGGGCTCCCACGGATGTAATTGAATTATCGCCCCCAACTGCAAGGTTATCCGTGACCCCCTCTCTATGTGTCAGTAATCAGACTGGTGATCCCATTCCTCTAAATGAGGATGTCTCAGGCAAAGAAGGACAAGACATTTCGGGGAGCTTAATCCCCATTTTAAACATTAGTGATAGTCCCTGTGTGCGAACTAGAGGGCAGAAGGGTAGATTTAAGCAAAAACATATTGCTAGGGAAAGGCAACCTAGTAAAATAAGTAAAACTAGTAAAAGGAATACTAAATCTAAACAAAACAAAGTTATGGAAAAGTTAAATGGGAGTAGAGGGAACGAGGAGAATGATCAAATAGAAATTGTCCCTCTACCAACTACTAATAGGGACCTAAAAGATGACTCATTCTGGGAGAGAATGGAAACTCTTTTAATGACTTTTTTAGAACCTATTACTCTCAAAGTTAAAAACATAGAATTAATGCTAACTGACATCGAGGGAAAGCTTGACAAGAAGCCGACCTCAACTGAGGTTAAGTCTTTACCTCACATTAGTGCCACAAGTTCAAAAATTATCTCATCAGCCCCCGCTAAAGTGTCAGCTCCAGCTAAAGTGGCAGTTCCTGTTAAAACACCAGCTCCAACTAAAGCACCAGCTAAATCTAAACATCTTAATCCAAAGCTTACTGATCGGTCTGATCACAAAGGCTTAAGAGGAGATACTATAATTAATGATAATGGGCCAACTGATTCACCCATGGTAGCCCCGAGTGTGTCTTCGCATGTACCATCCCAACAAAACAGAAGATCAGAGGATGAATTTGAGGTAGGGGTAACGCCGAACCTCTTTAACTTAAATCTCCCGCCAGAAGCAACACCATACACTGTGGTCCTGGCAAACGTACCTCCACTCCCCCCTAATACTGTTACAGACTGGCCAACCCTGAGAAATAAATCTCTTTATTTCCTGTCATCTAGGGTTGGACTTAAAAATCATCTTTTCTCAGAGTTCAAAATGGCTAGAAGAGCAAGATGGGTAGGCACCTCGACTAAAACGCTGAGGGGTGATTGCATAGTTCTATCATTTCGGTCCCCCCAACTGGTTAATACAGTTTTGGAAAGATTGGCCATGGGGATTTATGTTAGGTTAAAAAAAGGTTTATTCCCTTCGGGAGGTAAATAAGCACAAATTCAGGCACTCGCTTCACTCAGTCAAGATCTCTCACTCAATTGTATATTGTCAAACTATTTGGGAAGTACTCAACAACGGAAAAACCAATTATCATATAAAATGTACAATTTTATTTTGCATACAATAGATATATAAATCAATATACACTTTCATTAAAACCTTACACAATGCATATTAACAACCACCTAATGTGGATAAGGAGAAATGTGGACCAAAACAGTAAACTTTGTCTTGGTATTGTTAATATGGTTGGGATACCCGACACCCCCTCTCAACACAATCCCCAAGAATGGGAAGACGGAAACGGTTCTGAACTTTTGGAAGGCGGGAGGGAGTTACCCTCCCGGCCGTATTTATTAAAAATATGAAACAAAATTAAAACATTAAAATAACAGTTTCATATCATGTACAATTTCATTTACACATTACGATGTTCTTGGCTAACCTTAACACATCTTTAATACAAAGGTTCTCCTAGCCGATACTAAAACATCCTGTAAATGCATTTCTCAAAATTGAAATTGTACATCCTAACATTACGGGCCAGCGGCAAGGTCGTAACCGGTGTCAGATCCCTAATACCAGAACTCCCCCCTCACTTGTGAGGGGCGGGCGCACAGAGGACTGTACCTCTGTGCCAACTTCCAATTTCCCTTGTCTTAACGGGGGCCCCTGTTTACTCGACGCCATCTTAGTGGTCGTCCGAGGACTCGTGTGAGGTGTCTAGAAGGTAGCGTAGACCCCCCTCCCACCCCACACTGCTTACCACATCTGCCGTCGCAGATGTCCTGGGCCCGGGAAATTCCCAGGAGGGGCCCGTAGCCCCTCCTCCCCAGGGAGGGGCCTTGACCGCCTTCCCTTTCGGCGTCCCCATCCTTAGAAGGGGACCGCCTCCCCGTTTGAGGGGCCAATGGCCGCCTCCCCCCGGGCGCTCCCATCCATAATGGGTGACGCCCCACCTCTAGGGATCTTCCAATTACTGCTCACCGATCATGACCTTACCACCCGACCAAAAATAAATACGACATTTTTAAACTAAGAGAGAATAAAACAGACAATTATACTGAGCAATTCAAAGTATAACTTCTACTAAGCACTACATTTAACTCTGCTGCAATTACTTTGTCGAAATACCTGCTGAAAGATCAACCACTTTATTACATATCGAAAATTATCAACTTTATTCACAACAACCTGTAAAAGAAACAGTATCATGTCACTCGACTTTATTCAAAACAAATCGCTGTCATCAGGGGCTGGTGGGTGGGTCAAAATTGGCTCTTCGTTCCGTCTCGAGCTCACGTGCAACGGGGAGGTGCAGCTTCAGAGCACAGGAACAAGAGGATGCTTCCTTGGCTTGTTGCTCCTTTTATCCTTCTTCGGCGGGCGTGGACCCTCCTCCAATCCGCCTCCGGGGCGTGGCCATCAGCGTAGGTGTCTAGGACAGCCCCCTCTTGGGCGGGAAAAGGCGCGCCCCGGCTACGCCGCTTCGGGCATACCAGCCGAGACTCGCCTCCCGCCCAAAAATGGCTTCCCGGGGGGATCGGGGTACTCCACCATACGTTCGGGGGGA
This sequence comes from Lissotriton vulgaris, assembly GCF_964263255.1. Taxonomy (NCBI): domain Eukaryota; kingdom Metazoa; phylum Chordata; class Amphibia; order Caudata; family Salamandridae; genus Lissotriton; species Lissotriton vulgaris. Next base: position 1,064,397,758 of record NC_141697.1, read on the forward strand.
CCGAGCGGTCGCCCCTTTCCATATGGTTGGGATACCCGACACCCCCTCTCAACACAATCCCCAAGAATGGGAAGACGGAAACGGTTCTGAACTTTTGGAAGGCGGGAGGGAGTTACCCTCCCAGCCGTATTTATTAAAAATATGAAACAAAATTAAAACATTAAAATAACAGTTTCATATCATGTAGAATTTCATTTACACATTACGATGTTCTTGGCTAACCTTAACACATCTCTAATACAAAGGTTCTCCTAGCCGATACTAAAACATCCTGTAAATGCATTTCTCAAAATTGAAATTGTACATCTAACATTACGGGCCAACGGCAAGGTCGTAACCGGTGTCAGATCCCTAATACCAGAACTCCCCCCTCACTTGTGAGGGGCGGGCGCACAGAGGACTGTACCTCTGTGCCAACTTCCAATTTCCCTTGTCTTAACGGGGGCCCCTGTTTACTCGACGCCATCTTAGTGGTCGTCCGAGGACTCGTGTGAGGTGTCTAGAAGGTAGCGTAGACCCCCCTCCCACCCCACACTGCTTACCACATCTGCCGTCGCAGATGTCCTGGCCCCGAGAAATTCCCAGGAGGGGCCCGTAGCCCCTCCTCCCCAGGGAGGGGCCTTGACCGCCTTCCCTTTCGGCGTCCCCATCCTTAGAAGGGGACCGCCTCCCCGTTTGAGGGGCCAATGGCCGCCTCCCCCCGGGCGCTCCCATCCATAATGGGTGACGCCCCACCTCTAGGGATCTTCCAATTACTGCTCACCGATCATGACCTTACCGCCACAGGCCGGATAGTTGACCGGCTATCCGGACCCCCCACAAAACTCCTACTTAAAGGTCATGGCTGCACAAACTCTTCAACCAAGCTACGAAGTCTCCTATGAGTAAAGCATTCCCCTCCCGGGACAAATGGACCCCATCCTCCAGGTACATATGGTCCCCCCTGATACATCCATGAGGAATAGAATGCAATGTACATGTACGGAACAACCTACCAAGTTTGTTATTCACTTTCTTCACCGACTGATTTAAAGCTGACACAGAAATAGCCCCCCGCCACACCTTCCGCTGAATCATGTGGGACCATGCAATCGTGCACCCCGGAACCCTTCTCGCCAACCAACTTACTGTGGATAGTATTAATTCGAGAAGTACTCGTCGACCCGTGGTCACCAAATCATTGCCCCCAAGATGCACTATGATTACAGATGGCGGTGACCTTGTCTGCCCTAACAAACCCTCCATAAAAGTTTGGAACTGGTCAATACAGAGCCCGCCCCTTCCGTAGAAGGTCACCCTGTACCCGTATTCCCCAGCCATGTGAATCATGTCACCTGCTTTGAATACGTCTGCGGCGCGCCTCACGTATGAGTGGCCGACGACCCACACCACTCTTGCCTCAGCCGGTGATCTTTGACCGCTGGTCCCCAGGTGTCGGGTCAACTGCACAGTCCGCCCCGCAAAGCCTGCTCGCGAAACTGTAAACCAAACAGAAAACAAGAAGCGTGAGTGCAAGACATTAACTTCACAACATGTGCAAACGCACATACCTTTTATAACAGTTTGAGGACCAACGTCCCAACCGCTTTACTTTTTCAACACTCAGACCCCTGGCTGTAGCCTCTGTAGCAGCTCCTATCCGGAAGGAATGGGTCCCAAAATCGCCCGGGTTCAAGCCCGCCGCTGCGATTGCCATTGTTAGCACCCGCTGAAACTGAAACCTAGTCAGTGGGGTGGCGTCGGTGTGCCTCAGCAAGCTTCCCCCCCATGATGCCGCCCTCTGCGCTAAATACTCCTCAACGCATGTTACTGGGCACATGGGAGATCCCGGAATCCGCTGGACTACCACACTGTCCCCGATCGCTCCCTGATCGGTCTTGGACCTGGCAATTGAGACTACCATTGTCTCCCCCTTAATTTGAATGTGTTCTCGACACAGATCTCCCCCCGTATCCTGCTTGTTCCTCGCTACCAGTTCGCTTACCCGCATAGCCCCATGGAATGCTAATGCAAAAGCGGCCCGGAATAGCACCGTCTCTGATTGAGATGAACATGTCGCCGGGAGTACGGACAGTAACAGGGCCAACCTGTCTAAACCTATCGGGTGCCTCTCATCTACTCTGCGACCCTCAAGGCGTTGCCACCCACGCAGCGCCTTTTGTACCAGAAAGGATGATGTGGGGTCCTGGATGCCATGAGCCCGTGCCATGAAAGAAATGGCGGCCCGGTGCCTATTGGCCGTAGCCACTGATTTGCCTGCCTGATGTAACGATACCAGGAATTTCAGGACATACTCCTCCTGCCCCCAGTGTTCCCCCCTAGCTGAACCCAAAAAGGACCAATAAGAACGGAACGCCCCTTCATATGCCTTCCTTGTCCTGGGCGCTAGACTCTCTCCCACGAGGTTTTGTAATCCGGGGCACCGAGAGACCAGAGAGCTTTGGGAAATGGTGCCGCCACCGAGTCCGCTGAGGGCAGAAAACCCCGGAAGGCCTGCATATGGGAACGAGAGAGCGCATCAGCTGCCTGGTTTAGTACCCCTGGCACGTGTCTTGCCCTAAAGTGGACGTTTAGTCTCATACATAGCAGGACAATTTTCTTCAGTAATCTCAAAATCCATTTGCAGCGTGCTGCCTGACTATTGATACACTCAACCACGGTCATATTATCAGACCAGAACACCACAGAGCGATCACGAAACCCCTCTGGCCAAGTTTCCAAGGCCACCAGAATGGGGAACAGCTCCAGAAACCCAATGTTACCAGTGAGTCCATTATCGTGCCACCACTCAGGCCAGGTTCGTGCCGACCATTGATTGCCGAATATGGCGCCAAAACACACACTCCCCGCCGAGTCGGTCCACAACCCCAGTTCTTCCGAGGAAACAGGTGGATCGGTCCACACAACACGACCGTTGAAATCCACCAGAAATGCCAGCCATATGCGCATATCCTGGCGAACCTCTGTTGACAGTCTTGTGCGATGGTGCCCCTCTCTGAGGCTTGTGCGATCGAACGGGAAAAGGGGCGAGCCATCGGTATTACTCTCAGGGCAAAGTTAAGCTGACCCACAGCCTGTTGTAACTGATGGAGAGTTACTTTTCTTTCGCCGAGACATGTTTGTAGCGAGGCCCTGAATTTCATCACCTTTTCTTTGGGCAAGCGAAAGCACCCCTCTACCGAATCGAGCTCAATTCCCAGAAACTCGAGTGTAGTAGCTGGCCCTGCCGTCTTACCGGGTGCCAGCGGCACGCCAAACTCCTCCATAAGATTACAGAATTCCCTCAAGGCCTGTGCACATTCCGTGTCCCCGGCTGCCCCCAGAAACAGAAAATCATCAAGATAATGCATAACATGTGTAAAGCCCGTGGCTCTTGTGAACGCCCATTGCAAAAAACTACTGAATTTCTCAAAATACGCACAAGAGATGGAGCAACCCATTGGCATACATTTATCCATGTAATAGCGACCCTGAAACATATAACCTAGGAGACGCTGATCATCTGGGTGTACCGGGAGCAACCGGAACGCCGACTCGATATCTGATTTAGCCATCAGCGCTCCGGGCCCTAGGCGATTCAAAATGGCGACGGCCTCATCAAAGGATGCGTACCGCACCGAACAAACTCCCGGGTCAATCGCATCGTTCACCGAAAGGCCCCTAGGAGCTGACAAATTATGTATTAACCTGAACTCACCTGGGTCCTTTTTGGGGACCACTCCCAAAGGTGAACAAACAAAATTGCCAACTGGTGGTATGTCATATGGTCCGGCAACCCGACCTCGGGCCACTTCTTTCCCAATCTTTGCCTGTACCACCGCCGTATTCTGTTGAACTGATAGTTGGTTCTTACATTGTGCTTTCCCCTGAAAATCCCCCGCCGGGATGCGGAAACCATATGAGAAACCGTCCCGCAACACCCCGGCGGAGATATGATCAGGGTATTCGTTCAGCCAAGGGATCAGTGCCATGATATCAACCGGGGTAGGTAATGGCGCCCCTCGGTCTAATTTAGACCTGTTTGGCGCCTCCTCTACCTCCTGTATCACCAGTCTTGGCTCTGCACGTACTCTCGGGGTGCGAGGACTGCCCGCACCCTGCACACTCATGCCTCAACCTGCAAGATCCCTGTGGCCTAGAACACTTGCCTCTGTTAAAGCTCCAGCAGACCCCTTTCTTACCCGAGTTGCCATTATTCTTTGTGTTCTGATCACTGCTTGTACCCGCCCGAAAGGGCGCCCCCAAAGAATGGCGGGAAGGCTCAACCCCGTTTCCGCCTAAAGATGGCGACTTCGCCGTGCTCGACCTCTCAATTTTTTGCCAGGAAATGGAGTCGAAACAATCCCACGTCAGGGATGAGTCGTGCTCCTTGGACTTACGAAATATGCTATCATAACAACACCATTGATTGCCCCCGTATGATTCATAAAATTCCATGATACGTGTCTGATAAACGGCTAATTCCACCAATAATTCGGGCCTACGTTCCCCCATAATTGCAGTGAACATTCCAAACGCTCTGGCCCAATTGGCGATCGTTTCATCTACTCTGAAACCCGCCATCTTTGCGCGCCATACACTAGGATGCAAAAACTCTTTCTGGTTTTTTACATGCTCAATCTCATAGTGATCGGTCAACAAGGAAAACATGTTCACATATTTATCCGCCCAAATCCTTTCTTTCACCTCAATCGGGATATGTTGAACGACTTTTTCCCTCCTTGAGGGTACCGATCCCTCCCCCGCCATCGGCAATGGCTGCTTACCTGAAACGGTAGCTGTGACCGCTGTCGCTGCCGAACCAACGCCCGATACTGGTTGTTCCACGGGAGCCTGCGGGGAAACAAGAGGACACGGTGCTTTCGCAGCATCTTTTGATTGCCGCAACTGTTTCATTATCGACCTGGCTTCTTCAGCCGTGGCCCCTTCATTCTCTCTGCCCAACCATGCCGCCAACTGGGCAGCCAGTTCAGGAGGCATATCTTCCTCGTTCACAGGAGTGACCACCACAGGGATCGGTTGTCCTGCGTTCGGGACCGGAACTGGGGCCTCGATCGGGGTGACCGGGTTCGCTGGAGGTGATTCGGGAACCGGGGCCTCCCCACCCGATGCCCCCTTCTTGGCCCTTCTACCTCTCCCGTTAGGGACCACTCCCGGCAATGCTGGTCCGATGACTCTCTTTGGTCCACCCGCACCATTCATTGCCGCCATCTGCTTCTTCATGTCCGCCATGTCCTTCATCAGCATACGAAGCATCTGGTCGGTTCCAACCCTCTTTCCGACCTTCTTGCCAGGCATCGTCCCCGGATAATCCTCAAGGTCCCAGGTCAGGAAGCTTCGAACTCGCTGAAAGAAGAAACACAAAATTAAATTCTCAAAATTGGCTCTTCGTTCCGTCTCGAGCTCACGTGCAACGGGGAGGTGCAGCTTCAGAGCACAGGAACAAGAGGATGCTTCCTTGACTTGTTGCTCTTTTTATCCTTCTTCGGGCGGGCGTGGACCCTCCTCCAATCCGCCTCCGGGGCGTGGCCATCGGCGTAGGTGTCTAGGACAGCCCCCTCTTGGGCGGGAAAAGGCGCGCCCCGGCTACGCCGCTTCGGGCATACCAGCCGAGACTCGCCTCCCGCCCAAAAATGGCTTCCCGGGGGGATCGGGGTACTCCACCATACGTTCAGGGGGACCGAGCGGTCGCCCCTTTCCATTTGGACACTTTGTGGTCAACATTGGGAAGGTTTTCATTTCTTATACCCAACTACTAGCTGACAACTCCAAATTTAACCCGTCTTAAATGCGTCGACCCGTTTCGGAAGCCCTTGATGATTTTGGCCTCCTTCTTCAGGACAGTGTTTATAGATTTCTCCACATTCAATCTTTCACCTATGCTAATGCATCTGAGTGAATAAAAATATATCCGGATGGTATCCTTTTAGATTTAATAAAACTAAAAGGCGATCGTTCAGAAGGGTTAAATTTGGAGTTGTCAGCTAGTACCAGTACATTTGAATGGTTATAGAACTTTCCATACTTCAGCTGTAGCTGTTCCTCATGGAAGACCTAAGGGTGGCTTGAGTGTCTATTTGTCTAACAAATTAGAGCTTGAGAAGATTACTGAACCTGTTAATGACATTTATTTTCAAATTTTGGTACTTGGTCTGGCTTGTGATATCCCAATTGTAATTGTCAATCTATATAATAATATTCCCTGTGATGATGTTTCGAATGTTTTAAGGAAATTGACTAAATCTTTGTTTGCACAGGAAAATATTTTTAAGCACAAATTGATGATAATCATGCTGGGGGATTTCAATTGTAATTTGTGCGAATTAATTAAGGACAATAGGTGCGGTCTAATACGGGATGATGGTGAGGGACGTTTCCATTTTAAACACACTATTTTAGGGGAACAATTTAATATCTTGCTAGCTAATTTCGATCTAGGGTTTGCAAATGAAATGTGTATCTCTACCCCTACACCAGCCCCAACATTTAATGGTAGAGGTTGCTCTACAACTATAGACTATGTCACTATCTCTAATAAATGTGGGAACAGAATCCATTAATTTAGTGTTCCTGATATAGTATTGAGCGACCACTTTCCGCTTTGCGTGACTATCATGTTACCCACTGTATCCACGCTGATCAACGATAAAGAAGGTGACGGCTTGGATACTAATTTACCCTAATAGCCACTAAACGCAAGAGCTACAAAGCAGAGTTAAAGATAGCAAGGAGAGACTGGGAAGATGCATTTTGGCAGGAACTCAGTGTCGCCAGCGTAGAAAAAAATGCAAAAGGCTTTTGGGACTTATTACGCAAGAAAAACAGACCCCTAGATACTGTCATCACTTGCAATATAACTGAGGATCTATGGTATTCACATTTTTCAAAATTGTACACAGCATCTGTAGCAGAAGCGATGGACTTCGCACTACCACAGATCTCTCGAGGTGATGGGAGTTACGAGGAAAGTCTGTTTACCAGGAAAGAAGCGGAAGGTGCCATAAAATCTCTTGTCCCGCGCAAAGCGGCTGGTCCCGATGGCCCCCCCGGACGACCTGCTTCGTGCAGACTTAGGTAACTGGAGTATGCTAATCGCATCAGTATTAAACGCTGCTATGGCGGGTGCTCCCCTGCCCGCCTCATGGATGGCCGGCGGAGGTGGTCCCTCTGCACAAGAAAGGCTCAAGAGAAGACCCAGCGAATTATAGGCCAATTAGCCTGATTGATTGTTCGCAAAAAGTAGCGGGCAAGGTCCTTTTAGCCAGAGTTCAGCAGTGGGCAGAAGAAAACAAGATACTCTCGGATTTCCAGGCTGGGTTCCGAGCTGGTACAGGAACAATTGAACATTCGTTAAGGCTACTTATGATCTACTGGAAGGTCGTCATGATTGGGAAGGGTACCTTATATCTGGCCTTCATCGACCTCCGGACGGCCTTCGATTTGGTCCCTAGAAATAATTTATGGAAGGTTTTGTGTGACCTTGGCATGCCACCCTACCTGCTTTACCTGATCATGAGGTTCCATGAAAAAAACTATGCCCAAATTCGCTGGGGGCCGAATGGTCAAAAGACCTCAAGAATAGATGTGAATAGAGGTGTGAGGCAAGGGTGCGTACTTGCCCCAACACTCTTCTCGCTCTATGTAAATGGGGTGGTGGACCACTTGACCGGGATACCAGCAGATGCACCCCGTTTGGCAGGCCGTTTAATTCCCACTCTGCTTTTTGCGGACGATACTTTACTTCTGTCAAAATCCCCAATGGGACTCCAGCAGCTTCTCTCTGGTTTTGACAACTTTTGTAAGCAAAGAGGACTCTGCATTAACACAGATAAAACAAAGTATCTTATCCTGAATCCCCCGCAAAAACTTGGCCCTCCTCCAACACTGGGGTCTGTTGCACTGGAAAGGACCAAGACGTTCGATTATTTGGGTATCCGGCTGGTGGACTCCATGAAATGGGACTATCACTTGACCAAAATGTTGCTAAGTTTGAAAAGAGTAACTGGGGCCCTGCTGAAAGAGCAGAGAGCAGCCTCCACAAAACCTATAGCAGCAGTAATGGACATTTACTCGGCCAGAGGTGTAAGTGCCGCTCTTTATGGGGCGGAACTCTGGGGAATGTCAAACATGAAAGAGCTTACTCGAGCTGAGAACACCTTCTTGAGAAGTTTGATGTCCCTCGGTCCATCTGTCCCCATCCTGCCATTGCAATTGGACATGGGCTGTCGGGCGATTGAAGACCAAGCTAAGTTACGCCCTTTGCTTCTGTGGGCCCGCATCTGGAGAGTTCCTGAGCTCTCAAGTTATGCGGATGGCCTGCGGGAGATAATCAAATCTACAGGTTGGGCAAAAATAAAGTGGCTAAGGGACATCAAAGCACTACTTGCCAATCTGGGGCTAGAAGAAGCATGGTATCAACAGACAGCCCCGCCCAAATCAACGCTAAAACAACTCTACTGGAAATGGGTGGCAAACAAAAGAAACTCTTCTGTAACGATTTGTAAATCGACTAGAAATTTTATGGAGTCTAAAGATGTCCCCATTAGAGAACTGTATTTGGACACTATCTCAGCCCCATGGGAAAGATCCCTGTATTTCAAATTTAGAATAGGTCTTCTCCCCGTAATGGAACTCACAAGCCACTGGAAAATTCCCCACCAGACTGCTCCGTGGTGCCCCTTCTGCCCACAGCGCCATGAATCTGTCCCTCATTTTTTATTCGAGTGTCCTGCCTATAAAGTTCCACGGATGAAATGGCTAAAACCCATGTGTCTCACACTGGGAACAAGACATTGTAATGTGGCACTAAGGATATTACTTTCAGACACTCGTACATTTTATGCATGCGCCACCTCGAAGTATCTTGGGTGGGCATGGCGGATTCGGTCAAAAAGACTTAGACAAATTGTTTAATCATGCTTTTATTTTTTCGGTCTGTTTCATAAACATACCTTTTTTAGGTAATTTATACAATTCTCCCCCTAAAAAATAATAGTAAAAATTGCTGATTCTCATCATGCAAGGGGTCTTTTACATGTTTTACCCTTAATGCTTCAATATGAATTTTATATGTATGTATGCTTTTTAAGATATTTTTTATGTCGAAATAAAGCCTTTTTGACTTGACTTGACTTGACTAATTTAGCTATGGGCAACATTAACGGATATACATTAAAATGGGCTATGGTAAATGAGGCAGAGATAATTCAAACAGTGGTTGATAAATGCCTTTTAGAAATAACAACGTGTTTAGAGGTAGATTCACCACCTGAAATCTGTCTAGCATCATTTTCCGCAATATCGAACGAAATTAAAAACTCCCTCACGAGGCAGTTTAAGAACCGAAAGAAAGAGGGAGGCTGGTTTGACTCCAGATGCACCAGGGCCTATGCAGCCCTAAAAAAGTCGCTGCACAATAAACCTAGATCTACTGAGGTAATCTGCAGTTGTAGGAAAGATTATAAAATGGCAATCAAAGATAGGAAAAATATTTTGAGGTCTGAAGCTTGGGAGGCTCTTCACTCAGCTTCCATAACAAACGATAGCGCGAGCTTTTGGAAAATCGTGAGAACTCCCTTTCTTAGTGAAGATGCCAGTCCGAAAATAGAAATAGCAATATGCGACTCAGATTGGGTCGGACACTTCTCGAGAGTATATGAAGGTGAGGAACAAGTGGGGTCTCTGATCCCCACTTTTGATTACCCCCTAGTAGAAACATGCATTTTACTCTCGAGGAGGTTGAAAAAGCGCTAAGGCGCCTGGCCCAGACGGGTTTCCCATAGATATATTTAAGAGCATTCCTTCTCTGTGGGCGCCCCTCCTGGTTCAGGTGCTCAACGCTAGTTGCGTTGCTGATTTTGTGCCCACTTGAGTGGAATCTGTTATAGTTCCGATCTACAAGAAGGGAAAAAGACAGGACCCAGCCTGTTACAGGCCTATTTCCCTATTGGATTCCTTCACTTAGATAGCGGGCAGAGTTATTCTGAATCGGCTTCTAGAGTGGGCGGAGGAAAACTCTGTTCTGTCTGATCTTCAGTATGGTTTTCGTTCCGGCCTGGGGACAGTAGAACAGGGTCTGAACTTGCTAATGTTGGTCGGGAAATACACAAGGGCAAAACAGGGTAACTTTTTTTTGGCCTTCGTGGATCTCTCGGCCTCTTTTGATTGTGTGGTCCATTCTAAACTGTGGTTAATATTAATATTATTAATATTAGAACAACTTGGGGTTGAATCTAACATTATTTATTATCTTAAACGTTTTTATAGCAACGCTTCAGCCCGCGTTGGCCTAAAAGGAGAATGCACTGACAAAATTCCAATCAGGAGTGGGGTCAGGCAGGGCTGTGTCCTGGCCCCTTTCCTTTTTAATTTGTACATAAATGGATTGGAAGAAGTTTTGTGCAAAGATAGCTTGGATCCCCCATTTGTAGGAGGCCGCCCAATACCAGCACTTTTGTACGCTGACGATGCTGTACTCATGTCACGTACTCAAGTGGGCATACAGCGGGTGGTTGACAGCTTTTCCCGCTTTATGAATGAGCTGGGCCTGAAAGTCAATACATCAAAGACTTTCACTATGTATTGTGGTAGGCAAAGTAAACCTAAGAGGCCTATTTTTATAGCAGGACAGAAGCTCGAATCTGCCAAGCATTTTTCGTATCTTGGGATACTTTTTGCCCAAAATGAGACGTGGACCCAAGCTGTTGCTGTTAAAAAGCTTGAGCTTTTTCGATTGACTGCTGCTTTTCAAATAAATTAGGGACTAGACCCCCTACAGAACTAATTAAAATGTATAAAGCTAAGTGCGTAGCTGGTGTTACCTATGGTAGTGGGGTTTGGGGGATTTACAAACTCCGCACCTATTCAGATTGCTGAAAATTATTTATTTAAATACATCTAGGCACTCCCTAAAAGCTCCTCTAATTATAATTGTCACTCAGAATTGGGTCTTTCCAATATAACAGACCTGATTAAACTAGAGCCAGTGCTGTTATGGCACAGACTCTGGACACAAGAAGCAACTTGTCTAAATAGAGATGTCCTGATAGACATATTAAAATTGGAGGGTGCCACAAAAATACCATGGGTGAAGTATGTCTTTAATTTTTTTAAAGATATTGGGAGAGAAGAATATTTTTTGAATCCTATTGATATTTCAGCAATCTCACGGAAAGATCTGAAGAAGGAGTGCCTAGCTCTTTTGGATTCTCATAGAATTTCAGCAGAGGTCTTAAAACCTTCTGTCCAGCAGCATCAAATGGTTTTAGCAACTTTTAATATTCAGCCCTACTTAATATATGTACCTAACAAATATGAGCGATTTTTACTTTCGCGCTTCAGATTTGATATCTTCCACAGATTGGTTAGTTTTCCTATGATTAATAATTGGACGCACGATCTACCTCCTTGCCCTTGTGATAATATCTCCCCCCAGAGTACTATTCATGTTTTCCTATTTTGTAAATTCTATGATGTATTGAGGAAAAATGTTTTATTGCCATTTTTAAGAGAATTAGGACTTCGTCAGTGCCGTGTGGAGATGATCAATATTCAAGAAGGAGTGCCTAGCTCTTTTGGATTCTCATAGAATTTCAGCAGAGGTCTTAAAACCTTCTGTCCAGCAGCATCAAATGGTTTTAGCAACTTTTAATATTCAGCCCTACTTAATATATGTACCTAACAAATATGAGCGATTTTTACTTTCGCGCTTCAGATTTGATATCTTCCACAGATTGGTTAGTTTTCCTATGATTAATAATTGGACGCACGATCTACCTCCTTGCCCTTGTGATAATATCTCCCCCCAGAGTACTATTCATGTTTTCCTATTTTGTAAATTCTATGATGTATTGAGGAAAAATGTTTTATTGCCATTTTTAAGAGAATTAGGACTTCGTCAGTGCCGTGTGGCGATGATTAATATTCAAGACCTTGACAATCATTTATGTGTAGCAATAACAACTTTGTATTTAAAAAATGTGATGAATATTAGGAAACGTATGGCCATATAACTGTATCTTAAAATTGTAATTGTTTTTCCTTCCTGTGCTTGATTCCCATGAATTTAATGAATTCCTGTATTTTTATATATGTATTCTTTTAATATTATAATTATATCTTTTTTTATCTGTACTTTTTTGATTGCATCCAACAATCGAATAAAGATATTTTCATTTGATTTGAGGATAGATGGGTCCCCCCAATATTCTGGTAAACCTAACTACCATGATGATATTTCATAAAGAACGAGATGAAAGGTTACAGAAGAGGGAAAGGGTCAGTATTAAGTATGGGGGAGTGTAGAATGGGTGGGGAGTGCGGAATAGGGAGAGAAAATCAGTGGTAACAAGCAGTGGCATAGCCAAGAGAATTGGGAGAAAGAATAGTGAAGAAAAAGACATGGATCTGCTTAAAAGAACAATAAGCAAAGCTAGGTGGGAAACGAGCAAAGGATGATTGGCACTGGTGGTGGGGGCTCGTTGTGGTAGGACGGGTAGGAAGCTATTAGAGTTATACATAACCCCTGGATCTCAAGCATACTTCTCTGAACATGATGACTAATTTCATAACCATGATAACCCCTTTCTATCCCCTCCTCCAAAGGGCTGGTACTCACCTGAAACTGCACCGCTGCCCTCAGTTCAGAGTAGTAAAGGCTCTGTTTCTTGCCTCCCAGTCACATCCGTAGTACACTTCCTGGCAGCAGCAGAGCATCACCCTCCAGGATCTGCTTGGTGTGGGAGAGCAAGAAACACTATGAACAGGCGGCAAGCCCTCAACAAGCATGGACATACGTAACGGTGCGGCCATACCCAAACGAGGCTCCATCATGAATTAGAGAATAGTTGAGGGTTTCAAATGCACATGGATATGAATTGAACATGCAGGTCTAAAATATGCATGATTATTTATCTTTCCAGTCACAAAGTAAAGGGATTGCAGCTACTAGTTATATTTGAAATTGTATAGAACATTCTACAAATTATTAATAGCATTCTTGTATTTAACAAGGATAACAACATAATCCCTTTCTGACATTGACAACAACATAATTGTACATGAAAGCTTACTAAATATGATCAAAGATTTTATTTGGATGAAAGGCATGCCGTTTCAAAATTGCAATCCAGTTTCCAGTGTGCAGCGGAAAGCTATCAGCTCTGTATTTATTGGACACAAAAGACGGCGACGAGCTGATTGTCCAGGTGTTTGAGAGTAAACAATAGGGCGCTTCACGGGGGTCAGCCTGTTCTACTGTGGCCGCAGGCTCATACGGTTCAAAAGTAAACCGTTAATGATGAGGCGGGTGATCGTATTACGCCACTCAGTCTCAAATTGTCCCGGCTGTGCACGTCGTCCTGCCTGCAGTACTAAACAAGCACTTGCAATGCAATAGGACTCATATTTACGCAAGACTTATTACATTGCAAAGGGCAGTGTGGGCGGGCGAGAAGGCACAAACACTGGGAGTGCGGGGGTGAGAAGACATGGACTGCGGGGGAAGGCACGGGAAAAAAATAGTGCTCACAATCTAAATAAAACATACTGTACAACACTCGAAGTAAAGGGGCCAGTCGCCATGAAAAGATACAAATGACAACATGGCCATCATAAGGAGGGACTGACAAGCCTAAAACCAATTGGAATGCAGCATTTATGAACTAAGCCAAGGAAAAGATGGGTGGAGAGTGGAAGGAGCTTCCATGGAGCTTCCACTCCATACTGAATACTGCATACCTCGCAAAGCGAGCAGCGCATGTGCGCTGCCGCTATAGGCTTGACCTAATTACCTTAAAAAGAATACTGAAATAACTCGGAGTTAAATGGAGTTGATCATCAGGTCTGGATTTTTCAGGCACTTTGAAGTTTAACTCAAATATGTTCAGTAATTAGATCACAGCTTGAGTAAGACTTACCTATATAGTTATCTAAGTCTGAGAAGTAAAAGAATACATTTTCTTTTCTTCATAGACTAACTTTGTTTATTGGAAAATAGTGGGTCTTGGATGCATCTTTCCATTGTGAAGCTGGAAGGAAGCAGAATATAGAAACATTGTTTTTCCCTAACTTGCTTATGAAGCCTTGTCCATTTATAGATACTTTAAGACTTTGGGCCCAATTTAAATATTGGCAGTGTCGAATTTCTTCACCAGGCCAATGGGGTAAACTACTTTGTCAGCATATTTAGATATGCCTGCTGGCCCAGCTGACATTTCTATCTTAGACAGAAACCGTCCTCATGGTGGTTCCTGCCAAAGAATAGAATGTTTGATGGAGAGCTCTGTCAACATGATGGAGCTTACAGCAAACTTATAATGTTTTTCAAAAACAAAAACTCAAAGTGGGATTTTCTATTTGAAAATGAAAATAACCCCTCCCTTTTCAATGGCCCTAATCACCAGTTTTTCCCTGATGGTGGTAGGCTTTGAAAACCTGCTGTGTATCCGGCTGAAAGCGCTTATTTCCCCCTCATGCCATGAGTGGAAACTCCTATGGTAAAGGGACATTGTTTTTTTATTTTTAAAATAATCTCCTCTTTAGGATTATCTTTTTGAAACAAAAAAAAAACTGCAAGTTCGCCATATGTCCGTCAATTTTACACTGCATGGGCAGGAACCACGATGATGGTGGTTTCTGTCATTGCTAAAAATGTCCACAGCGTCAGCAGATGTTTCTAAATTTGGTAGTTGGCACCTCCATTAGGGCAACTGAGTAATTTACTGTGTTGCTCTGATGGAGAAACGGGTCAGCACGAAAATATTTAAATCAGGTTCAATATTATTTCATCTAATGGCTGTCTGTATCAGTTGAGGTTTCCAAGGTGCCTCAAATAATTATTCTGATGCTATTTTATGAGATTATGGTCAAAGGGCTACTACCATATTGTGGTTACACACTATGAATATTTTTTGCTAAAGCAAAATATATTTCAAGTCACTTAAGTGTGCTACACAGGCAGTCAGAAGCCATCTTTCTGCCTCTGTCTTTAAATGTATTTTCCTAAAATTGTTATATTGGGCTGATAGTGACTACCTAGGTAGAATATATTTAAAGTAGGTGGAACACAGCTGAAAATGTAAGCCCTTGTAGTTATGATTCCTTCTCAGGTTATGACACCATGCACTTTGTAATGTTCTGTGAGCATTTTAGATCCTTGAGACAACTGTATATTTCACCCCTGTTGAGAGGGAAACAATTTGCTCAAGTTAGATGTGCCCTAAATTTTCTGCAAACGTTGCCTAATGAATTTATGTTTTGATATGGCTAGTATTGTAATAGGGGCCCTACAACCTCGACATACATGAGACCTACAAACACAAACACAACATTGAAAACTTAACACTCATAGGAAGTGTCTAAGACCTAAACAACTAGGCCATAGTGATTATTTGATATTTCAAATCAAAACTTATATTTGACATTCAAATGGAAAACCCAAGCCTATGTAGTGCAGTAGATTAGTGTACACCTACAGTAACATTGTTTACAGTGTGGACTGAAAGTATGGCGAAAGTCAGAGATAGAAAATTTAATTTCTCTATGTTAAGACTTACTTAAAACGAGATATATTCAAACAAGGTGAAAAGTGATATGCTTCAAATTTTGTATTTGACATTTGAATGGAAAGCCCAAGCCTATGTAGTGAAGTAGGTTAGCTTACATCTACAGTAACATTGTTTATAGTGTGGAATTGAAGGATAGTGAGAGAGAGACGATTTTAATTATCTAGGTAAAGCTTACTTAAAAAAAGAGATGAAGTAAATCTAGATGAAAAGAAAAAAAATATTTTCCAACCATTGTCAAGGAAGTTACCATGGCCTATCCTTATAACGGAGCACACACAACCATGAAAACCCGGAGATTCAAGCACATACGCTGCAGAGTAAAAGTCTAAGACCTTAACCCCTAAACCACAGTGAGCCTTCATTGCTCTGTATCAAAACCCAGGTGTATATAGTTCAGTAGGTTAGTACACCTACAGTAACATCGTTTACAGTGTGGACTGAAAGTATGGCAAGAGAAAGAGATAGAGAGAGAAGTTCTTTTTTTCTCAGGATTAAGACATATTCAAACAAGGTGAAAAGAAAAAAGATTTGCAAACTTTAATAAATACTTTGCCATCACAATATTTGGAACTGAGCACAAACAACAGAAATCAAACACTTAAACTTTAGTGAAAGAGTCTGAGACCACTACACAAACTACAGTTGCATATCCGTGTAACTGATCTCAAACAACCAAAGAATCACCAGGAATTGAACACTTAATCTTCAGAGTAAGAATCTAAAACCTTAACCACAACATATTTTTGATTTGTTGCTGGTTTTCATCAAAACTTATAAATGACATTCAAACGGAAAACCCAACCCTATGTAGTACATTAGGTTAGTATACAACTACAGTAACATAGTTCACAGTGTAGACTGGAGGTATGGCGAGAGAGATAGAGAAAGAGAGAATTTAATTACTCTAGGTTAAAATGTAATTAAAAAAGAGATAAACTAAAGCAAGGTGGAAATAAAATAAACTATTTGCAACATTTAATAAAGGAATTACCATCGCATATTCTTATAACTAAGCCCAAAAACCAGGAATTGAACATTTCAAATTCAGAGTACAAGTCTAAGACCTAAACCATTAAGCAACATTTTGCGGATCAGAATCAAAACTTATATTTGACATTCAAATCTAAAGCCCACGCCTACATAATGCAGGTTAATGTACACCTACAGTATCATTGTTTACAGTGTGGAATGGAAGTACGGTGACATAGATTTAATTTCTATGAGTTAAGACATACTTAAAAGAGATATATTGGGGCGTGGCCGGGCCAGATGGTCGAATGGATGTAACCCATCCCGGTCCACGCGCTGTCTCAGTAAGGATTGCAGCGGTTGCAGCAACTTTCACATACCACAAACGAAGGTTGCAGATGTATGAGCATGTGAGGCACCGGCGGAGAGTGGCGGCGTGTGTGGATCGCCCCAGGAATTGCTGAATTTTACTCTGCTGCCTGATCGGTGGAAGACATGCTGGATTAAAATGGCGGCGCGACCTTCGCGGCGCGACCTTCGCGTGTCACTGGTGAAGGCACAGGACCCTTCAACTGGATAGCGGCATTAGAGGCAAGTGCTGGACGTCCTGGGGCAACATGGATAGCATTCTCACCTGGCTAAATCAGCTGAACCTCATCTCTCTCACAAGTGCCTGACTCTAGGATGGCGGCCGCGCTGCATTTCATGGTGGCGGAGCTTCACGCCCACTGCCTGCTGCCCGGATTTGACTGCTGGCTTTAGATACTAGGGCCCCTCTGAACACTGCAACCAGTATCTCCACCTCACTGGGCATTGAGGTAATTTTCTGGCATTGACCTGAGGGATTGGGGCTTGCTGCCCACCATTGCCCGACATCACTGGGCTCCTGCATTCCCCCAATCTGTGGGACCTCTCATTATCGGCTGGCCTTCGCTCTGAGCCTTCCCCATCACAGGCTGTGACCTTAATACTCCCACTGCAGCGGCTGTCCACAGGAGCTAACCCTCGAGTGTACACGAAGGGCCCGGATGCACACTTGGTCCTCCCACTTCCACACAGCGGCGGTGACACCTCCATGCCCTCGGGGACTACCTGGCTGAACTACTGAGAGGGCCCTTCTGCAGGCTTCACGGTGCGGGATTGCGTGACAAGAAGGCTAACCCACTAGATGCTGCCTAAGGTCTCTTCCCAACCAGAAACTAGTGCCCTGAGATCAAATATGCCAATGCAACTTTGAAGTTGATGCTCTATGCCACCTAAGAAGACAACGGCCAAGACTCCCAACAAGGTCTCAGATTTTTTCTCGCCCGCAGAAATACGATTGGCGCTACCGGGAGACGCTGGCGCTGCAACAATGGTTTTACAAAAGCGGATCTTTTGACCATGTTTAAAGATTTCAATCCGAATGAAGCAAGGACATTGGTCAAGACATTAAATCCTCCATTGACCAACTGCGATCCGACTTGACAGACCGTCTGTCTTTCTTGCAACAGGACATGGACTCGGAAGGCACTAGAGTCCTTGACCTCGAAGCACACCACCAGGAGCAAGTGCAACTCTCTACCAAACTCCGGGATGATGTGCGTTCACTTAAGGAGCAATTACTCCAGTCGCAACTCAAGGCAGAAGATCTCGAAGAACAGGGCTCGGAGGGAGAATATACGCATCAGAGACCTGAAGGAGGGCGCTGAAGGGCCAGATCTGGAGGCATTTGTGGTAGGTCTCTTCTCAGAGATTTTCTCCCCACAGTCTTTCAAAATAAAACTGGACAGAGTCCATCGAGTGGGGTCTCTGCAACAGGGGGAGAGGAAAAGGCTGCACAATGTCTGAAATTTCACTCCTATAAGGTCAAGGAGGCCGTTCTGTAGGCCGCTAGAGCCAGGGAGTCCATTGCATTCCAAGATTATTCTTGCACCATCTACCAGGATGTCACGCCACTGCTCAGACCAATTACCACTAAATTACACGACAACAAGATCAGGTCCAGATGGACCATGTCATCTCCCTGTCCTGTCGTCCCCATGTTTTATGTAGTGGTATATATTTTTTACTAAGGATGGCATTGCTTGACAGGGCCCAAACACTGAAAGAAGCTCTCACAGTAAGGTGGTGGCTAAATTCTGGTTTATCAAAACATGCTTTACTTCTTCATGCCTGAATGCAAGAAAGGTGGAACTAAATTAATGCATGGTTAGGCTTTTTCTGCAGCTGGATTTACTTGCCATGGAAGAAACGGACACAATTTTGTTCAGCTGGGAAAATTGCATGAGACTTTGGCTACAGTAGCAGCCAAATTCTTGTGCTGCTTTTTTTCCAACATATAAAAAGAAGTTCCATTCCCTCCCCTACTGATACAGCTCCTTTACCCTCCCCCCGAAAGCACTGCACCCAGCATACATTTGTCATCTGTTCAGAGCAGGGGCCCTATTATGTAATAGGTAGACTTTTCCTGTTTGCACCTGGCACACCTTAACACAGGTGCGGCAGGCGCAAACAGGGAAAGTGCACCCCCGGGTAAGCGCATTCCTGTAAAAAACAAAGCGGCTGCTTTGAAGCCACTCTGTATTTTCCACAGTGCAGGCGACAACCAGCCAACACTTTTAAAGGGGATGTCTGGGTAGTCCATGGGACCCTCCTTCCGCACGCCAAAGGTGGCCTCCTGACAGCTTCTTTGCCTCTGCGCCTGCGCCTGTAATACGACGCGGGCACAGAGGCAAAGGGAATTTCCTCATTTGCATGGAACACCCCCCCATGCAAATGAGGGAATGCCCTCCGAAGATAACGCTGGCACTTTATGTGCACCAATGCTATTGGTATTACAGAAGGGGCACACAAGCGTCTACAACCCCTTCTGTAATAAGAAAGTGTCCTGGGGGCACGAAAAGCGGGCTCAAATGCCTGTTACTTACGTAATACGGACCCTGGTGTTAAAAATATGCTGAAAATCACATGGAATAGAGAATTCAGTGTGGCTTTATGGATGGAAAAATTGGTCCTACATCATGGAAATAGTAAAATATAATGTAATAAAATCGCCCCAGTAGTGTGCAACTCGTAATTAGGTAGAAAAGGTGAGATTTAGAATTAATGTTTCCATACGCTAGTTTTCTACTAATTTGTTTGCATGCTTTTCTTAAAGGGTATTTTTCAGACCATATGAAATCCAGACAAGGGCACACGGGCAGCCTGCACACAATCTCCTGGTGGCCCCAGCCCATTAACCCTTGCTAAATATCTCTGCAGTGAGTTAGGGCAGTGTTTGGAAATTCCCCATCCAATGCTATCAGGTCATCCTTCCCTGCTTCTCAAATGGGCTTTAAGTTGCAGTATACTTCGAAGCAGTACTCCAAAGAGACTCTACACCATCTACCATCTTTGCCTGAAAATCATGCTAAAATGATGGAAGGTGGATATACCAAAGGTGTAGGTGCACAATAATTTCCTGTGTGGATCTTCAATGCATTCGGCTGGAATGAGAGATGACTGAATCGTTAGAACAACTCATAATAAAGGAGATAATCAGGCAGACAATAGAATGTCTGCAGCATCACCATAGCTTCTACACTAATTTTGTTATATAGTGGCATTCGGCTGCTCTGGTGGGAACCCTATGATGAGGCATGTTACCAATTAGGTTGGTGAGTGAGGGTTCTTTTTAAAAGAATTATTCTCTTCTTCTAACTTTCATTCGTATATTTGCCTTGACTTTTGTTTTGAAATAACTCCTTCATTGTTGTTACTATTGCTTACTAAAGGGGACCAGGAGTAGTTCAACTCCACCCTTTCTCTATTGGTGTTTAATTGAATAAAAATAAATAACACAATGAGGAAAGGTTTGCATCTTATAAAGTCTTTAACAATTCCCGTAGGGGAAAGTATAAAGTATGAAACATTGTATTTCACTTCCAATTGAAGGAATGTATATTCATGTCCTATAGAGATTTTGCTCGGACTTGTACAATAAAGTATTTTTATTTTTATTTTCCTAAAAACTTACACTTGCTCTCTCTCTTGGAAGCGTGCCTTTTCTAAATTCTGAATTGAACTTTAACTACACCAATGATAATTAAACATTTCATAGTTATGCAACACAGGAGGCACTATAATGCGTGATTCAAGTATTAGTAGCAGGCTGTACATTTTGTTGACACTATTGAACATTGGTTTGCTACCTCATACGTGATTTTTTGGGACCACTTCAAAAGAATGTTAAGGGTATGTATGGGAATTAGTCCTACAGGAGTACCTCTCCTGTAAATGCCTTTGTGATTTGGCCCCATTGGTTGGCAAGTATGAAAAATGGTTTTCATGTACATCAAAAGAGTGATTATTGAAGCTGAACATGCTATTAGTTAATACATATGAAAAGGCTTTAAAGTCTCTTACTTGGAAATAGTAGGAAGACAGTATCAATGACCATGCAGTACTTGCAATGATCCCAAGTGCCAAGAAAAACAGAGAGAGAATTTTGGGTGTGAGATGCTCAATAAGTGACCTAATCTTTAGCAATAAAGACAACTGAGCCTTATATAGAAATTTCAGAGAGAAATTATATATGAATGGAAGTCAGTCAAATGCCTCACAAAAAAGACCGTTTCAAGACCTCCAGTTCTTGAAAATTACCACAAATCAACTAGAAGCCTTAGAGGCACCAATCACTGAATTAGAAGAAGACACCACATATGGGTGGTGACACTGGACAATTTCTATAATGCTTTTGCCAAACATTTGAAAGCTATAAAGGTTTATTGTAAAGTTTGAGGTCAATAAAGGCACAATGTCAGATGGGAAAGCCATTATTGTGTTGAATACTGGTAAAGGTAGAGAGTTATGTAAACCTGATCATCACATATCTCTTCCTAATATAGATAACAACATTTACATGAAGATCCTGGTGAAGAGGCTGGACCCTATACTACCACACGAGGACTACCCCGGTTCAATAGGAGACAGAAAGCCCTTCAATAATAACAGGAGACTGGCTCTTCTTGTTGAAAAAAAGAAATTAGAAATGGAAACCAGTAATAACATTGGCATTGGGCACTGGAAAAGCATTTGACAGAGTGAGTTGGACCAATGGAAACTCACATTGAAATACTGCCTTGGTGAAACTTGGTCTCAAATGGTCATGGCACCATATGCACAGCCTAAGTGATTTCAATACCCAGACAGGAATGTGCCAGAGGTGTCCCATTTAGCCACTTGTATTTGCCATGGTGACTAAATCCGAGGCACTTGCACTGCAACAGATGGAAAATTTGATATACCGACTGTATGGTGGAGTGGCAAGCAATAAATCACTTTTTGCAGATAATCTATTAATCTCTCTAACTGACCATAGTACGTCTCTTCCACCTCTGTTACAACTTTTATCAAAATGTAGTGAGACCTCAGACTATAAAATTAATCAAGATAAATTGGAACCGCTTTTGATAAATAGACCCAATAACCACATAGAGACATTGAAGATGATAGCTACCTTCACTATAAGACCAACTGCTTAAAATACCTAGAAGCCCAGATTCTCAGATCTCTCCCCGTAGTGTCAAACCTTAAAGCTGACCTGTTTTGATGGCATGATCTCCATGTCCCCTTCCTCAGACATATACAAATTATAAAGATTTCTGTTATCCCCCGAATGATGCATGTGTTCTAGAAACTTCCTGTACAGATTGACTCATACAATTATAAATCCCCTCAAACAGCCATGCTAACTTTGTAAAATTCTCAACCATATCTGAAAATATCTTGAAAGCCCCCAAAGACAAATGAAAGACTCATATTTCCCTAACTTTAAACTTAGTACAGAGCTCCCAACTTTAAATCCTGGGGGGATGTCAAAAATATCTTCAACCAAGCACAGAGTCCACTGGGCTGCTTTGAAAGACCAGTGAGATATTGGCACTCATTACGATGGTAGTCGGATGAGCTTCCAACCGCCATTACAGCCGGATTGAGACCGCCAGACAAGCAGTCAGTTGTCCAACCCCCCATATTTGGAAACTGCATTTTCAACTGCAGATTGTGCAGCAACCCGGAAAAGGGACACAACACATGCTGCAGTAGAAAAATGTATGTTTTCAGACATCCATGTACCATATGCCAGGCACCATGCAGTGTATGGCATACAGTACATGGATGTTTGGGGGGGCACCACATGTTCCCTCCTGGTCACTTAACAGTGGCCCATAAGGCACCAGGGCCATTAAAAGGCTGTGGGAAATGGACATCCTAGTCCCTACGATGGTGTCTGCACAGGCACCACCGCCATTGTAGGGATTAGTGTCCGACTGACATCGGAGGCGGTGGTCTATCCCCTAACAGCTGAGTCTGACCGTCTGCATCATAATGCTGCGGTCTGACCGATGGCCAGAATGTCTGTGGGACCTTCACCGACGTCCTGTGGGAGGCAACCCCACTTACATCAAAATGAGGGCCATTGTGTGCTTTCCCTAAGCAGCAAGACTACAATGCTTATACTTTTGTAGCATAACTGGAACAATACTGGAGGTGTGAGACTTCTTCATTAAAATTGATCCAGTAATCACACTTACCATAAGCCCTCCTCCACCACAACCTAGGCTTTTTACCAGCATTTAAAGGAATATGTTTGACAAATGTCAGAAAGGAGGTTGCAAATCTCTGAGATACAAATTGCCATTTTTCTCATTTGAAGATTGTAGAAGAACTATGGGGATACAAGAAATGTAACTATTCATATATCATATACCCTGGAACTAGGTGACACAGCCAACACTCTGGCAGTTCACAACTTTTTAGAAATGTATCACTATTAAGAGGCCTCAAAGTACTCATCTCCAACCTTTGAAAGATCTTTTTACAAGTGAATAACTTATGGGATAGGATTACATTCAGAAGTAAAACACTTTACTCGAAACACTTTACTCTGAAGCAAAATCTCTGATAACACCACACATAACAAATCATTCCTACATAGAAAGACTTCAGCCAAAATAATGACATTCTGATACTTAACACCAAATGAACTCAAATGTATATAGTAGGGTTGGGCATAACTCGTGTAATTCTCTCTAGCATCATTTGAATTATGTAGAATTATGTGAAGAGTGTAGTTCAGTATTTATTGCTATTTTCTTAGTGTAAACGTTTCTTCACGTCCAAAATGGACCAGTGTTTGCATTTTGCTATAGTAATAGTGCTAAAGGAAACAGAACATGAACAGCAGCAAGCAGCCCATCACACTCTCTTGGTTTGTTGTTTCTATGTTCCTGTGGTAGATTGTTGTCCAAACTTTCACTTAATTATACAAGAGGGCCTAAGTTATATAATTTTGGTAATTTTGCATCACTATAGTACCCTGGAATTACCTAATTTTCTCTGTGATGTTGCATTACGGCATCATTCCAACTCCCCCCCCCCCCCCCGATGAATGGGAGATTATTATGGTAATTACTGCTTTGCACTGATTTCTGCAGGTTTTCCCCACATTCCAAAGACATTTTCTGTTGACATTTATTTATTTAATGTATTTTTGCAATTTTATGTAGCCCATTCAAAAGAACAAGAAGAAAATACGAATAACAATCATCATAACAAGATCATATCATCAACCTAGCAAACCGTCAGATCCTGTGGTTTGTATCACAAGAGAAAGGTCAAACAGTAAATAGCTAGGGGTGGGCGGAATATTTCATTCTGCCAGTGGACATGGCAGAATTTTGGTTACTCTCGTTACTCTTTAATGTGGAGTTCTAGTCAAATTCCACCAATTGCAACATTTTTCTCCGACAAGGCTCCTGAAAATGCGAGTGAATTGTTGCCTCCCCTAGCACAATTTTCTTATGCAGGCAGTTGCTATCAAAGGGCTGCTGCTCGAGTAGATTTGCTGCTGCTCAAGTAGATTTTTTACTCGAGCTCCAGCAAAATCAACTTAAATGGTTGTGTGCAGTGAAAACTGGCAGGGCCTGCGGTGGTCTGCGGGGGAACAAAATATAAAATAAAACAAAACACCTTCTCACGGCTGGCCTCTCTCCTAAGCTTCACTTCCTCACGAGTCCCAGAAGCAGGAAGCACATACGCTTCCTTAAGCCCATCACAACACTGCAATGCAGTGATGTGATTGGTCTGAGCATTGTGGTTTAGCGTTAGGCCTGGCCAGTGAACTTCGCTCTGTTCACTGGCCTTAGCTTAGGGAAAGCTGTGCCTTATTTCAGAACGCGCATCAGTGCAAGCGTGTGTTTAGGCGCGCAGCGCTATTACTATTTTTAAAATTTACTGCATTTTACTATTTTCGTTTTCTTCATTTATTAACCCCTGGTTTTATTAATAATCAGTGCGCCCACATACCTGCACGTTAAATTGTGCCCCCACCGCTTGTAGAGCGGATTACTCTGTGTTTTCCAGTGTCACTCGAGGCGCCCTGCCGCCATCTTGGGGCTGGTTTTGATCTCCATCGTGCCACTTGTCTGAGCGCTCAAGTGCTCAGCTTGGACACCAGGTGAGCCTGTATTTAAGGCGAGCACCTAGCGTTGCTCGACCTTAGGGAAAGCTGTGCCTTATTTCAGGACGCGCATCAGTGCAAGCGCGTGTTTAGGCGCGCAGCGCTATTACTATTTTAAAAATTTACCGCATTTTACTATTTTCGTTTTCTTCATTTATTAACCCCTGGTTTTATTAATAATCAGTGCGCCCACATACCTGCACGTTAAATTGTGCCCCCACCGCTTGTAGAGCGGATTACTCTGTGTTTTCCAGTGTCACTCGAGGCGCCCTGCCGCCATCTTGGGGCTGGTTTTGATCTCCATCGTGCCACTTGTCTGAGTGCTCTAGTGCTCAGCTTGGACACCAGGTGAGCCTGTATTTAAAGCTCACACCCCCCCGCGCAGCGGAAGCGCCTGACTCTCGCCTGAGTCAAGCCAGAGTCTGCCCGTCTGCGCCCGTCAGCGCTATGGAGGCGTGAGAGGCGGGAGACGCTGAGCATTTCTTTGACTGTTTCACGGTACCTCCTGACTCAAGTATGTCACGTGATTTTTTATTATCATTTCGCGGTCCTCAAGCCCCTTGTCATCGCTCCTTAGTCACGCATAACTGGTATGGCCCGGTCTGTTGTGCCCACTGTCACCAGACTCTAAGTCCCGAACTGCCAATTGATACACCCACTGACGCCACCCTACTTCGGGGCGGGCTAATTAATGCACGCTCCTTAGTAAAAAATGCTCAGAATGTTTATGATCTTATCACTGAATCTCAGTTGGACTGTCTTTTTATCACAGAAACGTGGCTGAAGCCGTGGTGTAATCCTGCCCTAGCCATAGCCCTACCACATGACTTTCTCATCCAACGTTTGGATAGACATGAACAACGGGGAGGGGGTCTTGCAATCATATATCGAAACACCTTCAAATGCTCCATAGAAGAACTGACGGAAATAAAAGAGTCAGAAGCACTGGCTTTCTCCCTAGCAATCCATGACTCCCTTGTATTTTCTGGAGCCCTTATCTATCATCCCCCGGGCCCTTCTTCTATATTTTTGGACTCTGTAGGCGACGTGCTGAGTGATCTAACTCTCAGGTTTTCTAATTTCACGGTGTTAGGTGATCTCAACCTGCATCTCGAGGCCCCAAATGATCCTGGAGTTAGCTGTTTCCTGTACACACAACTGAAGTGTTGGGCCTTACTCTGGTGAATCGGGAACCCACCCACCAGGCAGGACATCTACTAGATTGTATCTGGTCCAACTTCTCTAGTCTGACAGCCAAATCCCCCTGTCCTCAGGTATGGACAGACCATTTTTTAATTCCTTTTTTCATAGTTGGGACCCGGAAACCCACAATAAACCCCTCGAAATATAAGGAGAAACCCCACACGAAATCCATTCCGGACTGGAAGTCATTAGCCAGGAGACCTGACATTGTCGAAAAACTTAAAGATAGGTTACCAGCCCTTGCTGACTGCACATCTTCAGACTATCAGATCTTCTGTGATTGGATTGCTGGAGCGGGCACGCTGCTCAAACCACCTAGTAATGAGAATTCTTATCCTAGGAACAAGAAAAAAAATGCCCCTTGGTTTACACCAGATCTTAAGTCTGAATTAGGCGAAGTGAAAACACTAGAACGGAGGTGGCGTCGTAATTACGACACCGCTGCACGTAACACCTATATAGCAGCAAGACGGAAGTATCATGCAGGAATAAAATTAGCAAAAAAATCTCACTATCTACAGGCCATTTCTTTAGCAGGCCAAGAACAAAAAGCAATCTTTAGGATTTTAAGGATTTCATGAATCCTTCAGCTCTATCGCAAGAGATTCCTCCATCGCAAGATCTCTGTAATGCGATATCTGACTATTTCGATAACAAAATCCTGACCATTACTAAGACCTTTCCATCGGGAATCACTGCATCAATGGACGATGAAGAGATAGTGAAGACGACTTCCCCCCTCCGTCTTGATGAGTTCGCCCCAGTACCCTTGGAGGAAACTGCTAAAGCCATTTTAGCCAGCAAATCGGGTTCCCCTTTTGATCCCTGCCCCCCTCCGGTGTTGCATCATTTAATAGAGATGGTTAATCCTATGATTAACAGTATCATCAATTCCTCTCTAGCAACAGCAAGTATCCCTAACGATTGGAAATTGGCAGCGGTTAAGCCACTCCAAAAAAAGGCCCTAGCCGATCCTACTACCCTTTCCAACCTACGCTACGCCCGATTTCCTTGTTACCCATTCTATTCAAGCTGACTGAAAAGTTTGTCAATAGTCAACTGACTAACTTTTTGGAGCAGAATAACGTTCTCCACCCCAATCAGTCAGGATTTCGGTCAGAACATTCTACCGAATCAGCCTTGTTATACACCGCTGAAACCTTAAGAGCAGCAATGGATCAAGGAAAACAGGCCGTCCTTATCCTATTTGACCTGTCAGCAGCGTTTGATACCGTGTCCCACAACATCTTATTGGACCGGTTGGCTGCCGCAGGGGTAGGAGGGCAGGTGTTGGCCTGGTGTAGGAATTTCCTTACCGACAGACGCCAAATAACAGTACTAGGCCCATATCAATCTGAGGCTAAAAACGTCAGCTCAGGGGTGCCACAGGGCTCTAGTTTGAGCCCTGTTCTTTTCAATCTATATATGGCACCTCTGATGAATCTGATCGCGTCATTCAGGATCAGTTCTATTTCATACGCTGACGACACCCAGCTGATTTTGGTGTTGGACAAGGAACGGCCAGGTGCCGAGGAAGATCTTAGGGACTGTCTTGCAGCAACATTTAAATGGATGAATAATAACCATTTAAAGTGCAACACCGGAAAAACGGAAATACTACCTATAGGGACCAACAGCCCTTTCTCCCCTATAGCATGCTGGCCTTTAGATGCTGAAGTGCCACCCAACACAATTGCATCCGCCCGTAATCTGGGCATAAAATTCGACAACCACTTATCCTTCAAACCCCAGGCTGTAGCAGTAGCAGGCATGTGCTTCCAAATCATTAAAGCACTTAGGAAGTTCTTTGATCTTCTCCCTCTTTCGGCGAGGAAAACAGTCGCAGTAGCCTTAATAAACTCTAGGCTGGACTATTGCAATGGACTCTATGTTGGAGCAAACAAAATCGTTCTCCACAAATTGCAGATGGTCCAAAATGCGGCAGCCCGCCTTGTACTGCGTTTGCCCCGTAGATCGTCAGCCTCAGCAGCCTTAAACACTCTACATTGGTTGCCAATAGGGAAGAGAATTCTATTCAAACTTCTCTTAATCACCTTCAGAGCATTCCACCAACGTGGCCCAACCTATCTACGAAAGGGGTTCGAAAGATACTATCCAGCGCGTTGTCTGAGATCCGCAAGCCAGAACTTACTCACTAGACCTCATTTTAAACTGGCCACAAAGGGTGGCAAATCCATCTTTGTATTGGGAACGAAGGCTTGGAACAAACTTCCCCTCTCCCTGCGGTCTTTCTCCCAAGAAGCTCCCTTCAGGAAGGCATTGAAAACTTGGATCTTCTCTCTGCCTGACGCCTTGTGCAGGACCCTAGTGTAATATGTGTGCAGAAATTAGGACATTCTTTTCCCTTTCCAACTCCTCCATCTGAGTTGTGTAAGCGCCAAGATACTACTTGGAGTGGAAGTAGCACAGTAGAAATTTCCATTACATTACATTACATGTTCGCAGAGTTTTCTGCACTCTGTGAGCTCCGCAGAGTGCAGAAAACTCTGCTTTACGATGTGCAGAACAGTTTTTCCCCACTCGTGATCACAAATGGTAAGTTTGCGATCGTCAACGGTAAGTTCGCGAGCGTGAGTACTAGCACAAACTGCAGTTTGCACTGCACTATGTCACTTGCGGAACTTTGCAGAGTTTTTTTGGAACTTCGCGGTGTTCCATGTAGCAAAACTCAGCGAACTACGCCCAGGCCTGTTCAGCACCCAGAAGGGGACTGATAGCCTGTGCGGGTTCCTCTCCAGGCTGTGGGGAACATGCAAAAGGCGCATGACTGTTTGGCGGCCCAAGATGACCGGCCAAACCATCATGGGCACTTAGACTGTGCTCACCACTCCTCCCTCTGTGACCCAAGCCCCACCTAACCCAGGACCGTAGCTCTGAAAAAGAATTATAATAACAATTTTATTATCATTTCATATTTTTCATTTTTCTTGCTCTAACAGCAGTGCTGGACGCTCCTCCAACTTAGCAGAGGAGCCGCCCCTGGTTGTGAGCTCTTGTGCAAAGCATGGTTCTATTCACGCAGATTTTTCAGCGCTGCTCGCACTACTGTCTCTATATTGCAGTACAAGCTGCATATTTTCCACCCATTGGCGTAACTCCACGGGATCTCACAGAGGTTTTATGTAACTCTGAGGAATTATGCAGAGTGAAACTCTGTGATGTCCGCCCATCCCTATACATAACGAGGTATATTGGAAAAGTCAAAAGAGTGGTTACGGAGAAGCGAACAAACCTTTATTCACACTGTCTCTCAAATTGAAGGATTTTGATTTCCTTTTAGAATGTTGCAAGTCTAGAGGTTGCATGAAGAGCTGGTGGCAGGGATTTCCTGATTATTTTTGCACTGCCCGAGAATGCCTATTTCATAACCATTCTTGCTTGACTGTCAGAGGTTCCTGGAGAAGGGCTTCAGCATAGGTGATGCATGCTTACTAAATTCCTGGTTCTAAAAGCAACTTGATGAAACAATGGCAGATCAGACTCTAAGGGGTTGAATATGAGTCTGGCACTCCAGAGACTGCCAGACTCTCAGGAGCCCAGCACTCTTCTGACTGCCCGATTACAGTCGGACTCCCCTGGGGCTGCTGCCGCCAACACTGAACTGCTATTCCCTGGTGGTGGTGGGGCAGTAAGAGGCCCCAATATGTAGAGCTGGACTGCAGTAGTCCTGCCAAGCATATAACAAGTTTCCTCTCTGCCAAGGTTTACATGGAGGTTCTTACTCCATGTAAACCCTGGTGGAGAGGAAACAAAGGAGCCCTACAGGGCAGCTTTGTGCCTCACACCCTGTGTATGCAACATGTTTCCCTATGTGCATGCACACCAGTCCCTACATGGCATGGACTTTTAAAGGCACTGCCATGGGAAGGCCAAAAAAAGCCTTCTACACATGAGTTTACCGAACAATCGGGGGGGGGGGCAATCAAGGGTTTGGCTGTGCGGGGGAAGGGTGGACCTGCCGCCACAATCTTAAACTCTTAATCTGGCCCTAAATATGTACCTCTAAGCCTGAGCTGAGTGTTGGTAGTTTTAATCACAGCTTTTTACCTTATATTTACTGTTCTATTTATTGTAATTGATTTATTTATATACAATAAAAGTTATTTTATTCCTTCAGGTGATGCATGAAGTTTTAAATTGGGTTCTTGCTTCAATGAGTAGTCATTAAAGGGTGAGAGAAATAAGAGAAAAGTTGTAATTTCAGAAAGTGGGCCGCTATGTGGAGCATTGCTTTGGGTGCCAGAAGCACTTTGGGTGAACTGGAGAGGAGAGAGTCCCATAGTAATGTTTGTAGAGTGCCGGCTACTGTACTACAGTTTTCAGGTACTGCTCAGGAATTAGCTGTCTGGTGTTCCAGAGCAGTCTAAGTTGGTGTCAGGCACTCTTGCAATTGCAAAGAGATTTGGTTTTGAAGGTTAAGGAGATAGTAACTGATAAAACACATTAATTTAGCATTCTGCATAATCACCATTTTGCAGTTCAGAGAGAAGGAATTGGGTCACTTTTGGGTCCGGAGGTTGGATTTTGTAGTGAGATTAGAAGAGATGAATTCTCTTTTGGGTGGATAATACACTTTTGAATCCTGCAAATGGGGATAAAAAGTAGAAGAATGTCAGTCAGGCAAGAATTTTTCAGGGACATAATATGGGTATCATTTGCATATTGATGATAATAAATTCTGGAGTTACTCAGAATCTCTCCAAGAGGTTCAGGATATATATTGAGTGTGGATAGGATCGAACCATGTAGAGCATCTTGTTTTGTGTCACTCTTGCTAGAGACAGAGCCCCCTATTTTAGATATGTACGATCAGTCAGATGAATATGAGTCAAACCAGTTTAGGACCGTGTCAATGTTTCCCATCCATTCCGAGTAGGTGGAGATATTCATAAACAATTTTGCAGACATGCGGTTTCTGTGCTGTAGTCTTGTCAGAAGTCAGATTGGAATGCATCGAGAAGGTATTACCTAGAGTCTAAGGCATAGTTGCGAAGTTACATGACTTTCTAACACTTTTGATGAGATGAGTGCACGTTCTTCAGGACAATAGTGTCAGCTTCAGGCATCTTTAGGATTGGGCCTGGCCAGTTTTCAAACAGTCAGGGAAAATACTTTGCTCCACAGAGGGATTCAGCAGGTAGGTACAGTATGGGTGCAGCAGGTTGGTTATTTCCATGTTTAAAATCCCAGGCAATGACGTGGTTGGAAGGTTTGACCTTGTTTATGGTTTATATTAGTTCTACCTCAGAGACTGTGCCGCGGGGCATATTATGTAAGGGGTTACTTGGTGAAACAAGCCTGTGGGAATCACAAAGGGTGTGAAAATACTGCATATCTCATAATCCCTTTCAAATGTAGTGACGTGTTTTGGCACCCAGGATGACCAATTGCAGGAACACTGAGTCAACTTTTACCTCCCTAAAAATGTGCCATGTAAATTTGAGGGTACGTCCAAGCATGAGCTGCATGAAGAAGCACAGCTCTGCCTCTGTCGGGCCCCTTCCTAAACCATGATGAAACATGTAATGCTGGTCAAAGCCGGACCACAGACTATATAAACATAAAACTCCTTACCGTTCCCTCAACCCCTATGATCTGTGACCTGCTTTGACCTCCAATTACTACCTGCTCAAAGAAGGTTGCAATTGGTAGAGGAACTGCTCCTGGAATTAAAGATTAACCATTTTCATTTTGACTCAGTAGTTCTGGGTATACATGGTTATTCCCCATTCCGGTGACAAATACTCATACAAGAGGGCTTTAAAGGTGTCAATACCAGACATAATCTATCATTTCAAGCATTGTTTATCTCCAGGCAAAATCTGGGGCACTCATAATCAGGCTCTTATGGTAGGAGTGGATTTTAAACTGTAAGACAACATGAGGAATTTAGTGTCGATTTTACCACAAAGTTAGGTATTGCAAAGAATCAGTGGGTAGAATAAATCTGGAAAAAGAAAGGCATTCAGTGCCCCAATACCCTTTCAATTTAATAAAGTAGCATTTAAATCATTGGAAGATATTGGTAAATGTTGGATGTTTGCACAAAATATCGGACATGATATAGTTTATGGCAAAAATATCTTGTCAAGAATATCGAGGACAAAAATATTGTGAAGGTAAGTTTCTATGGTAAGCAAACTTAAATTATACTTAACTCCACATACATGTACCATGACAAATTAAATATCTTCAAGGTATGTAGATGTGGAGTTAAGAATAGTAAATCTGCACTTACCTCGTTGCACTCACCTTATCAATGTTTTGGTCCTCCTTATTTTTGACACAATATTCTGTCCCCATGATATTTGTTTCCTTGCCATCGATGGGGCTATTAGATCTAATAACTTTCATCAGAAGTGATGTTTATTATTAGGTCATACACTTAAAAAGTGACAGACAATAAAAGATGGTGCTATAGTAGCTTCTCCAACCTATGTGATAACACAGGACTAGTTTCTTGCTGGGATTAAAATAAGGTGACCTAAGAGTGTGCAACATTTTTGCAGCAGATAACGTAGGATTGAAAGTGAGCACACTTTTCAGGTTTACTCACAGATTCCGGACAAATTGTACTGCATTAGGAATATTACGAGATGTATGGGCCATTGAAGGGTTGAAACACTGCTCTCAGAACAGCAGAATGTGAGTATTTTCTCCTTTAAACGTGATCCAATTTTCCTGCATCCGCACTGTACCTTACAGAAGCTCAGCCAACTTCTGGGAACCAATGCATTCGATATGGGTGTCATCAGCATCCAGTAGCCGCTGAAATGTGTGCGGGTTAGCTGCAGTATCCAATCCCCAAGATCCAAAGTTGTCATGCTTTTAATCATTAACAAGTCTAACAGATGTCCAATTTCGGGGGGGCCATTCTTTGGGGAGGACCGGTTCCACATTTTCTACACATAGTGCATCCCATACATGTTAGATTGATGGATATTACTGCGCAGACCAGTTTACATTTCAGTCCCCTGTCTTCAAAAGACTACATTTCTGACTCTGGCTTCTTCTCCTCCTCCCCAATCTGATCCTCCTATTTCTATCCCTTCTCTATCAAATTCTCCAACACTGCTATCACTACTATTTTTCTCCCAAACGACCCTAATGTTTATCCTGCATGTCCATACTTGCTTTTATTCTCAGGCTGTAGACACAGTTAGTGCAGCAGGTGTAGTAGCAGCCATATACCCAGGGGCGCCAAACACCACTGCATATCATTTATTGTTGTCTTTAACTATCTAACCAGGTGGCAGGGTGATTCATTTTCATTGTTTTATTAGTGCCCTCTGGATCCCATCTATATTACTTGTGCACCAGGAAACAAAGGGTGTACCCCACACCTCCAGTGTGTGTTTGTTTAAGCAAGCAGACGTTATCATCTGGTGTTAGGAATGCGCTCAATATCAAACGCCCTGAAACAAGTCAGGTGGCAGACTCTGCGACTACTATGTTGGACACAGGACTTACTTATATGGACACTAAGAACACTTACTTTCCATGCACCACATGTTCTTTCTCTCTAGAGGTCTCCCTGCCGACTGCCTGCAAATGTCTCCAACTCCTGTTTGACTGAAATTAGAGCCTTCTTGGATGGCTCGCAGTGTATGTTCACGGTTGTGGCATCACTGTGAGTAGGGTGCTGACCCTTAAACAGCAGTTATGATGCTTAATTAGGATACCCAATATCTACTGTGTGGCTCCTTTGACCGACACCGGATAACTTCAATAAAATAATTACACTTATTCTTTGAGCCCTAATAGTGCTTCTAAAGGAGTATGGGCCCCATGGCGTAAGGCGACCAGGGTTCGCTGAGGGACACTCATAATTGTAGTGGTCGGTACACCCCCACTAAGAAACACTCTCCTCATTAGACAAGACCAGACACACGTTCTTTAGGGGGCAGTAATCACTTTAGTAAGGACTACAGAAACCCCCACCAGAATCTCTGAGTTTCTCTGTAATGGTTACGATTTGCACCATAATAACATACATCGCTAGAGGACTTGGCATTACACAATATAATTCACTCCTTTTATTGAGATTAGGCCATTGAATTTGTCCTGACAAATACCATGGACCCCACAGGACCACCATGGGTAAGAGACATGTTGATATAATAGGACTCAATGAATAATAGGTCTAATGGAGTCCCATTGTTGCTTCTAACCTTACCATGGAATCCATTGAAAATAAAGAAAAACCTTGCTTAAATTCGGATTCCCATAAGTATTAACAATTCACTTCATATTTTGGCCCAGTCGACACAACCCCCCTGGATCCAAAGAAAACTTACAGAAGGGGAAAGTTCAATAAGCCATATTGGAACTATGGTTAAAAGATCTCCAAATAGGAGCACATGAGGAGCCCCAATCATGTACTGCACCCCCCCTACACCCCCCCCTCCCCCCCCCCACCTGGCGAGAAGCAAGACTCAGTGATGAAGCATGCCGCATGCCACCTCAGTGGGTGAGATTACTGTGCCCTAAAAAAAGAGATGCTCCTAGGTGTTGGAGCATCAACATTTTCCAGTGGTTCTGTGCTGGCATGTATTGCAGGACTAACCTGGTACACGGTTTCTGTATCTGGGTCTTTTCTTTTGTGTGGTCACTAACAGAATAATAACATAACACCATAACAAAAGGAACCCATTTGTTTATTCAGTAAAGAATATATAAGAGTCACCTACCAGCTGTATGGCTAGTCGTGTCTAGTTTTGCAGTAGTTGTAGCTACAGTGTAGGGCCATTATAGTGAATGTAGTCGCTTCATTGCAACAGCTACCGCATCATAGGTTTTGGCCAGCTGAAGTGTGCACTAGCTGCCTGAGCAGACGCTTTGTTTGCCAATACCCTTCTTGATACAGCCCCATTAATATTAGTTCATCAATAACATCCTTTGTCCCAAATATTATCTCTGGTGTGCTTTTCCTCTTTGCTCACTTATGTGATGAGGCAGTGCAACACATAAGATTGCATTTTAATGTGGTGAACATTCCGCTGAATGGTTTTCATTTAATGAAGAGCTCACTCTATGCTTATGGTGGGCGGTTTCTTTCGAGTGAATGTGTGTGGGCTTCATTCATCTTTTAAATGAGTTTCATGAAGCAGGCATGTCATTTCCCATTTTTGCTTTACCCTGCTCTTGTTTATATTAAATATAGTTGCAAGCAACACTCCTTTGTTCCCGGTACGTGGGGCAAACAACATGCTTCTGACATTATTGTATTTTGAAATATTTGCTCCTTAGGTGTAAACATGACTGTTTTGTTTGTGCATGTGGGTAAATGTTTTCATTTTCTTGGTTGCAGTAGTTGCCTGCAGGTTGTAGGCCCATGGCCTAGGGCAGTAGGCACTGGCTCAGGTGGCAAAACAGAGGTTGACATGGGTGACCTTAAGCCCTCTATTTATATACTGGGCCGCACAAAGTGGATACAAAGTATTGCAGAGACTGGGTGGCTCTCTGCATCCCTTACAACTTTTAGTGACAAAGCACAAACATATACATCAGTCTTTCATTTGCACATTAAGGGCCAGATGTAGGTAATTCCTTTTTACCGACTCTTAAATACCGAATTTTACCGATTCGGTATTTAAGAGTCGGTAAATAGGAAGGGGGCAGATGTAGGTAATTCTAATTTTAGAATTACCGAATCGGTATGATTCGGTATTTACCGATTCGGTAAATACCGAATTGGTATTGCCCATTGATTCCTATGGGCCATGAAGCCCATAGGAATCAATGGGAAATACCGATTGGGTATTTACCGAATCGGAAAATACTGAATCCTGCAAGGGTGCAGGGGGTGTCACTTTGACACCCTCTAGCACCCCAATTACAGGCTTGTGTGACATGTGGCACACATACATGCCCTAAGGGCATGTTTGTGTGTCACATGGCACAGGTGTACATGCACAGATGTGCATATACACCTGAATTCGGTATTTTACCACCCAATTGGATTGGGTGGTAAAATACCGAATCCTGAAGGCCTGTAGCACTGTAAACAGTGCTACCTACATCTGGGTTTTACCAAATCAGTAAAATTACCGATTCAGTATTTTACAGAATCGGTAAATTTACTGAATCGGTAAATTTGCAGATTCTGTAAAAAAATGGTCCCTACATCTCAAAAACCAATTAGCGGTCGGTAACGGCCGAAATCGGCCGTTACCGACCGGTAATTGGCGACCTACATCTGGCCCTAAGTCTTTTTGCCTCTGGCTCAGGGCAGGATTCGGGCAAAGGCAGTACTGTTGACTTCTGGATGCCTCTTCAGTCCCAGTCTTGTCTGATCACCGTTCGAGACCTGGCCGGCCTGAGGTTGGTGCCATTTCCAAACGAGTCTCTGATGGCAACGCAGAGGTGGTTGTATCATTCATATCTTGCCTCATACACACCAAGTTACTGCCTCCTGAAGAGGTGACAGGGGAAGTGTTGCCTGCTTCCCAGCGACATTCTCCTCGGGTCCCTGCACTCAGGCACCATGAGTTCTAACAACTTCTTCGAACCACCGATGTTGGCTGGCCTTGTAGTTCGTTGTCTGCCTTCTCCTGTGGGTGGCTTCAACATCAAGTACAGCCGGTTGCCATTCTTGGTCTGTCGGTATGCTGTCTCGAGGACTGCTCTTGAAAAGTGGGGCACAGTTAGTCATCCTATGGGGAGTTTCCAGAGGCTCGCAGGAAATGGTGCAAGCAACACTCTGCATCTTCTCTTTGTTAAACCCCAATATGAAGGGCCCTTTCTGGAGTCCGCATACGTTTCTCCACCTCGTCATTGGCTTGAGGCCACTGAGGGGTGATTGTTCAATGATGGACAGGAAGCACCGCCATGTAGTCTTGGAACTCTTGGCCTTGGAACAGGATTTTGTTGGCCAACCTCACCTCTTCGGGTAGCCCCTGTAGTGCAAGTCTTCTGAACTGACCACACATGTGAGAATGCACTAGAAGGCACAAGCTCAACTGCGGGGAATTCTGAGTTTGAGTCAATCATCACCAGTGTGATGCACCCATCAGGTAAGCTACCAAAGTCTACGCCTATTTTTGACCATAGTTTGAGGCTGGATTCTTCATTCAGCACCGGTGCAGGGAGTTGGTCTCTACTTGTTATCGCTCACAGATGGCATTGCACTATCTTCTCACCCACCATAGAATCCATCCCCGGAAAACAGACTTTGCTCCAGAACCAAGCTTTGGTCTTGGCAGTTCCTTGATGCCCTGCATACTCAAGGTCGATCATGTGACCCCACAGACTCCTGGGCATGACAATTTGTTGGCCTCTCAGTAGTAATCCGCCTCAGCTCTCACTCAGCTCATTCCTCACTCACCATAGCTGTTGTTAAGTGTTTCTCTCTTTCAGTGTCAGCAACTTGGTCCCATCTAGAAAGTGTTGTCACTCTTGCTGGTCTAGTGTCTCCTTTGCTCTTGTTATAACTCTATCTTCCTCAAGACGTTTTTCAAACTTCTTACCAGAATTATGGCCTCGGGTCATGTCCCATCCACAATCATTTGCATGAACCCTTCCCTATTTTCTTCCTCCGCCTCCACTTTGTCACCTCTGCATGTGGCAGGATGCCTGGACAGACAGTCAGCGGGGTTGTTAACTCCAGGCTCATAGAAAATCTGGATGGCATATGCTTGTAGCTGTACCATCCACCTCTTGATATTCAGAGGGGGGAGGCAGGAAGTGCCTGTGAACAGCAGGATGAGCGGCGTATGGTCTGTCACCACTCTCAATTCATGGCTGCACAGGTAGAAGTGAAAGTGATGACAGGTCCACCTTTTCACTTGCCCTCTCGCTTAATTTGAGCATAATGAGGTTTGGTGGGGACAGCACTTGGCTGGCATATGCTATTAGTGTCCACTCTCGCTCTCCATTCTCTTGCAGGAGCACTGCTCCTTGGCCCATGGAGCTAGCATCGACCACGATTTTAGTTCCTTGTTGAGGGTGGAAGTAAGCCATGGTGACTTTGTCCAGGAGTGCTCCCTTCATGTCCTCTGGGCTCCAGGTCCAAGACATGCTGGTTGTTGTGAAGTTCCGCAGAGGTTCTGCCATTGTGACTAGGTGCCAGAATGAACCTCCAGCAGTATGTCACCATCCCCAGAAAGCTACGCACTTCTGTTGAGGATTGGGGTGTGGGCGCAGCTCGTATTGCCTTGGCCTTCTTTGGGTCTACCTTGAGTCCTTCTGTAGGAAAGTAGTATCTGCTTCTTTTTGCTTCATGTTATACTGTTTTTGACTAGTCTG
This sequence comes from Lissotriton vulgaris, assembly GCF_964263255.1. Taxonomy (NCBI): domain Eukaryota; kingdom Metazoa; phylum Chordata; class Amphibia; order Caudata; family Salamandridae; genus Lissotriton; species Lissotriton vulgaris. The sequence continues at coordinate 1,064,436,245 of NC_141697.1, forward strand.
ACTGGGATCCTGCTCATCAGCACCCCAGTGTGTCTGCTTTATCTCTAACCTGTTATGGTATGTACTTAGGTACACTCCAGATTGGATACTGGAGTACCCTTGTCAGACCATAATATATTGTACCCATGTACCCAGTTCCTCAATGGGTCACAAACCACAGAAAGAGAGCTTATGTGATGTCACCTTGGTATGTTGTCCTCCTAGGAGTGGGGAAATTCCTCCATTTTGAACTAGGGCCCTCACACACCCAGAAAGCAAGGTGCCATGCTTCATCATATGGTCCTGCTTCTAGTTGGGTCTGCGCTGCAATACCCGACGGGCACCCATAAAGGGGCTCTTTACCGGAGATCTTTTGTTCCTTGTTGTGTAGGTGCCATGGGTGTGAGGGGCCTAGTACGTGTAGATGCAATGGTGGCTGTGTAAATTAAAACAGGGGAGGGGATCCTCTAAATAAACTTTATTCTTGAAGGATCCCAGCCTAGTTAAAATAAGGATTAGGAGAGGCGACTATCTGGCTGCAATGTGTCAAAAAAACGCTCCACTCCTAGATGGTCAACATGTTTCTCCCCTACTAGTCAAAATGATCTGTGGCGATTCCTCAGGACCAAATGGAAAGAAAACTATCTACACCTAATGGTGAGGTGAGAATCCACCTACCACTCAGTGGTCCTACGGGAACTGTACCCGCAGGTGCAGAGGTAAACCTAATACTTGTAAGATCGTGCCTCATCAGTTTCAGCGGGATACTAGACACACATAGTATTGTGTCTGCTCCAACATGTACTAGGCCCCTCACACCCACGGCACCTAAACTGCAAGGAACAAAAGATCTCTGGTAAAGAACCCCTTTATGGGTGCCCATCGGGTATTGCAGGGCCGACCCAATGAGGAGCAGGCCCATATGATGAAGCACGACACCTAGCTTGCTGGGTGTGTGAGGGCCCTAGTTCCAAAAGGAGGAATGTCCCTACTCCTTGGAGGACAACCTACCAAGGTGACATCACATAAGCTCTCTTACTGTGGTTTGTGACCCATTGAGGAACTTCGTACTCATTTCCTGTAGTATATCAGGGTACGTACGCTGGACCTTTCCAAAAGCCCACTGTCCCTAATTGTTGATTGAACCCATGTACCCAGGGCATAGGTACCACAGAGGCCTCCCATGCACTGAAGCATGTATTATGCTACCCATACGAGGCCATGCAAAATGGAACCTACAGGCCTGCCATTGCAGCCTGTGTAAGTTGGTGCATGCACCACTCACTTAAGATATAGGTTTACTATATCTAAGCGTCACTAGACTTAAAAAATATAAGTCATCCTATAGCAGACCTTGACAATCCTGAAAGCAGGGTGCTTGGTTCTAAGTGAGAGGGTGCCACTACATGAGCAGGACACCCTGCAGCCTACGAAGTCCATTCTTCAAGGTTGTTAGTGCTACAGCCGTTTACGACATTTAGAGTGGCATTATTAAGCATGGGCGAATTTTGGGAATCTCGCGTTCGCGAATTTTGCGGATTTGCGAAATCGCAATCCGCAAAATCCGCGAATTCTCGCGAATTTGCAGATTATTTTTTTTGTGTGTTCGCGCGGGTTTCTGCCAGTTCGCGAGTGTTTTGTACAATTTCGCAACCGCGAACTTACCTGTTGGGTCGCAAGTTTTGCGAACTTGTTGTTTCTACGTGTCCAGCCTGTTTGGGACACTCTTCTTCATCACTGCCACTCTCTGTCACCACTGCCACTCTCTGACTACTCATGCCACCCTCTGGCCCACCCATGCCACCCTCTGTTTCATCACAGCACCCTCTGGTTGTCCAGTCAGTGTACATTATTGTGGCAAAGCAAAGCACACCTTCCCTGCCTCAAGTGACCTGAATTTGGGGCTGATTAATGTGTCACAGAATATTTTTTTAGCTGGCACCTGCTTCCTTAGTGCTTCCTGATTAGTGATCTTTTGCACTTGCTAAGTGCTTTCATTGTTGCAAAATTAGTTACAACACCTGCCCTGCCCCAACTGACAATAATGAATTAGGGGCTGATTTTTGCGGGAGATTCGCGAATCTCGCGGATTGCGAATTTACCGAAAATCCGCAAAATCCGCGAGCGAAACGGATTTTCCGCCGATACTTAGGCATTATGTGACCACGCGATGACCAACTCTAAAATGGCTGAAAGTAAGCCTATCGTGTTTGGTGTCTAACATTGTGGAATCATAACCCCACACCTGTAACCAGTGTGGAAATTATGATTCCATCCCTCAGAAACAAGCTTTGTGAGGTCCCAGGTGTTCCCGGTACCAGTCTTCAAGTCCTGGGCAGCCCAAAATGGTTGCTGCCGACTGGAGACAAATTTCTGCCCTACTGCTGCTGAGCCAAGCTCGAGCAGGGGAAGGCAGAACAATAGGCATCTTGTCACAGGGAGGTGTGATCACCTCCCAGACAGGATTTAGTGTATTAGGCCTGGGTGGGGGGGCTTCCCAGCTACCGAAAGTCCGCATGAGGGTACATTTTTTTCCCTGTGGATAGTCCAGTTCAAACCAGCCCTGGGAGCCGCTGGCTCCTTCTCTGGAAAGAAACTAGACAAAGGACATGGGAGTAACCCCCCCACTGACCAGATTGACCCCCGGGAGGTCCCCCTGAATCTGTCCTACCCGCACCTGTGGGTAAAAAAGGACTTACCTGGCTGTAGGACCCTAGATTCGACATCAACAAGATTCTGATCAAGAAACCACTGAACTTCGACCGTCTGGATTTCGTTTGGGGCCTAGCTTGAATGCTAGGCCGTTATGTGTCACTGTGTACGTGGTTGTGTGCACTAGTACCACAGGAGCTTCGTACGCCGGCCGGTCTCCTTGTTCACTGTAGGGAAGCAGTGCTTGTGTACCGCAGAGACCGACGTGCTCTACACATTGTGACATTAGACGCCAAACGGGCGCAACGACCGCAGTAACTATGGACATCATCCCTGGCCAGATCATCAAGATTGAGCACAGTACTGATCTTAGGATTGTCTCCTTTTGTTTGGTTTGTCCTTGGAGTACATTAACTCAAGTATACAGACTGATTGGACCGTTAACTAAATAGTCAAGCCCTGATGAAGTTCCAGCTGTGGAACGAAACGCGTTCGCAGATGTCCAATTTTTTACTTCAACAACAATTAAAAGATATTTCGGACACACTTGGAGTCTTTTGGCTTGATTCTGGTTACTGGCCTTCACATTGGCCACCAGAAATATGGGACGCTGAGGAATTTATTAAATTCTGTTACCGCATTCTATTTGATGTGGAGGATTCAGGTCACTACTTGCGCCACCACCAAGATTTGATAACTTGGATGCTTGCGGTATACAGCAGAATCTACAAACATATTTATTGCTTGTGAACTCTGGCCGCCATCTTGGTTACCATCGTAAATATATGAGTTTGGACGATTGTAAGAATCTATAGAGCTTATAAGCACATTACATTTGTTGCCAGCGATCTTAGGATTGTCTCATTTTGTTTGGTTTGACCTTGGAGTACATTAACTCAAGTATACAGACTGATTGGACCGTGAACTAAATAGTGAAGATCTGATGAAGTTCCAGCTGTGGAACGAAACGCGTTGGTTGATGTCCAATTTTTTACTTCAACAACAATAAAAAGATATTTCAGACACACTTGGAGCCTTTTGATTTGATTCTGGTGCACCTTCCCTCTTGTACAAAAAGTACATGGGAGTAACCCCTCCACTGTCCAGATCGACCCCTGGGAGGTTCCCCTGAATCTGTCCAAACCCGCTCCCATGGGTAAAAAAGGGCTTACCTGGCTGAAGGACCCTAGATTCGACATTGACAAGATTCTGATCAAGAAACCACTGAACTTCGACCGTCTGGACACTCTGGACTTCGTTTGGGGCTGACTTTTTCTCCCACTCCGTGCACCATACTGGCTCCATGTAGGACCTGTGAAGGAGTCACTCCCCTACAACCGCAGTCACCACATCTCAACTGACCACTCTGCTGCTCTTGAGCTCCTATGGACTCCAAAAGCTTCAGCAATATAGGAGGTGGGTTTCTAAGTCCCTTGAGGCCTAAGCTGCCCTCTCACCAAGTTTGAGGTCAAAATCCCTAGTGGGGGCTGAACCCCACCCCTGTGCATCATGTACTTTTGCAAGTACATATGCTTGTTGGCGTTTCCAAACAAAGTGTACTGGGTTCCGAATAGCACCAACCTCTGGCATCATTTCCTACAAAGAACTACAGCCTCCTCACACTGAGTGTTCCGTGGGCTGCTGCTTTGTGAAACTGCTCAAGGTCCCCTTGTGACTCCTGTACCTCTGGCCTGTGGGTCCTCTTGAGGGTCAACATTGCTTTTCTTGAGCTCCCCTGATTGCTCTAGGATTGCCCTGACTCCCCTGTGTTTGGTGAGTCTCCTCGACCTTGCTGGTCCGAACTGTAACCTTTCTTGCCATTGCCAAGGCTTGTTAGTGTTCCCACCAACATCGACCCCTCAACACTCAACTTCCTTTATGGGACAGCTTGCATCCAGTTCCTGGTCATCTTCAAAATCTCCTGGTCCCTGTGGCTGCAGAGTCAAGAACCCCCTCAATGCACCTGAAGCACCTGACATCAGTGGGCATTCGTCTACCGAGCCCCTGGCCACTCCTGAGTAACCCAGACATTGTCCCCTCTGCTTTCATGTACTCTTCATCAAGGATCCATCTTTGGATTGTGATGGACACTTTTCTTCTTCCCAGCAATGGCTCTTCTTCGAAGTCCTCTATAGAGATCAACGACGGTTTCTGATGCCACTTCAGACCTGTGCACCCTGCCTGGGATAGGTAACTCTGGTACTGTGGTATCAACGGGTGGGGTGGCCCTCCAACCTCCTAAGTTCCATGGGGTTTCATCAAAGTCCACTTAGAAGGATCCTTAAACTTTAAAACTGCAACCGCGACTCTTACATACAATTGTACAGCACCTGTGATTGTGTTCCCACACTGTACCCGTCCTCCACGGGGTCCCTACTTACTAACCTTGGGTGGTTCTTTGGGGTCCCAGCAATTCTGCATCCTCTAGACACTGTCTTGACTTGAGTCATGGTACTTATACCACTATTTTAGTATATGGTCTGGTCTCCTCCGGAGGCCACTGTGTATTAGTGCTAGTTACTATTGTTTCTGTGCTACAGTATTGTGTACTTTGTGGGTATATTTGTGTAGAAGAGACTGTGTCATGCCTAGAGTGTGTTATATTATTAAATTCATCTTTTTATAACTACTGTATAGTTCTCCTTTATTTTGACCAATACTATAAGGTTGCATTCAGGTAAAAAAAGCTCCTTCACTTTCCTTCAAGACTAAGCTTGAAGGCTGCTCTCCACATCTACCACTTGGATAGCTTTCTATGGTTATCTTTGACCTCTTAAATCACCATAATGGTTGTTTGGATTAGTATGAGTTGCCCACTAATTAGTGGACAGCATATACCAGGCCAACTTCTCACACCTTCCCTGAACAATACATATCCGAAGAAGTTGATTGAGTTCTGATAAATAGAGCCATTGCAGGGTGGCCCTTAGTTGAGCATGATGTTCTTCTAGGCTCTCTTAGTATATCAGAATGTCATCGCTTAGATTGATCACACCCACCAGTCTGGGGAGCGCTTCCTTCATCGGATTCTGAAAACCTTCTGCCACAGATCAGACTCCAAAACTCAGCCACTTGTGATGCCGGAGACACACGTGTGTTGAAATGGTTGTGATGTATCAACCCTCCGGGGCAAGTTCAAGCTGGTGGTATCCGGAATTAAAGTCCAACTTGGAAAACCACTTGGCCCCATTGAAATCTACCACTATGCCGTCCATTGTTGGAGTTATATGCTTTTCTCTGCATTTGGCGCGGTTGGCAAGTCTCATTTCCACATTCAGGCGTATTGCGTCTGGCTACTTTGGTTTCTGTGCAATGACAAGCAGTGAAACCCATGGTGTTGGGCCAGACACCTTCTCAATGACTCCCTGCTTTTCTAGCTCATGCAGCTCTCCTCGACCACCGGCCTCAGATGGAAAGGCACTCGCCTGTGCCTTAGGGTGGTGGGTTTAATGGAGTCATCTATGTGCAGCTTCACCTGTTGCCCCTTCAACTTGCCTAGACCCTGGAACAGTTGTGGGAACTCCTCCAACAGCACATCCATGTAGAACTCATGTATCTGATTCACAAAGAAGACCAATTCCAGACCTTCTGCAGTGTGGCATTCGAGTAGTGTGTCTTTCCAACCCTCCATTACATGAAACTTTGCTCTGGTTGATCATTCTTTGCACTCGACATCCACCTCAATTGTTCCTTGCAGAGGTAGAGGTTTGGTTCCACCGCAGGTGTAGATCTTTGCCCGGCTGGGTGTTAGGGGAGGACGGGGCACGAGCATATCAAATAGTTCTGAGTCTATCACATTTACATATGCACCAGTGTTTATCAGGGCCACCACATGAAGGTCTTTCACTTGAACAGTGCACATCGGAGGGGGTTGTCTCTTCCAACTGGGTCGACCTACAAAAGAAACCATGAAGTCATCATCTTCTTTGTCATCCTGTTGAGCTCCTGGTCCCTGAAGGGGGGATTGCCTCAGCATCCATGGTGTCTTCTAGCATGAGCTGACACAGAGCAGCAGTATTTCTTTTGGAGTATCCACTCCCAGGTTGTGACCTCCAGCCTCGGCACATCTTCTCAAAGTGGTTGGCCTTCCCACACTTTGAGCAGACCTTTCCTTTCATGGGGAACACTCATGGGCTCTTGTGCTCTAGGTCACAGTTGCAGTGACCATGTGATCCCCTCTGCCGCGTAGGCCCTGGATGCTTCTGTACTATGTCAATTCGTTTTTCCTTTATGCTTGGCACCTTCAGTGGATCTGTTGCAGACCCAGATTTTTCCAGAGCTACCCCCATCTCTTTGATGGAACTGTTTGATAGCTTGATCAAGATCCCGTCGAGCAAGAGCCTGGTTTGTCTGAGTATTAGTCACGACAGTGTTGCCAATTTACAGCCTTGTATTATCTGTGCACGTATCTCCTCATGCTGGTTGATCCCCTTGCACATGTGGGCTAATTTCCAGAGGCGTGCATAGAACATGTCAAATACTCAGCATCTGACTGTTTAGATTGGCGCAGCTTGAAGCATTCTTAGTTTAGATTGAGCTGCGGATCGAAATGCTTGTTCAGGGTGGCAACAGCTGTGTCATCATAGTCAGAATCATCCCCTGTGTCTAGCAGGGACTTGAATAGTTCATACAGTGCATAACGGTGGTGCAGAACGATGCCGCAAGGCTGATCCACTCCCTGCCTAGAAACTCTCACGCCACCCCCCTGCTCCAAAAGTTGCACTGGCTACCGGTTATGTACAGAGTCCAATTCAAATGTCTCTGTGTGGCCCACAAGGCTCTCTTTGGTAAAGCACCAGAGTACATAAAACAACGTCTCATGAGATACGTTCCCAGTAGACCTCTGCGCTCAGGGAAGACCTCTAATCTGATTCAACCAAGATTTAAGCTAAAAACCAGAGGAGGCAGAGCTCTGTCTGTTCTTCTCCCACAGTTGTGGAATGCACTTCCGACTACTCTGAAGGAAGAATCTCAGTTACTGCCCTTCAGAAAGAAATTAAAAACCCACCTATTTAAAAGGGCGATGACTTCAGCATAGTCGATGGGTAGCCTGACGGATTTGGGTTAACAGTGTGTTGTGTTGTTCTGTTTCTAAGCGCTTAGAGAACGGCGGTGATAGGCGCTATACAAATAAGCAATAACATAACATAAGTTCATCTACCCCAAAATGCATCAACAGCTACCTCTGCACCTTGCCATAAGTCTCCCTTGTGGCGTGGAAATAATGTTGTAGCTGCCTGATCCATTACCTTCACCCAGGCGTCACTGTGGCGGTAGCTGACAGTTGGCTAAACTATGGTAGTGGTGTTACGGAGGCATGAGCATAAGGGCCGGGAGGTGGACATGCAGGTGGCTGCTCTTGTTCACTCATTTTTTATGCTTGGATGCACTGTGGGTAATATAGTTCACTTTGTGCTGGCTACACTGCGCAGCGATTGACTGATTGTGGAACAGGTGCACAAACAGGAGTACCGAGGTAGTTCACAGCTTTAGCGCAGGGCTGCAGGTACGACAGACATTCCTGCTCTCTTCTCTCCCCGAGACAGTGGCAGCCATCAATCTCCTAGCAGAACAGCACTGGTAAGGAGCGAGGGGCCATGGGGTTTTCTTGCTCTCACGTTAGATACAGGCTGCCAGGGGTGTATGTGCATACAAACACACAGCCTCACTGCTTCATTTCTCTTTGTACCCCTCCCCCTGCACACAACAGATCACCTGCAGTGTTCCCCGTGCGCTACAAGGCCAAAGTTGGTAGCCTCAGGCAGGGTAAGCCGATTCAAGAGCCGGCCTCACCGGGGAGCGGCAGCCCAGGGCCTCGCATGCAAACCCTGTCAGGGGGAGCCACCACACAGGAACAGGGCTGTGCATGGAAGCCGGCATCCTATGGGGATAGAGTCTACATGGATGGTACGACCCTTGTTAGGGGGAGCCACCACACAGGAACAGGGCTGTGCATGGAAACCCGCATCCTATGGGGATAGAGTCTACATGGATGGTACGACCCTTGTCAGGGGGAGCCACCACACAGGAACAGGGCTGTGCATGGAAGCCCACGTCCTATGGGGATAAAGTCTACATGGGGCTTCACAAAGCAGCTTTGGTCGCAGTACACCACTGGCAACAGTGTGCAGGTGAGGGTGGTGTCTTGGGGCCCGCAGTGAATACACATCGGCACCAGGGACGGCATGGGGTGGTACAGTCCAGTCGCAGGCTGTTGGCGTGACCGAACACCTCGTGGTCAGGTGGTAGAGGCAGCGGGCACCTCAGCTCAGTGATCTTCATGTTCTGCAGCACGGAACGTGTGGGTCAGATGCTTGTGCAGGGCCGTACCATCCTTTGTTGGCAATGTAGGGCTGTGGTCTAGAGCAGTAGGCACAGCCATGGGGGCAAAACGGAGGAGGTTGACATGTACACAGTATAACGGTGTCGCTTAGGCCATGTGCGACCTTAAGCCCCTGTATTTTATCCCTGAGTCACGCCTGGCCTTTTGGATTGCAATGTAGATACAAAGTATTGTAGAGACTGGGTGGCTCTCTACACAGATGTCTGCATTGTCATGTTGCTTAACGTAAACTCCTATTTTGTTTATGATTGCTGCATGAAGTCTTCTGTTTTCCATGTCGACTCAAGGTGACCTACCAACTGGCATTGATTTTTCTTTCAAAGTTGCAGTTGATGATTCAAGTAACTAATATTTCGTGATTATGCCAACCCTCAAATAATACACTGTGAGAGTACGATTGTGAAAAGAATGACTGCATCCAAACAAAGCATGATAACTGATTTGCCAACATAGGATGCTGTAAAACAGGTATGGAATAATAAATGCATGAAGTTATCAGGGTGTGAAGAACTCAACATAGTTGTGTAATGTAGATTTTTCAACTAATTGTGCTAAATATCATTCAAAGGTGGCACTAAAGTAGTGGAAAGAGGGCCATCCTAGGTAAGAAATCAGAATGGGAGCTTTTAACTAGAGTTTTATTTTATCTCTTTTCTAATGAAAATAATGTTGGATTTCCAGAATTATTAAGCGGATACAAATATTATTTTCTCCTAATGAAAGTTTACAGCCAGCAATTCATTTTTCAGATTGGTATTTGATGAGGGTATTCAGAGCGACAAAATGTTGACAACTTAACAATTCCCATATCTTAAAGCAATGTTGTGCATGGCTTCCAACAGGAGCCTTTACCATGAATATTAAAAATGACAGTGAGGTGTTAACTGCAAAAATGTTATATTCTTACTGCAAACGTCGCAGAGAAGTATTTACTTCCATAATCTTATACCGTCCCTCCTGATTCTCCTAAGACCCAAACAGGTGCGAGGAAGGCAAGGAAATGAGTGCAGAGCTCTAGCACAACAAACAACAACCCCATCAGTCAGCCATGGTTCAGGCGGCCAGCTGCTGACAGGGAACGCCTCTCTGCACTTAAACATTCATAGAAACTGCCAGCACTGTGCTGATGCCCCGCCCTCTCATTGAGAGAGTAGAGCATGGCACTTATCTAGTGGAGAGGTTGGCTGAGAGAGGGAACGGAGAGGCAAACCACCTGGTGTTCTTTAAAATATTGTGTGGGTGGAGAGGGGAGGCTCCAGGTAAGGGTCTCTAGGGATGATGGATGGGTCCCAGGTGTTATTTTTTATGTTTAGGAAATTAGTGTGATAGGAATCTGGTGGAAGAAAGCCGGATATTGTTTTTCCTATGTATGTTGGGAAGTTAGTGATTGTGGGAGATAATGAGTGAGGGTGAGCGAGCATGAGGGAGGTGGTAAGGTGGACAGGAACGAGTTCCTATGGGAGAAGACTCCCTAGTCACTCCTCTCTCTCTGTCCTCACTGCTCCATGGGGGTGCAAGCATACAACATTACATTGTAGTTGGTCAACTATTAACAAGGGCGGAGATGTTCACTGCCGGTGGCCAAGTGGCATCTTCGCCAAATCGATATTTTTTTTCCTTGATCTCACTTGGACCTTCTCCGTGAAAAACAGCCACATTATAAATTGCTCTACATCTGTAGCTATGTATTAAAATGGATTATTCAGGATAAAAACGTAACTTTAAAGTAATGCAGCTGTAAAAACTGTTTTCACAAATACACATTGCTCATACATCACATAGTCATTTTCAGAAAGTGCTGTATCTGACCTCTCGTTCAGCTCATCCATACATGATTGTGACTTTTATATTAACATCCGGGGCCGCCTATATCAGATTATTGCAGGCGTAGCTGTTATCCACCCTGCTCTCACCATTTATCGCAGAGGCTTGCCATGAGCTTAAAAGAACATAATTTGTGGCATTTTCCTGTCTTTCAATAATATAACACATCTACAATGCCCGGCCTGCTAATCTTAGAAGTATATAAAGTACATGCCATTTTCATCATTATCCTTTCACTGCATTCTTTGTCTCTGCATTGGGCTACTGCTGTTTCATCTGGTATATGTATGCCAAATATTCCTTTTCACTTATTTTTGCATTGTGAAAGGGTGAGCCTTCGATGCAGTGGCTGCAAACAACACATAAAATGAGTCTAAGCATTCAGAAACATATTTATTGTAGGATGCTAAGTAAAACTGGCTTCTGTACCCTGTTATCTGTCCCATTAACAGCAGAATTACCTAAAAGTAAGGCTCCATTCAATTACATGTAAAGTAATTTCATGAAATCAGTTGGTGTAATTAGATTTTGCTGCCATAATTTGCTTTTGTAATTAAGGTGTTGGCACTACTGCTGTTATCCCATGCTTACCAGAGATGGCAAACACAACTGCACTGTAAAATATATAGCAACCCTCATATATGAATTTTCCCTTATGTTGCTGCAGACCATTATTGGTTACACTGCAACAGCTCAATAAATGAGGAATATTCGATTCATATGCAGTGTGTAGTCACAACAATCACTAATATGTCCAATTATTGACTATGGTGTACAAATAAAATAGTAGTAATGGTATATATCTGCCATGTGCTTACCTCACACATTGTTTTTAGGAATAGTAAATAGATGAATGAATATTTATGTTATGAGTCAAATCAGAATAGTGACTCGGGCAGATTTATCATTATTTCGCGCAATGCAACACAGCAAGACACTTTGCTGCGCTGCTCTGCATGAAAGGGAATGTAAGGAAACAGGCCATTAGTGGTGTGGACTGCACATGTAATGGGTTCACATTTGCCCTGTGTTGGGAACCAAATACCCCATTCTAGTGCTTGACTCTCTCATGGTAGTCAAGCAGAGCAGTCCAAGGCCTACAAAAGGGAGGTGGTGAGGGTGAGATATCCCCATTCACTAGTGTGCAATAATAGCACTCAATTAATAACTGTCCAGTTTGTACTATTTCTTTAGGAAAATGAAACGTCCATTTATTAAACATACTACTCAATACTATGCAGTAATTTAGAAATATACATAAGGCTGATGAAAATACCTTGTGATGACATTGGTTAATATTCACCTCTGACCCCCTAAAGGATTCAAGTCCAACAAACACATCAGGTAAGTACATTGACTTGGTCTGAGGTTCAAGTCCAACAAACCACATGTTGAAATGCCATATTTTTAGGAGAAAATGCAATATTCAGAAATAACCATGTGTAAATGTATGCACTGTCAACATTATTCATTCAATAGTGCATTTATAAATGATCATCATATGTGCCTGTGGGCTTTTTGTATACTTTCAGCCATTAGCAATGCATTCATAAAAACAGCCCCTGGAAGGCTTCACATTTGGGCCACAAAGCATGTAACCTATAGTTTTGCCCCTAGAAGGCATTGCACAACATATGCACTCGTTTTAGACACCTTTAGGACAAAGTAGCAGCAGATATGGACATCACCTCTAGAGAAAGCAGCACCCCCAAGTGTATAACAACTGCTTTAGTAAAAAAGGTAAACTTTTCAGTGACTCTTCCAATTTAGGGTAGGTACGTTTTTTAAATACTTTGGGTCCTTATGGGAAAGCTGAGCCACTCCTGCAGCTGCCAGTGCCTTTGTATATGCTCTTGGTGGTGGCCCAACCATCCTGGGGCCACCACAAGCCAACAAAGGGGGTTTGATGATTGTAGGCCCTACACGGTATTATGGGGCGCTCCTCTGGCAGCAGTGTATAATTGTATAGCACCTCTGATCGCTTTCTTAGTGTGCCACGCTGTCTCGTGCCATGTGGCATGTCCTTTTTCTTTTATTTTCTTGGGGTGCCCAGTCTGACCCGGGTACCCCACACGCAATTGGTGGTTGTTGACAGCCCAAGGATCCCACCTCTGGCTGTCTCAGTCAATTCCCCAGAAAGGTATCCTTTCCCTCGCTACCCACAGGTGTCTGTTGTTTCTCCTGCCCACTCCTGTGAGCAGGGTGCCCAACTCTGTGTTGGCTGCCTGCTCCCCCTAGACATGGGCATAGGGAGGCTAGCCAACCACTGTTTGGGGGTGCAATGGCGCTACCCCGTCACCATTCATTCCTTGGGGCTCAGAGTTGGGGGTCCTGGGCCCCCTGACTTTACTTGTGGGAAGCGTGATCGAGCTCCCCACCTCTTGTTGATGGGGAGCCTGAGTTGGGGATTCCGGCCTCCAAGAGAAATATCCAGCCCGGGGTTGAGAATCCGAGGCCCTTGGAGATCAGAGGATGGGGCCGCATGTGCACCCCCAGTTGCATTTTTCAAAGCTGTAGTGATGCTGAACCACAGTAAAAATGTCACATACCAGGTGGTCACAAAAGCAAAAAATCAAGGTAGATTTGATGGCCAAAACCCATTTCCTTACAGGGAGATAGCCGGAATGCACCATATTTAGTATTATGGTGCATTCATGTCCTATCCTTTTGCTGGCACACTTTTGGCTATCTAGTTCCAATGCAAGCACCCTTGCATTATGGTGCATGGACACCTTCCTGCACAAAAACACTCCTCTGAAGCTTTTTGCTCTTTCTATGTGTGCTGCAGCATGTGGCACACAAAGGAGAATGTGGCACAAAAAGAAAGAGGAATAAACAAGGAGAAATAAAAATATTTCTCCTCATTACGTCTCCCTTTGAAAGGAGTAGCATTTAGACATATTCCCAGGTCTACTACTTATTGTAAATCTGGAGATGCGCTAAAAGAGATGGGTGGATGCATGGGAACACCTACACTCCACCCATGGAATGCCTCCCAGGATCAGAGAAACCCAAGGCAGAAAATAGTGCTGCCTTGCATTACTCCAGATGTATCAAGCACCGCAGGACCATAGAAGGTGGCCTTACATGATTTGGTAAATCTGATTTTAGCGTGGTGTAGCACATGCGTTGCATTGCCTGATGCAAGAGAAACACAACACTTTGATAAATCTGGCTTTTAGTATGAAAGTGACTGTGCTTAAACATACTTTCCAAGTGAGGACAGAAATCAGTTATTAGAATGGCTAATTTATATCATTCTGGCAGAAAGGCAAATATTCTGCCCAAGTGAGGGGAAGAGAGACATGAAGATTTGGAGCTGTTCTGGGCATTCAATGTTGGACCCAGATATAGCAACTAGTTCCGAGATAGATAAAAAATTGTTGCGCTACACCATATCACACTTGGAGATAGGAGTCTAAGCTGGAATCTCCTTGGATTGGACCTCTCTCATTTCCAACTACACATGTACTCCAGGCTTTGTGAACCACGAATATGCTACTCTCATTTTGATGGAATAATTCCCAGTCTCTTTTAATGTAAAGGGTTTATGATTACCAGCTTCACAGTTCTGAATTGGAAGATGCTTTCTCGCCCAAGGTGACAGGCTTATTGAATTGGGTAAATAAAAAGGAATTGTCCCAATTGCAAGGTTAGTGTGCTGCCTAATCTGGTCAGGAATAGGGGTTATACGGAGTATGGGCATATTGCTTCGATATTCCAGCATCCCTCTGTATGAGAGGACTGTTCATTTATTGGGGCAGTTGTTAAAGCAAATAACAGATGTATGCTGCAAGCACAGCAAATTGTGGCCAATGCTTATATGCTCATAGTGTTTGATTAGTTGATTTTTTTTACTTTGGGGATTATCATTTGAGTAGGAGAAGACAGAAGTCACCTAAATACACAGATAAAAGAAGAAGCAAATGAAGACCTCTGAAGAGAATTCCCTGTAGTCTTGCAATGTTGCATGTAAAGCAATAGTTAAGTTTCATTATTCATTGCACTTCTAGCCCTAATATTCAATATACACAGTGCTTTCTTCAGTGTAAAAAACAACACAAATGTATACTAGGGTCTTGGAATCCAAATATAACACCATAAAATTGGAAAACTAAATAAAACACATGCTTTTACATATGTATAAATACGTTAATTAATAAAAAATCAAAATAGGATATACAATATATTATTGCCAGAACACCATACATGATACAGAACAAATCCAGTTAATCTCTAACCATCCAAAGAAATTAAACATAAAAACAGTTAACAAATAAACACATGTTCCAAATAACAACCAGAATAACAAGGCTGCAAAAATACAATAATATGATACCTCAAAAAGAATTACAGCACAACACTGTCTCTGCCAGATTGCAAAGTCATACAAGAAAACATTAATGATTCATGAAACACTTACGACTACAAAGTATATTTAACAATCAAAGGTAACAAAATGAATAAATAGCTCAAATTATTGGAATATAAACATACAAAAACTAGTCAACATGTCTATTTCTTAAAATTACAGGTGCATCCTCTACAAGAGAGAAGAAACTTAAAAAGAAAGATAAAAAAAAGACACAGACACCAAATTACACAAAATTGTGAAGGCCTCAAAAATAAGTATAGGATCCAAAGCGCAAAAGTGATATTAAAGTAAAAAAGAAATCTTTAGCAAATTTAAAAAAAGAAAAAAAAACATACACCAACTAAACTTTAGATAAAAAATGTAAACAACATAGAAAACAAGGTTCTTCCTTCACAGACTGCAACAAACAAAAATTATGCCACAAACAACACCAAACAGACCAGCAAAGCAAGGTTATACAGCTAAAACAAAGTAAAGATAAATATCCAGAACATAAATTAATATGCACATCTGCAATGTTAAAATTATGAAACTAATATAACTTCACCTATCATTATTTTATAAAATTATCATATAGTTCTATTCCTTAAAACCCACAGATAAAATGTATTATACAGCAAAATACATGAAATCTCAAAAATGAAATCTGTTATTAAATAAAGAAGATAAACTTACAGCAAGAGGAGCACCATCAGTGAGGAAAACACCAGAAATGCAACAAATGTTATTCAAGTCATTTTATTGCAGGGCTACCAATAACAGTAAAATAGTTGACAGCATTGGGTAGCATAACCACCCCCAATATTGCTGAAGTAGAAGTCTGATATATTGTTCAAGACCTAAAAGAGGCTAGAATGGGCTCATGTGAGCCAACAGGAATGATGCTTAAAAATATTATACCAAACACCCCTGAACAAGCAACAGGTCAACTCCCCGGCATACCATTTCTAAAATGATTAATTGCCAGAACACAGGGGACAACCAGAAAACACAACAGTAGGACTGAAACATATTCAGATGTAGATATACCTCTGATAATGATCAATTACACATAGAAAATATAACTTTTTATGATATGGCAACCAAAACAATGATAACAAATATTAATCTATGCTACCAGTAACTATTCAGTAACCTTAACTCTATGTAAAATGTAGATAATGAATGGCACTTTAAGTCTTGCCCTCCACTAATCAGCTAAATACACACAGTACATGGTCAGAATCTAAAGACAAACTTACCATTAGTGTACGCACTTTTACCTAACAAACAAATTGCAGATTACAAAGAAATGCTCACCCTAAAACAACAAACTAAGAACTACAACCCAGAAAACATCATCATAGGTTTTGAACAGGAAATTATTTTGACAATATTACCCACACACCTAAATTAAGGGGTGCCACAGTCACTTTAAACAGAGCATATGGAGGCACCTCCAAAAATCCACTTCAGCATAAAGTATTCGAATGACCTAGAATTTGCACAGAAAATGAAAAAGGTGATAGCTTTGACATGCGTTCCAGTAACAAGAGTCACTAAACATTATGACATGCTATACGAATACTTCTATAAACAGAAATAGGAAACCATCTGGAATATTCTGGGGATACATGGGTTGGTCGCATGCATCTTTCAGGTCACAGACACCAACACAAGTATCATGTACCATAAAAATACTTCATAGAATGTATAACAATATAAATAAATGTCCCTATCTTTACAAAAAAAATTACAAACATGTTCTATGTAAAATAAATTACATTTAATAATGATAAATAGATATCTAATCGATTTCTGTCTGTAAAGTTTAAATATAATAATACTTTACCAATATAAATAATGAAAAGTATGATATGTTTGTTCAAAATTCCTGTTCCTAATGTTTACAAAAATATATGCCTACAAATAAAAACTTATGTATACTACAACTATATCATATATGTAATTACAATGATTCTGGATAAAAAAAAATATCTTGAAAATGAAGAAATCCAAAACACTTGTAGTAAATATTGAAAATAGTGGAAAGAATGATATATGTTAACATTGATATTTAAAAAATGTATAATGAAACTGCAAACATAATAATATTGTGGATACTGTTAAACATTGAGGGGTACAGAATTACTATTTCCACGGCAAACGTAATCACATAAGGGAAAGTGTGGACTTTGGGGGTAGATGTTGTATTCCGAGCCCAAATTTGCTGTATTGGTAAAAGAGTTGGACTTTGGGTGGTTACGATTTTCTATTCACAATCTAAACTTGAAGAGAGAAAATAATGGACTTTGAGGGGATAAAAATTAGTATTCCCACTGCAAAATTACCCTGACTGGATGAAGTGTTGAACTTTGGAGGGCAGGGGGACACACTTTAGTATTTCTATTCCAAGCTTACATGTACTGGAGGAAGTGTTTGACTTTATGGGGAGCAATTTACTATTCCAATTCTAAACTGAAAGACAATAAGGAAAATGCTATACTTTTAAATTGAAAAAATAACTAATACCAAAAAATTATAATATACATTATACTAAAAAAAAAAATAGCATAACTACATTTTAATTATCAAAAACACACCAAATTAAAAAGTCAAATTAAGATAATTACCAAAATAATAATTTTTTTCAAAAACTTTATTTCGGTTTGTTCGTAAACCATGAAAGTACAGACAGCATATTTATACGTTTATCAATAGACCATGAATACATACGGCAGTTAGTATAATAGATTTTACATAATTTCATCTGTTTGGGAAAGAACGTTTTAAAACCTTAAAACAATAACGTATACAATACTACGTTAAAAAATATAAAATATCAATAAGGACCCATTTGCTCATTAGGGCTCATGGCCAACAAATTATATAAAATGTTCATCTTTAGCTAAGCAGATTCCTTCTCATTAGCCACATAGAAAATAGGAATTTAGCTGCAGCAGTAACTATCAATGCGTTAGTTTCTGTTTTTAAAATTCTAAAAAACGCCAGATAGTTCCTAATTCCTAAATTATTGCACAACTGTATAATCCACTTTCTTCTGATTTTGCAATAGGCCGGGCAAAAGAGGGTGACGTGCAAAGCAGTCTCATCTTCAGTTTTACAGCCCGGACATGGGCGGGCAGGTCCCCCCCTCCACCTGTCAGTGTATGAGTGTACGGGCAAGGTACCATACCTAAATTGGAGATACAGCTTCTTCGCTAGAGTTGGTTGAATAGCGTCTAATTCCTGTTCGAAGCTGTAGTCCATCTTATGGTCCAGAAAACCATTGGTCAAACTTGATGGCCTGACAGAGTGAAATCATTCCTGTAAATTATGGGGTTTTATGGTCTCTGCCAAAGTTTGCTTAGAGATGGTTGAGCAAGTGACCTCGGGATTGAGCCAGAGATTCTCCAGCCCAATCTGGAGTGGTGTGGCTCACTGGTTAGAGTTGGCAGACCCGGAAGCAGAGAACGGCCCAGGACCAGGGTTCAATTCCCGACGCGGCAGGGTCGTGGACCAGGGTCAGTGGACTCGATAATTCTCGCCTCGGTGCCTACTCTAACCAGGGATCACACTCGGCAACTCTGGGCATTAGCTTGCCTCATCTCTACAACGGCCCCCCACATTCGCCGGGGATGCCTGGTTTCACCTTGGAGATACCCAGTAGGGACCATCTCACAGGGATAGCCAGGACGGGTTCCCCAGCGGTCTACAGCGCCACGACGCCTCAGGGCAGCAGTGCGCTTTACAAGAACACATACATTACAATCTTACTCGCTGACAGCCTTATAAAGGATAGCCAGGGGATCCTACCTACACCCAAACTGTGCATCACCACCTTTGATTCTTCCCTATAGCTCTCCAGCTCGGGCACACTCCACACTCTCCTCCAATAGAGGAGCGGGCGTGAGGCAATAACCTCGGATATAGGCCTAACATTCAAGTCCAGCCTAAGTGGTATTAGTGGTGTGCTTTTTGGCAGGTAAGTAGCTGCCTAATATAGTTGTTCTCAGTGGTGGATAGCTCGTGCGTCGGTTGATGCCCCCAGAGCTCTGCCCCATACAGGGCTGAAGATCTGGCTTGAACTTTATAGATTTCGAGCGGCGCAGTCACTACCTTATGGACGCAATTTTTTTGGACTTATAAAATCCCCCTGACAGCCTGAGACAGACCTAGGTTGGCCTTGGCCATTTGTGTACCCCACCCCATTTTGTCCTTCAAGGATAACCCAAGATAAACAACATTTTTAACCCTTTCCAGGGGTCGGCCTTCCATTTTTAGATGGGGACAGTTGATTGTGCTAACGTTAAAAACCATGTACTTGGTTTTGTCTATATTAACAACCAGGTTCCTTTTCTTACAGAAGCTTGTGAACTGGTCCAACACCCGCTGCATTCCCATTGGTGTTTTAGAGAACAACAGGGTGTCATCCGCAAACATTAGTGCGGGAAATCTTCCAGAAGCCAATTTAGGTGAGTCAATATTGTTTACTGTAAGGAGGTCTTCTATAAGACCATTAAGAAAGAGGGAAAACAGTGTTGGGGCTAAAACACAGCCCTGTCTGACCCCTTTCTCAATCGGAAAAGCCCTGGTCAATTGGCCAGACTTACCGAATCGAACCTTAGCAAACGTTCCTTCGTGAAGTAGTCTAGTTTGATAGCAAAGATATGGTGGAATCCCCATAGTTAATAATATATTCCAGAGTTGGTTCCTATCCACCATATCAAATGCAGACTTGAGGTCCACGAATGTTAAATATAGACTACCCCCTTCCAGAACAACGTGCTTCCAGTGGAGGGCCTGGAGGCAAAATAGCTGATCAATAGTTGATATTTTGGCTCTAAACCCTGCCTGAAGGGGAGAAAGGATATTATTCTCTGTGATCCAGTCCAGTAAGCGTTGCAATAAAAGCCTGGCATATATTTTTTGGGTCACATCAATTAAGCTGATGGGCCTGTAGTTTGAGGGTTCGAGCGGAGAACCTTTTTTATAGACGGGGATAATCTCCGCCCCCAACCAGGTACTAGGGAATGGTTGTCCCTCCAAGATAGAATTAAAAAAAAAATAATAATTAAGTGACAATTATTCCTGCAAAGTTAAAATCATTCCATACAATTGTTTTAAGAATATATATAAAAAAGTAAAAGCAATACATTATTTTTAAATAAATAAATTCAAATCACCGCAATTAAAACACTAAATATAACAAGGCAAAAACATTGTGAATAAACACCATTACATTTCTTAAAATGAATAACATTCTTTTTTATTTCATATGAAAATCATTTGAATTATCAAGGGACAATCTGGTTTTGTTCAAATTATAAACAAGAAATAGGAGAATTAGATATTTTTTAATATAGGTCCTCATTACGATGGCCATCGGTCGGATGGCCGACCACCATCGTATCGGGCAGGAGACCGTTCCACAATGAGTTAGCGGTTCCATTGGCCCAATTACAAGGCGGTTGGAAAGTGCATTTTTGAACTGCGGCTTGCACTGCGGCTCAGGAAAACGGAGTCCACCACCATGAAAAAGCAGTCGGAATGGGACATCCCAATCCCTATGGCAGTGCCTTCGCAAGCACCACCTCCAATTGTACAACAGCTGCCCCAACAGGATCCTTTATCTTCTCGGAAGCAACAGTCTTTCCCACTGACCGCTGCAGCCCGACCATCCACATTGTAGTGCAGCGGTCGGACCCATGGCCTGGATGTCGGTGGGACTGCCATTGATGGCCAGTTGGTGGTGGCCCTACCCACATCCTAATGAGAGCCTTGATATTCAACAAATGATTTGTATAAAATATTTTTTTAATTAAACATTTATTTTCAATTATACATAATTTAAAAACATAAAAACATAACAACTACATCATTTGAGAATTAAGAATGTATTATATAAAAACACAACATACATAAGAAATATAAGTACAATGACCAAAGCCAGATTCAGAGTTTCACTGATGTAGGGTGCTCTATACATAAAATTCTCTTCAACTAAATTTGGTTTGACTTATACTAGGTTCTCCCTTGTGTCTGGACAAAGCTAAACCTCTCTGAAGAGCTTTAATGACAGCAATCATGTGTCAGGGGTTGCTTTTATCCATTCCAGGTTAACTAGGATGTTACTTTACCAATTCAAAGCTATAATACTGTGCCTGGAGTAATAAAAAAGTTTTGTCATTTTACAGCTTAGTATGGATGCACTGTGCTAAACCTATGCTTAAAGACTTTGCAGTAGAAATGGCAAAAAACTATAACACTGTGCTAAACCTATGCTTGAAATCTTTGCAAAAGAAACAGGCATTTGAGGTGAGCAGATTCTGAGTATTGGTGGTGTACCTGTGATTCAGTTTTGGGGAAGTTCTTCGCTTCTTGAGTGAGGTTCGCCTGAGGGACACTCCCCATCGAGCTTGATGTAACTAGCGGCCGTTCTACAGCTGAACCCACACCACCCCTAATGAAGGAGGCCATACAGCCCGTGAATGTTAGAGCTGAGACATGGAGCAGCGAAAGAGGATAAGAGCAGTAAGCAAGAACCGGGTCTCATGTGGAATGATTAAAGCAAAAGGGATGACCCTGTGTCCCAAAGAACCTGGGTAGTTATGGTTAAATACAATGGTGGTTCTGTTGGGTAAGACAAATCACGTTTAGAAAAACCTCTGAAACACATATGCAATGAGAAAATAAATGCTCAAGCAATCTATTGAAACACTTCATATAGACAAGTTATGATTTGATGCGATTTTTATGCATTAGAATTCATTCATGTTACATCCAAATTAATTCATTTAATGATGACAATGGATTCTAAATTAGACTGTCAAACTCAAGTGAAAATTCTGTGACAATTGGTGAAAGGTGCTCAGTGCATGAAGCAATGTACAGTGAAATCAAGTAATACGTATATACAAGTTATATACAAGGGTTAAATTGGCCAGAATATGTTTCACATCCAAGGAGTCATAGGGTTCATGTAATGGCTCCTGGAGTCTCTGGACCACAGGTGAGCGTCGACGTTTCGACCCAGGTGCGCCCCAGTTGGTGGTCCCGGTGGGTCTTTATCAAGACAAGGGGCCTGGGGGTAGGACAGTATGCTGATCAGGAGGACAGGTCTCTGCCTGATGGGGTGCTGCACGGTCAATTCCGTGTTGAGTAACGTGGATCGGCGGTCACTTGAAGCTGAGGTGCTGCGTTCTGTCTATCCGCTTGGTGAGTAACGCTCTAAATCTGGAGCCGTTCATTGCCATTCATCACAAGCGCTGCAATTCATGTTTTAATAAAGGACTTAATCTCCCATAATGCTACCCCTTTCTCATTTAGAGTTGCCTATTTAGGCAGGCGATCGTGCATATATAATTGGCAGGTCGAGCCACTTCATCACTTTTGGCTGCACTCCGTTGAAAAAGAGGGAAACTTGAAAAGCGTCTGGTTTGTGGCCACACTGAACATTGCTGGTACCCTTAATGTTCGTACCTGTGATTCTTCTTTGGGGAAGCTCTTCGCTGCTTGAGTGCGGTTTGCCTGAGAGACACTCCCCATCCAGCTTGATTTAACTAGCGGCCGTCCTGCCGCTGAACCCACACCGCCCCTAATGAAGAAGGCCATACAGCCCATGGATGTTAGAGCTGAGACATGGGACAGCGAAAGAGGATAAAAGCAGTAAGCAAGAACCGGGGCACATGTGAAGCATGTCATTGCCATTCATCACAAGCGCTGCAATTCATGTTTTAATAAAGGTCTTCATCTCCCATAATGCTACCCCTTTCTCATTTAGAGTTGCCTATTTAGGCAGACGATCGTGCATAAATAATTGGCAGGTGGAGCCACTTCAGCACTTTTGGCTGCACTCCGTTGAAAAAGAGGGAAACTTGAAAAGAGTCTGGTTTGTGGCCACACTGAACATTTGCTGGTACCCTTACTGTTTGTACCTGTGATTCAGCTTTCGGGAAGCTCTTCGCTGCTCAAGTGCGGTTTGCCTGAGAGACACTCCCCATCGAGCTTGATGTAACTAGCGGCCATCCTGCCGCTGAACCCGCACCGCCCCTAATGAAGGAGGCCATACAGCCCGTGGATGTTAGAGCTGAGACATGGGACAGCGAAAGAGGATAAAAGCAGTAAGCAAGAACCGGGTCACATGTGAAACATTTCATTGCCATTCATCACAAGCACTGAAATTCATGTTTTAATAAAGGACTTCATCTCCCATAATGCTTTGCCTTTTACATTTAGAGTTGCCTATTTATGCAGGCGATCAGGCATGTATAATTGGCAGGTGGAGTCGCTTCAGCGCATTTGGCTGCACTCCCTTGAAAAAGAGGGAAACTCGAAACACGTCTGGTTTGTGGCCACATGGAACATTTGCTGGTACCCTCACTGTTCGTACCTGTGATTCAGCTTTGGGAAGCTTTTTGCTGCTCGAGTGCGGTTCGCCTGAGGGATACTCCCCATCGAGCTTGATATACATATATATATATATACATATGTATATATATCTATTTTCAAAGTTCAGCGTGTTGCCTGCCGGGCTTCCAGATCGCCGATGGTGGACATTAGCAGTGCTTCACCACGTGCTGCAATTTCAATCTCCTAGTCGGTTTGCTCCGATTTGAACAAATGCTGTGTTTAATCCACTTTATTTGCTCAAAAGAGCAAAGACACATCTATGCATTTCGGTGTCTGGACACCTTGGTCATGACGCTGATTGTAATGCATGAAAGGTCATTAAAACATATCCTGTGCGCTGCTTTTGGCATTGACAAAAACGTAGGACTGTCAAATTCAACTTAAATATCAGCACCATCTTGGAGTATATAATTCTTATATTTTGTTTGCAGTTTTATATAGCGCAGACTTGACCCAAAGAAATAGGGGTACTTTACATGAGAATCAGTTGCATTACACATTCATTTTGATTTTAGGCATGGGGAGATCAAGTGATTTTCCCAGAATCACAGGATGTCGAGCTGATGCCGAAACTTGAAGGTGTTGCCCATTTGCAAAGTCTGCAGCTCTTGCTGTAATGCCACATCCTGTCCCTTAAGTGTAACATATAATCAAGTGACCAACTGGATAAAAAAAGAAAGATAGGAAACTAATTAAAAGTGTTTTGTTGCTATTGAGAACTCAAAAAATAAGTTATGATTTTAGTTGTTCAGAGCACTAACCATAATTTCTATGGGAATAAGACCCTCTTATGCAGGAGGGTGCAGAGACAACATTGACCATGCTGTGCGGGCAGGATTGGCAGTGCCAACCATGCAGTAGAGGCAAGAGAGACTGTGGCAATATTAAAGACCATTGAGGGCAGCAGGAAGAGGCAGTGGCAGTACAACCATACATGCCAACAGACCCGATTCAGGCAGGAGACTCCCAATGTGTTTAAGCCCAAGAGGCCTTTATTTTATTTGTCTCCTGCCTACAATCTCCTCTTTTTCAATGTAAGTCAAAGGGAAAAATCAATTCCCAGGTTCCTTTTTCAAAATCTCCCTTTTACCAAGTTCAAAATGTTGGCAAGTTTGGTACATTGGATCATCACACAGGACAAGGGGGACAGCAATGCAGCAAATGGACCATGGAAAGCCATAGAGCGGGACTTTTAAGTGAAGTACGGCCTACATATGCTAGGCAGCAAGGGCATTTGATAGTGTAAATCACCATTTTTGAACTACAGTCAGAAGTGTGTCTGAGTTTAATTGCTTTACCCTTGTGTGGGTGAGCAAATGAATTACCTACGATCACGTTCCCACGGTGTCCGCAGTTAAAACACTTGCACATCCCTAAGTGTTTTACTTGGGGTTGAGCAGCCTGACATTTCTTGAACAGTTCACATAGGTTGTTTGATCTAGAATATGCAAACAGTGGTTGAGCAACAGAAACTTCCTTAAAATCATGTTGCTTTTCAATTATTTCCCATCTTCTCAGAATGTTCCGTTTAATATCTGATGCAGCTGTAGAGTATTTAATGACACAGACTTCCCTCTTTGTCTTCGTTCTTGTGATCTTCTTCAACAGTTGTTCCTGCTGTAAATGTGATACTTTTTTCCTAGCTGTTGCCAAGATTTCACCTGGGTACACTCTTTGTTCAAATTGCTGCAACATGTTTTCAATGTCTTTGATTGCTTGTTGCATCATCAGAGGTAAAACGTTTGATCCTGATAAACTGCAATAGTGGCAGATGATTTTTTAGAGATGGAGAATGGAAACATTTGAAATGCAGCGCATTGTTCCGATCAGTTAGCTTCCTGTAAACTCAAGTTTTAAAACCATTCTCATTGAACTCAACAGAACACTCAGAGTAGATAGGAGAGTGGCAGGTCCATGGAATATGGTGTGCACAAAGGAGGGAGTAGGGTCTTGCAAACAGACATTGGAGGGCAATGGGAAGGAGTGAGGGACATCAAGATAAGCACCAAGTCTAATCAGGAGGACAATGATGCTGAATAGAATTGCTGAACGGAGGGCAGGAGAAGTGGGCTGGGACTTTGCGCTAAATGGAAGGCAGTGGCAGCACATCAGACCATCCAGGGCAGGAGGGAAGCATGGTGCATGGACTCTGACAACAGAGGGTAGGGAGGAGAAGGATTGCACAGCAAGCTAACTGTTTAGGACAGGCAGGAAGGGCAGCAGTAGATCAATATCATATGGCTGTAATGAGGAGCAGGGTAATGGACAATGGATGGCAAGGAGGAGGGGGGCAGGAGCAGCAAGCTTGGGAGAGGGTATCACGATGCAAGGCCCTGCCCTGTGTTCAACCCCACCCCCACTGTGCATTACGATGGGTATTTTACTTCACGTTTAAAAAAACTTCGCTGAATTCACTGAAACAAATAAAGGTTACAGGGATATTATAATTAGGAAATACAATTTTAAAAAAAACTAGAAATTCTGGCAATCCGCTGTATCCTCCCCGAAGGAGGTGGCTATTCCGGCTCGACTTCGTTTTGTCCAGCTGAAGATCCTCCACCGTGTGTATGTGACTGGTATGCGTCTGGTACGAATGGGATTAGTAACGGATGGACTATGTAGGCGTGGGTGCGGTATGGATGGTACTTTTCTCCATGTTTTGTGGGAATGTCCGATGGCCTCGGCCTTCTGGTCTAGAGTACACGATGTGATGGGACGTGTTACTGGAGTCCCTCTCCTTCCCGAAACACGACGTTGCCTGCTTAATGTGTGGGAGCCTTCGGACTGTACTGTTGCTTAGACTCTTTGGGTCACTCTGGGCAACATGGTTGCGAAGAGGGATATAGCTCAGTTCTGGGGCTCCGCCAGACCACCGCTGCTCAGTGCCTGGAAGGAGAACATGGACTGGTGCATGTTTCGAGAAAAAACGGTGTATGAGTCACGGGGGCGTCCCAAGAAATGGTCCAGGGTCTGGGCTCAGTGGAATTCGTACCGCGGAGATATTTGCTCCCCCCCACTTGATTACGAGGTCCCTCTCCCCTCCTCCCCATGATTGGCGTTCCGTTTCCTGTTTTCCATATTATCTGTGTTTTTTCTTCCTTCATGCTCGCCCCCCTCCTTTATACACTTATTCCTTTTCCCCTTTCCCCCCCTCCTATGACCCTTGCCAGTATGATACCATGTGTTTGTGTGTTGTTGTGTTCTTCGACAAAATCATAAAATTAAACCTTTTTTATCCTTTTGATATGGCTCTATGTTCCACACGGTAATGTACGCTTAGAGACTGCTTTAACGGCGTACTGTCCCCTTTTTTCCTTTTTTATCCTTTTGTTATATGTCATAGCGGCCGGCCCCGAGGGGTTGTAGGCAGACGCTGTGTAATGTGCATTTCGCAAATAAAGGTTTAAAAAAAAAAAAAAAAAAAACTAGAAATTAACTGGAAAAAACAAACGTTACAGCGAAATAATATTTAGGCACAGATTTCACTCATAAAAAACAGTGAAATACAGCAGTTATACTTAGCTGAGCTAACTATAACACTACTTATGACCTCACATATTACATCACTCATGACATAGTCAGTGACATCACCAATGACATCACTGTAGACATCTCAAATGACATCCCTGTTGAGATCATTCACAAAAATCACCAACGCACCCACTCACACCCCTATAGAACCTTTCATACACCCACTCCCTCTCCCACACAACCATTCACAAACCCATTCATAGACCCATACCAGTACTTACATGCCCATACACTGATTCATAGATCTACACACAAATCAACTCACTCACCCATACAGCCACTCATACACCCACTCACTCACTAATACAGCCACTGACAAATCCACTGATTTACCCATACAGCCACTCACACACTGAGTCAGTCACCCATAGAGCTACTCACATACCTACTCACTCACCCATAAAGTCAATCTCAAAGCCACCTTCACATTCACTCACTCACCAATACAGTCACTCATATACCCCATCACTCACCTATACTGCCTTGCACATACACAGTTACTGACCCATATACCACTGACATATACATACTCGCTTACTCATACAGCCCCTCACACACACACACACACTCACACACACACACACTCAAACTTGCCAACCCATACAGCCGCTGATTCATTCACTCACTCACTCACTCACTCACTCACTCACTCACTCACTCACTCACTCACTCACTCACTCACTCACTCACTCACTCACTCACTCACTCACTCACTCACTCATCCATACAGGCAGTCACACAACCCCTCACCTACCCACAAAGACACTAAGACAGGTACTCAGACAACCAATCAATCATCCATGCAGCCACTCATGTACACATACTTACACTCATACAGCCACTTAGATACCAACTGACAGACAGATACAAATACACACAACCAGTCGCTCACCCATACATTTACTTAGACACCTAATCGCTCACTTATACAGTCAGTCACACGCCCACTGAATCATCCATACAGGTACTCATAAACCCACTGATTGATTAATACACCTTGGTATATATATTTAACACTTAAATCAAGTCAAATCATCTTTATTCAGTGTAGAATGTACAACCATAAAAGCATACTAAACAGGGAGTACAATTATGCATTTGTTCTTTAAAATATAATGGTATTCATATTAAGACATTTTTAAAATCCATGCATTTTAAAAACACCAATGTTTCATATCACTCCATGCGTCATAGTAAAATATGCGATTTTACAGACATTTTAGGTGCAAAATAGCCTATATCATAAGGATACATAAAGTGCAAAATATTATCATATATCTGGAAAAAGGTTAAATATCATATAAAGTGCAGTGTGTTTGCATAAGAAATAAAATGCATAGTAGCCTATATCGTAAAGATACTTACAATCTTCTGACTGCCTTTTGTATAAAACGAATACCAGAATTCATAGTTTTTATATTATCCAGACTGCATATAAAGTTAGAAGCATGTTTATGATAAAAAAATCATATTTGTTGAAAAAAAGTGGTTTTAAAACGGATTTCCTGATATCCCTATACAAACTACAAAAAAGTATAAAATGCAACGTGGACTGGGGGATGCAACGTGGACTGGGGGATGTAATGTAGACTGGGGGATGCAACATGAACTCATAAACATCAGTGCTGTTATCAATGATGTGACGGACCATGTAATCAGTAATATGTGAGGTCATTAGCAGTGCATTGTGGGGCTGCGGGTTATAGTTATCTGAGCCAACTATAACTGCTGAATTTCACTGGTTTTGTACAAGTGAAATCTGAGCCTAACTGTAATGTCCCTGTAACCCTCGTTTGAACGATCTGCCCTAAGTGGGCATGGCTTGTCTTCTTTACCAGCAAGAATGATGGTCATTGTAGTCCGTAGTGAGAGTGTTAGTTCGCCTTGGGTAGGTCGCCTGCTTTCTTGAAAATTAAACATGTATTTATGCCCTTGAGTAGGGGGAAAAATTTGAGGAAAACTGAATTGTTTTTAATTGGGAACGTTGAATCAAACAGCAAAGCCAAGTGCAGTGCCATGGCCTCTCTGCGTTGCATCTCGCTTCTCTGCAACCGGGGATGGTGCTCTGCCGCACGGCCAGGGGCAGCCGTGTGGAATATCAAAGTTAGCAAATACGCTCCTGCCCTTTCGGGAGGCCCACTCGATGTTCCTAGCCATCAGGCTCTTCTCGCCTCTCATGCGCTCTGAATCCTCACTTTTCCTCAGTATTTTTTCGAGTGCCCAACGCGTTTCGAAGCTCACCGCCTCTTCTTCATGGGGCTTTCAACAAGAATTCAGGCATTACGTTCGCCCTAAAAGCCTCAAAACGCGTCGGGCACAAGGAATAATACTGAGGAAAAGTGAGGATTCAGAGCGCATGAGAGGCGAGAAGATGACCGACTGAATTTCCAGGAGTAAGTAGGTGACATACTTACACCCAGAGTAAATATCAGCAGGGTATGGTGGGTGCAGGGACAGAATATCGAATCTGAAATATAGACTTGCACCAATATCGAGTTGCAAATATCGTGGGTCAGAAATATCGACATACAGATTCTCGTGGTCAAGTGAAACAAGATGGCTGCAACCACATGGGCAAGGTCACGAGAGATTTCACCCCGAGCATGCAAACATCATCCCTGAACAGGAAAAATGTATTGCGAACGGGCGGAACAAGCAATTCCGCATGCTTGCAGTCTCTCCTGGAGACAGATCACATCTACTTTTAGTATACTTACATTTTTTTGCTTCTCTCTATTATTCTTTACCCCTGCCACATTTTAGGACACATTTTTTAATTCATTGAACTCAAACAACATCAATACCTTTACTTTGCAGACTTTCAGAGTTCTGTAAGATCATTTTTACTATGATTTTTGTGTGAAAGAATACCCTGATTTGATGCCAACCTCTATATGATGTAAAGCAACTAAATTAACATCTCTGCTTTGAATTGGATTTAGAGTCTTGAAGTCCATAAAACAGGCAAGCAAAGTGAACCTATGCAGAATTAGTTCTGAGTCAAAGAATGGAATGAAATACAGAATACAGGTCTCAGCGTTATATTGCATTTGATCATTTACTTCGGATTTATGCAAGATCTCAAGTCCTTTCTTCATACAAGGGTCTGCAAATGGGGTAGCCATTGGATTCCAAAAGGACATAAAGGAAAAAGGCTTACCAGTAAGGGTTATTGCTCCAAGTTTTTTTTTTTACAGAGTTTTATATAGCGCAAACTTGACCTGAATCGGGTATCAGAGCGCTTTACATAGCACCAGTTGCATTATATGAGGACACATTCATTTGTGTTAGGCACAGGAAGATTAAGTGATTTGCCCAGACTCACAGGATGTTCAGCGTCATTGCCGAGACTCAAATCTAGTTCCCCATACCAGAGGTCGACCGCCCCAGCTGTTATGCCAACTCCTCAGGGTTGTGATCTTAGCAGTTGCGTGTGAGTGGCTCTCATCCATGGATGCAGTTTGTGGCATAAGCATCAGCTTTTCTGTCCGTGAGAGCTGCTCCGACCCGTCTGGTCTTAAGGTCTATGCAGATCTTTGTGGGAGATCTAATCATTCTCAAAAGCACAATTTTCTGCATCCTCTCTTTGTAATTCTTTGAATGAGGTTCCCTTTCCATTTTGTTTCCTTTGGGTGTTAGCTCAGAGGAACCTGTATCACCAATATCTGTATTTGATTTGGGAATACTTCCTTCTCGGTGTGTTAAATGTTGTTGGCAGCATCTCTAGTTTTAGGAGTGTCTGTACAAAGATGTATTCCATAAATGAGTTGGACTAGCCACTGTGTGGATATCTTTCTTGCCACCTCTACAGCTTGGTTTTCCAGCATGTAGACCAATATTGATTTGATATCATCCCATAAGTAGACACCCAGATCCCAATGTTTTGGTGTCCTTGTATTTGTAATTTCTCAAGTGATTAATGTCACTGTTGTGCCAATCCACTAAGGTAAATTCTTCCTTATGTTGTGGAATGAGAAAGCACTCAGTACAGTCTTATTCGGTGGTGCCTATTTCAGTTTGTGTCTCACATATTACCTCCATCTTTTCTTAAAACAAATGTTATCAGTTTGTGGTTTTTGGAATAATCCAGGGACGGGAAGACAATAGTAGCTCCTTATTTAATGACTATGAAATGGAAAGAGCAGGAATCAGAAGGTGGGACACAAGGCACCTCAGCCTACTGCCGCCTCCTCTGCCACCTGCACTTTCCCTCCATGAGACCCCCCTAAATGGGAAACACTAGCCACGTGAGGTCTCCACTCACTAAGCTGTCTCCTTGGTTCTTCTCCAATTCTCAAGCAGTAATATGGTGGTTGAGTACCACAAACCCAGTCACAGCCAATTGGCACAGGTTCAGACAGGTGGAATTCTCTTTGGTTTGCTGAATTCAGAGGCAAGGGCACAGACAAGCCTTGGAGTCAGGAACTGGAATTTGCCACTCGGTCTCCTACCACTCCTACCCCAGCCACAACCCGCTATTTCAACTGCGGCTGCCTAATTGCTCCCTGAGGTGGTGAGGGCGTCACTTTGGACCCTGCAATTCATTATGTGGCATCCTCTTGTCTTTGTATCCACAAGTCGATAGCCCTTTCTGATGCTTGGCGCCACAACCCGCACTGAGCAACAGGCATCCAGCACCTCTACCTCCACAACGCCAGTTGCAGCGCGGTCCTCACGTTCCATGCACAGCACTATCAAACTACTTACTGTCCTGTTTGTGTAATATTTGTATTAATTAATAAAAATCTAACATTAAATTGAAAACTGCACTAACTTGAAGGTAAAAAAAAAAAATAAAACAAATTTGGAAATACAAATACACTTAATTTATATAAAAATATGAACAATTATTAAGAATAAAAAAGAACACATATTATAATTGTATTAAATCTTATGAAATACTTTTTGGAAAAATGTAGAAAAGTGTGTATTTTACAAATGCCAAAAACAGAACAAATTTAAAATAATTGCAAAAAAATAACATCATATTTGTAATAGACAAAATCATTAAAAATACACAGAAAATATTCCAAATACACTATTTGAACTGCAATCTACCAAATTGTGGTTAGAGTGCATACATTGTGTAGGGAAGGGGATAATATTCATTTTCTAGCTCCCATTTAAGAAGCATTGGAGAAAGTGCATGCACTGAGTTCAGTCAGGTTTATTATTTTAACTCTATTAAAAGAAATACTAGGAAAAGAGCATATACATAGGTGGACTAGCAGTTAGATTTACTTTTCTAACTAGAGTCTAAAAAGCAATGGGGAAAGTGTACACACTCGGAAAGTCACATTTACTATTCAAACTCCTGTCAAACAAACACAGGGGAAACTACATAAATGGAAGTGCTGATTAACTAGTCTAACTCCAGTCCAAC
This sequence comes from Lissotriton vulgaris, assembly GCF_964263255.1. Lineage (NCBI taxonomy): Eukaryota > Metazoa > Chordata > Amphibia > Caudata > Salamandridae > Lissotriton > Lissotriton vulgaris. Next base: position 1,064,468,723 of record NC_141697.1, read on the forward strand.
AAACATTGGGAAACATCATACTTTGAGGGAGTGAGATTCACCATTATGATTCTAGTCCAGCAGTTACAGGAGAAAGTACATACTCAGGGAGGAATGTTAGATGTATTACTTATAAGAAAGTAGATTATTAGTTTATGAGAATGTGGGTCCTCCACAAGTGGTAAGGACACACACCTGGCAGATTGCTGTGGCACAGGATAGCCAGTCTAAGCCTGTAGAAAATGTGAAAATTATCCAGGAGTACAAAAAATGTCAAAGCAAAGCACAATAAAAACCTTCCTAATTTATCAAATTCAAGAAAAATGAAATACGAAAAATGACACAAAAAATTATCAAATTCAATCAGATATGAATTTTTAAATGTGTTATGTGAAAAAGCACTAATAAAGAGCATAGCGCCTTTTGGTACTGTTGACCAGGACTAGGTGTAAGTTGAGGCTGACCAAGAAGCCAGCTGGGCCTAGTGGGTTGACAGGGTTGACAGTGGGTTAAAGGCAGGTTGATCACCTTGATTTGCATTGCAGCTCTTATTCATTCTCACCTAATATAGTTGGGGGTATGTACTGTATGGCTAAATGCATCAAGATAATGGGCACCAATGTTAATTTTTTATTGTGTAAAACATGTTTCTTCTCCTAATATTCTCTCCTGTTTTTATATTTCTTTGATGTTTATTCTGGCATTTCAGTTCTGATTGCAGAGAACTTAAATTGTACTTATGGAAGACAAGGAAGGCTACAGCTTTTCTCTATTTCATCACCTGTAGACTCTTTACCCCACAACATATAATATTAAGGACCTGATTCCGAGCTCAACAGATGGGTTACTCCTTCACAATGGTGATGGATATCCCGTCCACTTAAATTGAAATCCCATAGCATGTAATGGGATTTCTATTCCAACGGATGGGATATCCATCACAGTTGTGATGGAGTAACCCATCCTCCAAGTTCTAAATCAGGCCCTCAGTTTAGCAATACCAGAGGCAAGGTTTTTTGTAAAATGTACTTAAAGCACAGTTTTGGCAGTTAATTGGTAGATAGATGTTTTCTTACTCTCCTGCCCATGTCATACATATCACCTGCAGATGGAATAATAAGGTTCCTGATTATTTTCTGGTGCATGAAACCTATGTTGGCATGTCTAATAATGTTGTACTCTAAGATTGATCTGTGAGTGACCACAAACCCCTTCAGACTTTTATCACAATAAGTACAGTGAATCTGAGAGTCGAAAGACAACTGGGAACTGTACATATATGAACACCCAAAAAAAGGGTTATGGAGTCAGCCAGTTATTTGCCTGGGGTGGCCTTTGGGGTGAACACAAGGTAAAATACTGCCCCATTTATGCTCCCGCTTTAATCTGATTTTGTAGCTGAGAATAATATTTTTACACAGAGGGAGGCCACTTGCTTGGAAGTAGTGGAATTTGTTTTAAGAAGTCACACTCATATCAAAAATGAAAACATTAAGTAAAAGGGGTGATTCAACTGTAAATGCATCTGCAAAAGGAATCAGCATAGCATTTAATTTAGGTAAGCTGCCAAACAAGTTAATGCAATTGTGACCTAGAAGAAAATCTGCTACTGTAGGCATGCATATTGCCTGGTTATAACAGAGGTACGAAGAGAGCACCTGGAACAATGTTGGTAATACCACAAAATCTATGCCTTGTATTTTATCAGGTCCTTCATAGGCCCTACACAAGGTGATTGACTGTAATAATTTCTCTGGAAAATTGAAAAACACATAGTAGGTCACTATAAAGCACAAAAGCAATAAACAATGGTATTTATATCTAGCTGTGAAATGAAGCAAGTTGACTGCACATTAAAATTTATAAATAGTCTTATTGTCAAAGTACATTTATCTAGGACCCTTGGGCCTATCGTCACTCCCATTGCTGAGCATACATTTTTTGCTGCTTTAGGAGCCAGTTAATTTATCAGACCTTTCAGGATGTTGCATTGTCCCAAGGCAGTTCCTAAATCTTGAAAGGGGAGCATCACGGTTCTAATATCTAGAAAGGCAACAGTCTGATTCCTGGAAAATATAGACTAATAACCCTCTGTGTTGCAGAGAGAAAATGTTTTGGGAAGGTGCTGGTATTTTATCTAGATGAGTGGACCAACCAGTAGGCCTTGTTACAACCGACTCAGGCAGAATTTCTTGAGTACCTTCATAGCAGATCATGTGTGATTGCTCTATATTTGTTGATGTTTTTTGCCTTTACCAGATGAAGGCTGCAATGTTGTTTTGTTGTCTATAGGTCAGTCTTTAAGAGAATTAATAGGAGTCTCCTTTGGAAGAGGTTTGTAGAGTGGGAAATAGAACAATCACAGTCGTCCTTGGTCCAAGAATTCTGATCTGATACAGGGAGCAATTAAAAAATCAAAGTCATTCTATCCCTGAAGATCATGCTTGAAAATTGTATTAAGTAGGGGGTATTTTAGCATCCTGCATATTAAATATGTATATCTCATACCTTTTTAAACAACTTAACAATATCAGGTATTTCCATCCATCCTTGTATCTGGTGATTAGTCACCTGACCAATGTAGATCTCTAGAAGCTTCTATGAATGCTGAAAGCATATAACTCACATAACTGAATTATTATCAATCAACTAAGTCCAAGATAATGTCTTTGAAAGAGGGAAGACCCCACACATGTGTTTGTTGACAATCATAGGTTAGAGGTTGTTTCATTCTACATATCTTGGTGTGACTTTTGATAAGAATTTCTGTAATAGAGTGGAGAAGTGTGGCTCAATGGCTAGAGCGGCAGACCCTGATGCAGAGGTCTGGCCGGGGACCAGGGTTCAATTCCCCGCCTCGGCGGGTCTTGGGCTCAAAATTCCACGGACCTGATAATGCTTGCCTCAGTGCCTATTCCAATCATGGAGTCCCACTCTGCAACTCTGGGCAATAGCTTGCTTAATCTCCACAACGGCCCCCACAATGCTAAAGATGCCTGACCTCCACCTTGGGGGTGCCCAGGAGTGGACGCCTCACAGGGAAAGCCAGGGTGAGTAGTGCGCTATACAAGTATCAATTTACATTACATTACATAATAGATACAAGGGTATGAATGGCTCTATTTTTACAAGCAGGATTGGCCCAAAATTCAATGGGATAGAGTGCAATAGTTTCTCTACTTGGTGTAACCAATGATGCAATGTATATGATGTTAAGAGTTAGGCATTCTATCTGTGTTCCTTCTGCGCCTTGATGGTTAGCACCACAACTGAGACAACATTCTAGTGGGCGGATATATGAAAGGGGTTTTCCCCTTCTGTAGTTATGGATACATGCAACTATATATAAGAACCTAGCTTCTCAGCTCTGGAAGAAGTGCATTGTCTCCTCCAGTCCCTTGTATTGTGATCTACTGCATACTTATGGAGGTACAAACTATACCATTTTCCCAGACTAGCAACAGGTTGCCTAAAGACTATTGTGAGGAAGAATGTGTTTGAGCACAGGGTTTTGATTATATGGATGCATTAAAAAACTGAGAAGTGGCAATATTTGTAATGCTACTTAAACAGTTGTCTCTGCCCCTATATATTTGTTCTGGGTTTAATCTATGCTCTCTCAGATGCATTTACTGGATTTCCAGGGCAAGTGAAAATGTTCTCCCCTTTCTTATACATTATGGCACCTCTATTTGCTAGATAAGAAGTCCCTGATGCGCACCTGTGTTGTGAATTAAAATTGTGGAGAAAGTGGTTGAGAATGTTTAAAGCAACAGTTGAGAATGTTTAAAGCTACTGTTGGTCCTGCCTATACTGAAGCCCTGATTGCATTACATATGGTCATTCTAGGACAATCAATGTTTGGTAAAGTTTATTTTAGAGGCATTATAGAAGAGATCACACCCTTTAGGGCACTATTACGAATCTGGCGGTCTATGGACTGTCAGATTCGTGGGAGCGTGGCGGTCTTCTGATCGCCCTATTACAATTAGTATGGTCAGACTGCCATTGCCTCGCTGCAGCCACCAGGGAACCGCTGGTCCCTGGTGGTGTCAGGAGGCTGTAATATGCTTGGTGGGATTGCGTTGGTCCCGCCAAGCGTATTACGAATTTACTCTCTGCAACAGTGTTCATGACCGTTCCTCCTCCACTAAAGCTGTGGTAGAGTTCTGTAGGGTTCTACAGGTCCCCCTTGTGCCTCTGTGCCCTGGGGTGCATGCAGGGGGGCACAACATGTGCCCCGCTGTGTGCGTGCACCACAATTTCTGCAAGGCATAGACTTTACAGTCCATCCTGTGCAGGAACTGCATTTGGTGTTCCCATTGCGGTGCCCATTTTCAGGGCACCACCGCGGGAACGAAAAAAAAAATAAGCCATCAAGACACGAGAAATACACGTAATCTGGTGGGCAGCAGACCATGGTATTGGTGGTGCAGCGGCGGGCAGACCCAATTCCATACCACCAAACTCGTATTTAGTTCCTTAGTAGATGGCAAACTATTATAGATGTTATAATTTTGCACTAGTCTTGATTATGGCAAATGTTATACATTACAGGGCTTATTCACAAAGGTAAACCTATGCAAGGGTAAATCAGCATGCATAAATTTACTCTTACACTTTGTAGTAAATTTTGTAGCTTTGGCTATTCACCATTTACAAGTATAAAATGGCCTGATTCCCATGCAGTTAGGAAAGCATTTGCACCTAGGGCCCGATTACTATGCGGGTAGGAAGGCCTCCTAACGGCATTTGCTCCTTCCGAATCGGATTGGGAACGTGTCTCCCGGACCGATGGCCAGATTACGATGCGGTTAGGAACATAGGTTCCCATAGAAGTCAATGGGAGTCCAACCAAATCGTATCTGGAAGCCTCCGGATGCATCATACTTGGTCGGTCGGACTCTCCCGATCCGAGTCGGTTGAAAACCATTCCCAAAGCGATTCGATCGGCAAGGTTTCCCAACCGCATCAGAATCGGGCCTAAGTGTAGACTTAGCACACAAGAACTAATATACCACACTACCAGTGAGTTGCCTTATAAATGTCATATCATTACCCACCTCTATAGGTTGGCTGTCGAACATCCAAACATTATAAATTATACATCTACTAAGAGAGGCAACAATTATATCAGATCCACTTCACAAGTTTTTTTTTAGACTTAAGGTCCAACTGTCAGAATTTAAAAGTCTTTCCACACGGTATCGTTTAAATAGATTTTTTGTGATTTCTTCATATGAAAACACCCAATGTATTTCATTTCTACAACAGTTTCATCAGGGCAGCAACATACAAAAATTAAAAAAATGCATATTTTTTTTAGTTAAACAATGAAAATCATACTATTGTAACATACATAGTTTAAGTTCAAGTTCAGGAATTTATATAGCGCACTACTCACCCAGAGGGTCTCAAGGCGCTTGGGGGGTGGGGGGGTCATTATTTATCGAATAGCCAGGTTTTAAGTTCTTTTCTGAAGGAGATGTGGTTCTGTGTAAGGCGGAGGTGAGTGGGGAGTGAGTTCCAGGTCTTGGCCGCCAAGTAGGAGAAGGATCTACCTCCCATGGTGGATCTTTGGATACGCGGAACTGAGGCGAGGGCTTGATTGGAGGATCTTAGTTGGCGGGTGGGTGTGTAGAAGGACAGTCGAGTGTTGAGGCATTCGGGTCCTAGTTTGTAAAGGGCTTTGTGTGCGTGGGTGAGGAGACGGAACGTTATTCTCTTGTTGACGGGAAGCCAGTGGAGGTCTTTTTGGTGGCCGGTAATGTGATCTTGGCGAGGGATGTCCAAAATGAGTCTCGCTGGTGCGTTTTGGATGCGTTGGAGTTTTTTCTGTAATTTGGCTGTGATTCCGGCGTATAGTTTGTTTCCATAGTCCAGTCGACTCGTGACCAGTGCGTGGGTGACAGTCTTTCTTGTCTCTGGGGGATCCAACCGAAGATTTTTTTGAGCATACGAAGTACGTTGAAGCAGGAGGATGAGACTGCGTTGACTTGTCTGGTCATCGAGAGTGAGGAGTCTAGGATGAAGCCGAGGTTACGTGCGTGGTCTGTGGGTATGGGTGCTGTGCCCAGAACCGAAGGCCACCATGAGTCATCCCAGGCAGAGGGGGATGATCCTAGGATGAGCACCTCCGTTTTGTTGGAGTTAAGTTTTAGGCGGCTGCTTTTCATCCATTCGGCTACTTCTTTCATGCCTTCGTGGGATTGGTTTTGGCGGTGTTAGGGTCTTTGGTGAGGGAAAGGATCAACTGGGTGTCGTCAGCATGGGAGATGATGTTAAGGTTGTGTTGACGCGCGATGGGTGCGAGTGGACTCATGTAAACGTTGAAGAGGGTGGGACTGAGTGATGATCCTTGTGGTGCACCGCAGATGACTTCGGTGGCCTCTGATTTGAATGGGGGAAGTCGGGCTCTCTGAGTTCTCCCAGCGAGGAACGAGATGATCCAGTCTAAGGCTTTTCCTTGTATGCCGATGTTGTTGAGGCGTTGTATAAGGGTGCTGTGACAGACTGTGTCGAAAGCGGCGGAGAGGTCGAGTAGAATGAGGGCCAATGTTTCTCCGTTGTCCAGTAGTGTTCGGATGTCGTCTGTCGCTGCAATGAGGGCGGTTTCAGTGCTGAGTTTGGCTCAAAATCCGGACTGAGAGGGATCGAGGGAGTTGTTGGATTCAAGGAAGGTGGCGAGCTGGCTATTGACGGCTTTCTCAATGACTTTGGCAGGGAATGGGAGGAGGGATGGGGGCGGTAGTTCTTAAGTTCAGTGGGGTCTGCTGTGGGTTTCTTCAGGAGGGCGCTGAGTTCGCCGTATTTCCAGCTTTCTGGGAAGGTAGCAGAGTTGAAGGAGCAGTTGATGACATCACGGAGATGGGGTGCGATGATGGAGTCTGCTTTGTTGAAGATGTGGTGGGGACATGGGTCGGTTGGCGAGCCAGAAATGATGGAGTTCATTTGGCGGATGGTGTCTTCAGTGGTGATTGGGTTCCAGGCGCTGAGGTTGTTAGCGGGCGGTGTAGGTTCGGAGGGGGGTGGGAAGGGTTGTTCGTTGGAAATGTTCTCGAAGCTGTTATGTATGTCGGCAATTTTGTTGTAGAAGAAGGAGGATAACGAATTGCAGAGGTCTTGGGAGGGAGTAATGTCGTTTGAGGCTGCGGTGGGGTTGGGGAATTCTTTGACGATGTTGAAGAGTTCCTTGCTGTTATGGGCGTTGTTGTCGAGTCGATCCTTGAATGCTGATTTCTTGGTGGATCGAATCAGTTGGTGGTGTTTGCGGGTGGCTGCTTTGAAGGTGGTCATGTTGTCGGTGGTTGGGTTTTTTCTCCATGTTTTCTCTAGAGTACTGCATAGCTTCTTGGATTTCTTAAGGTCATCGTTGAACCAGGGGGTCTTTTTGTTACCTGATTTGATCTGGTGGTTTTTCAAGGGTGCTAATTCGTCAGCGCTGTGATTGATCCATTGTTTTAGTTTGGTGGCAGCTTGGTTTGGGTCCAATGAGAGGGTGGGAGGGTTTTGGTTGAGCGATGTGAGGAGTTGGTCGGTGGTGATTTTGTTCCAGTTTCTTCGAGGAATAGGTTGTGGGGGGTTGTGGGTCGAGGTGGTTTTGTAGCTGAAGTGAACACAACTGTGGTCCGTCCAATGGAGAGCTGTGGTGCGATCGAAGGAAATGTGTTTGCTGGAGGTGGAGATTGGGTCGAGCGTATGTCCGGCTACATGGATGGGGGAGTCAACAAGTTGTTTGAGTCCGAGATTGGCCAGGTTGTCCAGAAGGGTGGTGGTATTGCTGTCGTTTTTGTTTTCCAGGTGGAAGTTGAGGTCTCCTAGTAGAATGTAGTTCTCGGAGTCGAGGGCATGTGGGCTGATGAAGTCAGTGATGTCTTCGCTGAATTGTTTACGGGTTCCTGGTGGTCTGTAGATAAGGGTGCCTCTAAGTGTGGTCCTGGGGTCGGTGTGGATCTGGAAGTGAAGGTGTTCGGCGGTAGCGAGGTTATCTTCAAGACTGGTCGTGATTCTGATGGTGTTCTTGTGGACGATGGCGATGCCTCCTCCTGTTTGGTTGGTGCGGTCTTTTCGGATGATCTTGTAAGCGTCCGGGATGGCTATGGCGATGTCGGGTGCTGATGATGCGTTCATCCAGGTTTCCGTGAGGAAGGCGATGTCCGGTGAAGCATTGTCGAGTAGGTCCCAGAGTTCAGTGGCGTGTCTGTGGACTGAGCGGGTGTTCATCAGGATGCACTTCAGGTGGTTCGAGTCGGAGCTGTGTTTGGAGGGCGTGGATTTGGTGTGGGTCTTGATGCAGGCGAACTTGCAGGAGTGGCAGGCGAAGGGACCGTGGGCACGACCAGGGGTAGCTTCGTAGCATTGTGGAGTGCGTCCGTGGTTAAGGGCTGGGAGGGTGGCTGCGTCATACGTTAAGCGGGAGGAGTGCTGTTTGTGGGGACCAGGGGGTCTGGCGCTGGGCGCGGCCGCGCGGTCCAGGCGCGGATGGGCGCAGACGGGCTTACCTTTGGCGCACCTTCGGCGCGACCGCTGCGCGTGACCGCTGCGCGCATGGCCATCAGTCATATGTGGATAGTGGAAGGGGAGGGGCGAGGGAGGGTCAGCTGGGAGGCGGGAGCGGGGCGGAGCTACGGGCCTGGAGGCACAGTCACAAAATGGCAGCAAAAACAGACGTGGAAGCGGGGCGAGTCTGTCTGTGCAAGCAGGCAAGGATATTCACAGCATTCAAAGCGTACTTTTTACTGAAGCGCTATAGTAATATGCCAGCATGAGCAACAACAATGATACAGGCACAAAATCTAATGTGCGCTAAATATGCAACAGGCGCTACGTTTAAAAAGAGGCACAGAGCGCTGATAGAGGAAAATGCGCTAAATATGCAACAGGCGCTACGTTTACAATGAGGCACAGAGCGCTGATAGAGGAAAATGGCAGATAGAAGCAAAGCAGCTAAGCGCTACGATACCAGATGGCCAGGGGAGCCTGGGGAGCGACCGCTACTGCCAGAGTCATACATATAGCTACATGGACTGGAGAACCACATAAAAGTGTAACATACATATACACTGTCAATGAACTCACAAAAAGACTATTTTGGCAGAAGAAATTCATATCAAACAATTGAGATTATCAAATCCTTATATAAATACATACAATCCAAAACACTGACAAAAAAGTTTTTGGCAAAGGGTACTCACATTGTTTTGAAAAACAAATCCATCTCTTTCACTTATTTATTCAGATGAAAGAAAAATGTTATATTCACAATATTGGTACATCTAACATAGACAAAACAATAACTACAATTTTCAGTGAGGGTGGGAAGTGTGATTGTAGGGAGCACACCCTACTCCTGCATATTATATTTAGTTATCTGACTTTATTTTTTACTAAGGATGCATTTCCATATCCAAACTTTAAATAGTTCAATATCAACATTAACTTACATACCTAAAACAAAACTTACATCTGGGCTCACCAAAGTGAAATTCAAAATCTACCCAATTAGTGAAGAAAAAATTAAAACTAATACTGCCAGATTACGTTATAAGTCTTATATATTTGCGCTATCATATTTGTAAACTATCATGAATGCACATTGCACTCAAGTTAAACAGCCAAGTTGCATTACAGAGTCCTTTTTTTTGCCGCTAAGTCATCATGAACGCAAATGTGCTCCATGCTCCATCACACTCACACAAGTGTATATTCCACTAATGATTCACAACCACATTCTGTTATAAACAATTTGACAAGAGAGCACAGCCTGTAATTAGCATATCCATCGCCGTGGTTATGTGCACTTTAACCCTTTCGATGCTGATGACGAGCTCAGCTCGTCATCACCCACGGGTGTCGTGTGCTGATGACGAGCTGAGCTCGTCATGGGAACAGTAAAATGGCAAAATCCAGCACAGGAGGGGGAAAACGCCTAGCAGCCAAGAGGTTAAATAACTAACAAACTCATTGAAATCACTAGTGTGCAGCAACTCGTACATCTGTCTTTGTTTGAAACTGCCAAAGAAGTCCACTGCAGGCCGTTACATCTTTTTTTACCCATTATCCGCCTCCTCAACAAGGCAACCTAGTAACTATTATATTTACTCCCTCCTCTAGTCGCCATTTTATATGTACATCTTAAGAAAAAAGTAATTAGAATTATGATAATGGTTATCATGCTAAGTAAATGCGAACAACACTGAAAAAATCTGATCATAATCATATGAAAGCAGAGCCACCTCTATCTCAGGAGGAGAGTGGACTGATATTGTCTCAATTATAGAGCTGAAAACTACAGTTTGTTAAACAACAATCAAACTTACAAGCCTAAATACAAGCACCATCTTAGGAGAAAAGTAACCTCAATAGTGGTTGAATAGCATAATGTTTATTATATATGCCAAGAACGTTTTATTCCCAGTGGTTGCACTTTCAAGGAACGGATATTTTTAGCTACAAAAAATGGTAATTTCAATAGAAGTCGATATATCAAAAGAGGTTCTAACACCACCATACATCTCCAGTCATACTAATATCAGAAAATCTAAAATCAACGCTGTCTTTGAAGGAATGTGGCCTTGTACACTGCAATGTACAGAAATTAGTCAGACCTAACAGGCCAATACCAGGGACATCGTGGGAGGAAAGTAGTTTCATATATGTTCAAAAATGAGAGAAAAAAGGGTCTTTATACCCTCCTCCATCTGTCACCTTAAATTGGGTATCCTTCAGTTGAGGTGTGATAAATAAAATACCATTATGTAGTACATGTTCCATACATTATATTATAGAAAATCAGCAGCACAATGATATCTAATCACTTAGCACACCAAGTATTTAGAAACTTGTAATGAAAAACTGACTTTACCATTAAAGGGGTTTATCATTAAAAACTCATAGAAACCAAACATGACTTGGCTACCTGCTCCCAGTTGGACATTACAGCTTATTAATAGCAATAAGCAATCCACAAAGTTGTCCTATGGGAGGGTAGGTCTCATAGTAGTTAAAAATGAATTTGGTAGTTTTTCACGACCTGGACATGTAAAACTTAAAAGTACATGTCCAGCCTTTTAATTACACAGCAGCCTGCCCTATGGGCTATCTAGGGCCTACTTTAGGTGTAACTTAAATGTAATACAAGGGGAGTGTAAGGCTTGGGAAGGGGTTTTTAATCCCAAAACGACATCATGACAGTTTAAAATTGCATTTAGACTGCAGTGGTAGGCCTGGGACATGTTTTAAGGTGCTGCCTAATTGGGTGGCACAATAAGTGCTAGAGGTCCACTGGTAGCTTTTAATTTACAGGCCCTGCATATATAGTATGCCACACTATGAGGGACTTACAACTAATTTAAATATGCTAATTGGGTATAAGCCAAAGTAACCATGTTTTAGAGATTGTAGCACTGGTTAGCAATGGTAAAGTCCTAAGGCCAACAAAAATTAATTTAGTAAAAAGGAAAAAGGCAAAAGGTTTGTGGGTGACCCTACAGAGAGGGCCAGGTCCAACATATGTGTGCAGAGATCTGCCCATTGGGTGGAGATTTCCGTACAGAAAACAGGAGAATTCTGAAGATGAGTCTGCCACAATGTCAGTGGTAACTCTAGAAACAGATTGTGATGATACGACAAAGTGAACATGCTGTCACAGTTTATTTTTCTTCTAAAGTGATTCATTTCCCATGCATAGGAGCCATTTTGGTGTAGTGAGGAAATGTCATTAACAATAATCCATATTTTGTACTATTACATACTTGTTAAGCGAGAACATATCACCCCTTAAGGTTTCAAGGTGCTGGGGACCTTCAAGGAGATTAAGTTGGCTACTGCCCAGAGTCACATGATGCTGAGCTGAACTGCCCCTACCGATCAAACCGTGATCACCGCGATCCACAGTCTGTTGCTCTGGCTGGTGCGCTGCACCTCTCTCCTAGACAAACAACATAGATTTCACAGTGCCTTTGCCTCAAAGTTGGTATATTGGTCAAGCCACAAAATGTTGAATGAGTCCTTATTGCATGCATTGCTTACATTAGTGTTTGACTTGCTTTCAATACCAACTATGATTAATATGTCGAGTTGTAGCAAAATCTTCACATGTTATTACCCCTTGTTTGTCTCAGACTGATTAGTGTTACACAACAGTTCTAATATATCATTCAGTAATACCTAAAGCATTGTGGACATTCTTGACAGGCACATTCAGATGAGAAAGTTCCCTACTTTGCATGGGGGTATTTCCTCATGTGCAAGGGGAAATACATGTCCCAGCAGTAACAGAGGATTTCGGGAAACTTAGAACATGAGCCTCTAGCCCCCAGGGGAACTGTGGAAACCGATCATCACCTTTCATTCTCACTCATGCATGTCCATAGTAAAGAGAAGGAAGACACAAAGGAAGTTTACAATACCTTTGTTTAAACTCCTGTGGTCTAGTTTGAAGCAGGTTTGCTGTGATTAGACAACAAATGCAACTAAGAAAAGCAATTAACATTACTAACAGACTGTACGTTTTAAACAGCCCGACCATGGCAAGTGATATATCTCTCCTAGCCTACACTCACTATGTAAGCACAGGCATATATTAGTGATCTCTGGGATGAGCGCCAAACCCCATTCCTGGTATGTGATTAGGTGGTCTGCATAGTAGTTGTAAACTCAGTTTATGGAAGGCTACTGCCTTCATTCTAAGACCTGTCTCTCTGCTGGAATTCTCCCCTCTAACTTCCATGTGGTTGAGACATATTTTAGAAACTGTTATGTTAGAAAACCTGCAGCTGTTCTACTGTGTTAGGTGTAGAAACATTAGATGTTACGGACCAGGCAAAGGAAAATCGACCTTGTACGATGTTCAGACTGAATTCCAGAAAAGTCACTGAACAACAAATAATATGCCTTGTGTGCTAAAATAATATCATGTCACAAAAATCAATTCTATTTTTTTTTTTTTTTTTTAGTTTTATAGAGTGCGAAACAGACCCGTGAGGGTATCGGAGCGCTTTACAGGATTGAGGGGAAGGAATACAAAGCGTAAGGATGGGAGGGATCACATTGGGAATGCTAGGGATACATTATACGGGAGGAGCACGCAGTCTAAAGTCCAAGCTACATGTGGGATCAAATTAAAGCAGGACAAGCTTGGGCAAATCAAGGGCAGCCTAAAGATGCTAACACATGTAACCAAGGGACAATCAAAGCAGATCCAGAAGGGGAAATACCACACACCTGCACCTAGCTTTGGTGAGTGGTGCACCTTTGGAACCCGCTAATAGAGTGGTGGGTGCACCAAAACTCTCTTAGGGTCCTTCTCACCCAAGCGATAATACTGCAAAACAGCACATGGCTGATTGGTGCACCAGATATGTAGAATTTTCCTTGAACCTGCCACACATTCCTCCTAACCCAACATCATGTAATAAGCCCATGCTAAAAATCCAGCTTTTATTTTACCATGTCTTTTTTTCTATATAGGTCTCAAAGATGAAAGGCACGCTTTACTACCTTTGTAAAAGTGTATCTGATATCATTATTTATGCACAGTGTTAAAACCGAAGACACTCTTTAATTTTGTTTCCGAGAATTGATTCTAAGGGTTCCTAATTCGAGTCTAATGAATAAGGTTAATTAGGAATTCATATTTCATCAACATGTCTGGCCCTTGGTGCATTGCAGAACATTTCCTATGCAAAAATACCTGTGTCGGGTTTCAATAGATTTCTTATTCAAGGGCAGTGATATTGTCTATGTTTTATGAATATTTCAACAGTTGTATTAGGTCAATTAATTTTGTCATGCAATACCTAAAGAGAACAAATTAATGTTTTACAAAGGCACATTTAAGCTAGCGCCCATTTATATTTTGTAACACAAGCAGCTATTGTAACTAAAAGGCAATAGCTTGTGGGATTTATAGGTGTATCTGTGCGTATATAACAACACATTTCAAAAAGCCTGAAGAGAAGATGTATACATTTGTACAGCAGAATAATTTTTTTAAACATATTTATATTATTCATTGCCATCAGCGTTGAACTATTACACACAAGTTTTATTGGTTTGATTTGTCTTACACTGCTCTGAAATGTTACAGGCAGTAAAGCTGGTACTCATTGCTGAAGGTGCAGCATTCCTCTTTTGGTCTGTTGTTTGGGTAAGAAAGGAGTCCCTGTCAAAAAAGTTCAGGTTTTGTGTGGAGCTCTTAATATACAGGTTTTCTTCAATGACAGACTTGCATACTTTGAAGAGGTGTGTTGGTGGATGATGTCTGCAGCTTTGCAGTGCCAGAAATCAGAAAGGTGTGCTCGTGGTGGATAAGACAGCGATTCAGTGACGTACAGGAATACATCCTTTGCAAGAGTGATTCTTGGTCTGTGGTCCGAGGTTCCGGGCTGTCTAGTAAATGGAATAATATTAGCAGAATAATAAAGCATGTATATATATAAGAAAGCAAAATTGAAAATGTTAAAATTAAAAGGTTCTTTAAATGTGAAAGGATTTGAAATTGGAGGTTTAAAATGAGGCCCGATTTACTAAACTTTCATGTAGCGAAACACAGCAAGGGAACTTTCTGCACTGCATTGCGTGAAAGAGAGACAGCAGAATTGTGCCATATTTTAGCAGTTAAGGCGCAATTCTGGTCTCTCGCTGCATTGGCGTACATGTGGCAGCCTAGTGCCAATTCAGCCTCCAATGTGACATGTCACAAGGGTGCCTGCATTGTGGTCAGAATAGTTTATAAGCAGGAACCTATTCTTTAAGGTGTATTCCCCACTGTATGTGTGCTGCAGAATACAGAATACTTGCTATGCCTTCTTCAGGTAGGCACACCATTTTCGTGCAAACCCTGGTTTACAGACTTTAGTAATTCTGGGTTTACGTCAAAATAAAATATTTCATCATTTCTCTGGTGTACACACCTGGTTTAGTATTTTAGTGTATTGTTTTGTGATGCATATGATAGAAATTCCTTAGGTGAGTTGCACGTCCTTCAGTACTGATTCACTGAGAGTAAAGAGAAGAGAAGACGAACAATTCAGAACCACTGTTTCATAGGATATAAGATTTGGTAAAACAGTTGCCCATTACAATTATTGAATACAACCAGTAGTAACTATGGAAAGATACAGGTCCATATGTATCAAAATCATGATTTGTGATTCTCAAATAGCGAATTTTTAGAAATTGCTATTTGAGAATTGCAAATAGGGATGCATGTAAATAATCGCAATTCTTTAGCGATTTCTTAATATTCCTTAATTGTAATTAGCAAATTGTGAGTCGCAATTAAGGTATACTTTCCCATTCATTTCTGTGGGCCAGGAGGCCCTTACGAATGAATGGGGAGTATTCTCAATTTGCGATTCGCAATTTGAGAATCACAAATTGAGAATAATTTCAAGGGTGCAGGGGTGTCAAAAGGACACCCTGATGCACCCCTGAAATAAGCATGGGTGCACATGTGGCACACATACATGCCCTAAGGGCATGTATGTGCTTCACATTGTACTTTGAAAAATTCAAAAAGAGCATTTTTCAAAGAAATTGCAAATTAACACCAACTTGAAGTTGGTGGTAATTTGCGATTCCTTAAGGCCAAATTGCACTTTTTTGGTGCTTCTTACATTGCATTTAAGGAATTGCAACATTTGCGATTCCTTAATGCAATCGCAAAGTAAAGGAATCGCAAATTATCTGATTCCTTATTTTGCCTTAATACATACCTTTTGGCACAATTGCATTCGCAAACGCACAGAATTTCAGCGTTTGCGAATGCAATTTTGCTTGATACATATGGCCCACAGTCACAAGGACCTACTGAATGAATATGCTGATTGGGTGAGCGTTGGGCCTCCTCTGCCTTGCGTTTTTTCCAGATTTCAAAGTGAATCATTGGAGAAATTGTCTTAGTTTCCGTCATTTGATTTAACATCTCTGCTATTATAACCAGCACCCATGTGCATATTTCTCTAGATAACCATGTGATTACACTTTGAAATGAATTAAGGGCCCGATTCACAGAACTAACTTAAGACAAAATCCTAAACTTACTACTTTTGGTATTCACAAAAGTTAGGATTTTGTCTTAAGTTTGTCTTAAGACAGACTTAAGACCGACTTAAGTTAGGATTTTGTCTTAATTCTGTCTTAAGTCTGTCTTAAGACAAACTTAAGACAACATAGGGGCTTATTTATGAGAGTCCTGCATCACAGAGTTTATTGTTAGTTAAGAAGAGAGAAATCTTCACTTATTGGACACGAAGAAGAGCTTATGCCCCATGTATCAGTTTGTTTCCTAAACTGAATACTTCCCAAACACATCTAGAGAAAGGTGCTTCCTCAATTACACCAAACCACAGTGTCATACTCAGATCCCGCTTGGTGCCTTGTATGCTGACTTGTGTGACTGCTGTTTGAAGTACTTCGTTTAAAGGAGCTGGTATTCTTGTGGCTTGGACTACACGAAGAAAGAGGAAGCCAGAATGACTTGTATAAGTGCCTACTTCGATACAGACTTTTCACAGACCTTTTATTAGCTGGACTCAGGAGAATAGATATTAGTCAACACATGCTGCATTAGTCAAGGTAGTGTGCTGTGACATGGATATAGCCCTATCAGTCTCAGGATTTAACAAATATGAGAACACATTTGATGATTTATCCTGATATATCTAATCAATAATTGCATACAAAACACAAAGTCGCCAAGTCAGTATTAAAGGTTCAATAGACAAAGCTCTGGACAAAGACAACATTTTATGTTGTGAGATGAGGCTGTCTTCACAACTTTGTCAAAGATTTTTCATCCCTGCAAAACTTCTTCACCATAACTTTTCACAGTCTAGCTCTTGAACCTTATTTGGCCACAGGCTATGAGTGCATACCAATTGAGCTCAAAGGTTTACAAAACTTCCTA
This sequence comes from Lissotriton vulgaris, assembly GCF_964263255.1. Classification (NCBI taxonomy): domain Eukaryota; kingdom Metazoa; phylum Chordata; class Amphibia; order Caudata; family Salamandridae; genus Lissotriton; species Lissotriton vulgaris. The sequence continues at coordinate 1,064,485,614 of NC_141697.1, forward strand.
CAATAGAACTGACTGAGGGATGTGGTCAATACTTCCTGTTCTAAAGTAATCTGAGAGTGTCCCTATAGCAAATACCTAGAAGACCAGTGTAGTGGTCCCATAGGATATATGCGTCCAAAATAGGACGTGTGAGCACACTGTACCCCTATTTTGGCCTGACAACCACAAAAACCATAGAACCTTCTTATGTCAAGGGAACTGAGTCTAGGAACAATGGTCAATAGTCTTAGTAATCTATCTACACAATTTAGACAGAACGCGAACTGTACCACAGATTGCTTAATTAGACAAAAACATGTACATGTTTATTCTGCATGGTTTCAATATGAATATACACACAAACACAATTGCATATGACAATAAGAATTCAGTACATAGTAAAATTCATAAGGAAAACTCATAAAAACATTTACACATCAATGGATTAAAATTGTTCAAGAGAACAAGAGTCGATGCAGCGTTTCGGTGTTGGTGATGGGCACCTTCTTCAGGACTGTTTCTCTACAAGGAGATACATGATTACCATACAGAAAACATAGCAGTACAAAACTCGATAGTAAAACAAACTTCAAATACAAATTGTTCTGTCTCTATAATAAAACAAACTTAAAATACAAATTGTTCTGTCAGGATAGTAATTCATGATTCCCTTTTAAACAAAGTCTTTGTGTAGGCAACCGTAAACAGGTTTTACATTCACGCATTTCTTATGTTCTAAAAGAAAAATATCTCTCTTTCTCCGATTGGTTCATATTATGGTTGGTTCTGGTTATCAAGCATATGAGGTTCTCAGTGAGTTCCACTATTGCTTACAGAGACGATGTAACAAAAAGTTGCTACGTTTCTTACCTTAAATTAAAAAAGCTCAGGTATTAATCAGAGTCAACTTGCAAAGACGCGTCCTCATATGGCGTTGCGAAACTGCTCGGGTATTTATACCAATCTTTCTACGTATTACTGTTCATGCAGTTTCTAGATGGATAAACACAAATGTTAATGATATTGATTTGTATTTATTTAAATTCTTCTTCGTAGTAAAGATGGCAAAAACAATACCTGTTAAAATTCTCAAAGAAGTCCACCTTGCCTTGGGGGACCCACCAATCTTATTTCAGGTGCTTAATGTCTATAAAAACACACATATTTCACTTAGTGTATTGTTCCTTTATAACTTTAGCCATTAGCTAAACTGATATAATAACACTCACCACCTATCTTTTGTATGAACTAGAATCGCTGTAGCCGGGACTGTAGTGCTCTATTCCTCGGTACGCTTAAACTCCGGGGATGAGGTCATAAAGGAACAATACACTGAGTGAAATATGTGTGTTTTTATAGACATTAAGCACCTGAATTAAGATCGGTGGCTCCCCCAAGGCAGGGTGGACTTCTTTGAGAATTTTAACAGGTATTTTTTTGCCATCTTTACTACGAAGAAGAATTTAAATAAATACAAACCAATATTATTAACATTTGTGTTTATCCATCTAGAAACTGCATGAACAGTAATACGTAGAAACATTGGTATAAATACCCGAGCAGTGTCGCAACGAAATATGAGGACGCGACTTTGCAAGTTGACTCTGATTAATACCTGAGCTTTTTTAATTTACGGTAAGAAACGTAGCAACTTTTTGTTACATAGTCTCTGTAAGCAATAGAAAGTGGAACTGGTTTTTGTGGTTGTCAGGCCAAAATGGGGGTACAGTGTGCTCACACGTCCTATTTTGGACGCATATATCCTGTAGTACCACTACACTGGTCTTCTAGGTATATGCTATAGGGACACTCTCAGATTATTTTAGCATCTTTCCCCTGGTCCCAGAAGTGTTCAGTAAAGGGGCCTCCCTTAATTTTCTTTTCAATACTTCCTGTGACCTAGCTCCCTGCATTGGCTGCAATAGGTACATTGTGTCCTTTGATGACAAAAGCAATGCTTCACATCCTCAGTGTTGATCTAAAAAATAGATCCAATTTGCAAAAAAATACATGAAAAGAACAGGCTCAGATTTACGTCTCTGCCAAAATGTACACTTAAATGTTTCCGATTACAATAGTCCAGAAGTACACTTTGCTGCAGTAAATGTTTGACCATTTACAGAATGAGCAGGGGTCTGATTTGAGTTTTGTGGAAGTGAAGACACCTCACACAGAAGTAAAATTCTTAATGTAAATTTTATCAAGCTCAAAGTAATTGCCCCAACCAGCTTGGCACAACCTGTTTTCCCAGAGCCAACCTACCAACTGTTACAGTCTCGGTCCCTACATTTTTAGAATACCCTTGTACGCCTAGCAACATGGCAAGCAACTGAACACAAAGGGGGTCATTAGGATGACGGACTGCCCACCATAAGGGCAGGAGTCCCGTGGGGGAACTAGGATGTGCCTGCCACAGTGGCGGGCGCATCCTGTATTTTTAACATTGTGGCGGGCGGTGCATTCAGCACCACCCGCCGCAATGTCAAAAATACATGTTGTGCATTTCAAAGCACAACGTGACAGGCACCACGCGGTACCTGCCACGTTGTCCTTCGAAATGCAGTGGGGTACCATAGGTGCCCCCATGTGTACCCCCCCCCCCGGAGTCCTTGGGGTCCCCAACGTGCCCCCAAAGTAGACTCCACATGCCTTTCCTGCTGCCACGGAAATGCATTGGAAAATGCCCATGGTAATATGGCTGGCGGTGTCTGCCACCATATAAACCCTTTTCTGCCCCGGTCGCATGGCGACCAGGTCGAAAAAGCGGCGGACGGTCTTCCCGTCCTCCGCGAACCCCCCAGCCATACTAATATGGCTGGGGGTCATTCCGGCAAGGATGGCGGGTGGATCGCCCCACCTGGCGGTGGCGATCGGCCCGTCATCCTAATGGGCCCCAAAGACTCGTTCCAGTAACACCAGATAACACAAGCTTGATTGGAGTTCGTGAATGCCCACAATCATACATGTGTGCACTCACAAATGTACAATATAAAGCAAGCCCTATTATGGTCATTACTACTGTACACTTATACACAGTCATGAGGGAATAAAATGTGCTGTAGTAAATACATTTAGCCTACCAAGTCTCTATTTAGGTGTACGTGAGGTATTTTCACCATAGCGGAGGGTTACCTTTAAAATAAATTTGTGAATAGAGCCCAGTGTCTTTTTACGGTGTTTACGCTATAGATTCAAGCATATTTTCCTGCTTGGACTACAAAGATGTCCTTGACAATGATTACCTTGGTCTCATCTTAAGCCAGAGGCTACTCATTCAGTTCGAGAGCTCCAGCATACACTGCTGAAAGGTCCTAGTTGCCACACCAGACGCTTTCTGGAGTATCAATGTATCTTCAGTGAATGAGTAACATTGGTAGTTAAAGGGTCAGCTCAGGCTCTCCAAAGGCTCACTATGTATATATACAACAAGAAAAACATAGAGATATCACCAGGGAGAGGTTTGTGTTTAGATGGATAAGGTGGTAAGGACCTAGTCAAACAGTAAGAACCTGAGACACTCCAGCAGAGGCTTGCAAAGGACCATGACCTTTGGGCATTTGGATAGGATGATGTGTTTGAGTGTATAGGATGCTACTGTAAGATGTAATATTTCCAAGGAGCTGATTCACTGTCACCTGCCACCATTCTAAAGTCCTGAGTGTTGGTGGTACACCTATAATGCCTTAAATGGAACCTAGAATATCTCCTGCAGATATGCAAGGCCACTAAAGCGGTGCACCTCTTTTTTAAGCATTGCAAGCAACTTGGCAGATTTGGCCCCTACACTCATTCCCCATTGGTTACCTCATTCATGAGATTCTAAACAGACTAAATGAAGCACCTGGGGTAGTTAAGATATCAGTGTATGCTAGACAGGTCTAGTCAATTGCTCACTAATTGATGGCCACTGCATTCTCTCTTGAAAGGCAGAATGATCTAGATCGAATAAACAAGGGATACAGATGTCACAAGGCTTTCAATGACATACAACTTGTCTGATTAAATCAGCTCTTTCCTCTGGCAAAATCAAACTTCTTCATTACATTTTCTGGCAGCAGATGAGCATTACTGTTGCCTTGTAAATTTACAATGGTTTTCAATTTTCAGCAGCCTTTGTAAGTAATCGCGTTGTCTGCTTGCTCATCTTAAACTCTTCACATGTAGTCCAATTTAGTGCAGCACCCAAGTGATATAAAGGTAGCCATAAAAAGTCAAGCTTCCTGCTTATTATTTTATGCAAATTAGATTTTGAAAAGGCACCCCTAACTTAGGTGACTTATGGTCTGACACACCATCACTGACTTACAGGTGTACATGTGGCTGCTTCTTCTACCTAGGGTTGTTAATTTCTGTTACATTTTCATCTGTTTATCAGTCCAGACACCTGCAGTGCATGCATTGCCTTTATAGTCCACCATTAAGAATGCACCACAGACCAATTATTCAGCCCTTGCATCAGGCTTGTAAAAAATGACCCATTTATTTCCAGAGCCATACTTGTTTAAGTATTCAAAAACTCCATCTGTCCCATTTCGCCAGACATTAAGTTTATAGGCTGTTTATAAGCATACATTACAGGCCATTACATTTCTTTTGTTAGATTTCTGTTTTATGATCTGCGGAAAGGGTGCCATCAATCGAATTATATTAGATTTTGGCATTTGCTGGCGAGCTTCTACATTTTCATTCCTGCCATTACTACATCCAAGTACCAGCTTTAACATATCTATTATACAGACGCAAAAAAATATCAACACATTATCTGAGCAACTCAGAAGCGAAATAATTTGGAAACAAATACTAAAACCACACATCCCGGTCGTCAAAAACATAATCTGAGAAAGCGGAGAGGGACATTTTAATATAAAACTGACAGGAATAACAAATGTGCCCCCCTGTTGCGCTGGAATAATTCTAGGTTCTTACAGAGGTTGAAGTTCAGAAGCGTATGCATCAGGTTGAAGAACAGACTCAATTGTATTGCGCCAGTGAGAGAAGGGCAAATGTAAATGGATGTTCCACAATAAGAACAACTGGGACTTTAAAAGTAGAACTGAAATAATTGTGTGTTATGTGGTGTGCCAGAAAAAGCTATTCTGCATTACGATGACTCTGATGAGATGTAATGTAATTTAATAGGATTTTCTAACGGGTTTCATATGCTATAAGGTGGTCCTGGTTTGACAGAGAACCAAGGATCAGTGCTTGCGTCTTTCAAGGTTAGACCAAAGTTTAAGAGGTGATCTAAAAGAAAGATGTTGCTCATTGTTGTATATTTTTCAAATTGTTCTCCAGGTTGGACAAATATGCAGCAAAATCAGGGGTGTAGCTATCAATGGTGCAGCCGGTGGAGGGCCTAGGGCCATGAGGGGACCACTGAACTGGCTACTTCCTTACTATTGAGCTGCCTGCATGCTAATTTTATTAACAGGCAGACCTAGGCAAAGACTGAAATATCTCTGAGCTGAAGAAGTTGTCTAGCGTGAAGCTGGCAGAGTCAAAAGAGAGCAGTTTGAGCCTGCCCCTATTCTGAGCCTCAACTCCTCAAGTATGCCACAGCTTTTTTGTTGGAGATTGTAACCTGGTGCAGCTCAGTGCCTGATGAAGATGACTAATAGATTGGAGCTATCCAACATCCACGTGACAGTGATCCTTAATGGTTGGTAGCCTAAACCTCAGATGCTCACCAGGCATCCAATTGAGCTATGCACCCTTTCATGCCACCTGTAGCCCATCACTTTCCATTCAATCGGGCCTTTTCCCTTTTATCACTAGTGCTAGGCCTGTTCACCAGGCACAAGAATCAGGACTTGGAACTCCCAGAATAAGCACACCGAAGGTCTGAACAATGCCACATCCAGTGTATTGCACTGCCCCTTGCACGACTCACCAGGTTGAACCTTCGGCTGATGTCATACAGAGTGCTTAGGCTCCAGGCGAGGAATAGCAGTGCCACGCAAGATGGTTCAGCAGTCCAGGAACAATATAATTAAGGGGATTGAAAAGAGGGACTGAAAAGGGCGAATCAGTTATCTAGTGAGGAACTGTTCATGCTCATGGTTCACCATCTAAATAAATCAATAAAGCAGCATTCTATTGTGTGGTCTCATGTGTGCTCTTATGTGTGTGTGTGCATCCCTAAAGATCAGGAATTACAGCTGTGATTATCTACACACTCCTCCTCAAAGGGCTCCACATGGCACCTTCTGCCCCTTTGAACTCATAGTAGTAGCCTGCTTGGCAGCAATACAGTCAATAGTGTACACCTCGTACTCAGCGATTTATTAAATGAACTCCAACCACATCAGAAACTGAAACCAAAGAATTTATGTTACACCATAAGCCCTGGTGCTAAACCTCAGTATCTCCCAAGACTGACCATGAATAGAATTCATTCATCTTGCACCAGGGGTTTGTCCAGAGATGCACCCCCATGAGCCAGATACACGAAAACGATAATATGCTTAAGGCAGAAAAGGTGCTAGACCTGGGTGGTGTGCAACAGTGCCCTTTATCACATGCAAACTTAGGGCCTGATTTAGATCTTGGCAGATGTGTTACTCCGACACAATGGTGACGGATATCCTCAGGAAAAATAACATCTAGAGGATTTCGGCAGATTAAAGGTGACTTTTAAAAAGTACCTTTTGAGAAAATATTTGTTCTTAAATCTGACTTACCCAGTGAATTGAATTTATAATAAATATTTTAAAAGGTCTAATAAGCAACTTTGTATCTGGTTTCTAGGCAGAGATAATATTATTAAATGTTAACATTAACTCTCAAACTCCCAGTGCTTTCCAATGGAACAGCTAACCCTGCTACATTGAAAATAGATTTTAGGGCATTGTTACTGTAAGGACATTTTTCATATTAAACCTTTACATGTCCTAAGTTTAAAAATCATATATATCATATATATATATATATATATATATATATATATATATATATATATATATATATATATATATATATATATATATATATATATATATATATATATATATATATATATATATATATATATATATATTCTTTATTGTCCGATTAATTAAAATCATTGCAATAAAAAAACAAAGTTCATAAAACAAGGTAATTTCTTACATTCCTTAAAGATAATGAGGAAGTGTTAACATATCTTTATAGCTGTTAAAAATACATAAAATATCAAAAAAAGTTATTTTGCTCATGACCAAATGTAAACATTACATTTCATTAATATTCACCATACATATTAGTAAACACATCCATACAGATAATCTTTGAGTCCCCTCTCAGATTTTTAAACAGCCCCTAAAAAAAGCAGAGTTTACAGTAACACATGTTTGGTCCAGTTGTCAGCGACGGCTCGTGGAGGGAGTTACGGTGGGGCAGGAGGGTGGGGAGGGGGAGGGGCAGGGTGGAGGTTGCTAAAAACCGGCATATGGATAATTGCAGGTAAGTAAACAATTTAATTAATAAAACGAATTTCGTAGCTCGCACTGCATTGCATTTTGCGATGCAAGGCGCACTACGAAATTCGTTTTATTAATTAAATTGTTTACTTACCTGCAATTATCCATATGCCGGTTTTTAGCAACCTCCACCCTGCCCCTCCCCCTCCCCACCCTCCTGCCCCACCGTAACTCCCTCCACGAGCCGTCGCTGCCAGTTGTGATCTTAGTACTTGAAATATAAAGTGCATCCAGATTTCTTAAAATGACCACAAACCTCAAATACTTTATAACATTTATCAAGTTACATTGTCAGTATATGGGAAAACAATATAGTTGGAATCATAGCAGCTTTCTATTCCTATTATATGACCACAACATCGTCCTGAGCCAGTTTTTTCTCAACTATAATGATACATTTGACAAAGTTAACTGTTAAATTGATGATACGCCCTTGGAGGCACAGTATTATTGCTTGTCAACACGTTCTCACACCTTGTTCGTTGAATATTGGTTTTAAAAGTGTCAATCTTTCTTGAACACAATTTGAGGCAAATACATACAATATGCAATAACGTTTCATTATTATAACCACATAACCTACAATTTTGTGATTGCCAAACATGCACCCATCTAGGTGTATCATCTTTTTTTGGGTAGTGCTCAAACCTAACCTTGAGAAATATATCCCTTACCGCCGGTTTCAAGCAAGAAGTTAGATAGAATAGGGGTTCAATTTTTTTATACGAATTAATAACCAAACAGGCGTGCTTTTTTTACAGTTTGCTCCTGATCCAATATTAATGATACCAATTTAGTTGATTGATTTACAATCTGTTTTAAAATGGTTGTATTTCTAATCATGTTGTCAAAAGGTTGGAGCTTAAAAGTATTCAAACTTTCTGTTAAGTATGACCTCCATGGTCTAGTATACTCCTTCTTATTAATTTCTTGCCAACACATATATGGAAGGGACTCAGAGTCCGATAAATAAAGTGAAAATAGACATTTTAAAAATTCAGCTTGTCTTACCAATATTTGGTTTAGCAAACCGAATTCCAGTCTAACTGTAGCATGTCCAACATTTAATGAAATCCTAAAAATTGACTTTAAAACTTTTATTTGTAATTTATCCAGTAGTTGGCTATCTTTTCCTCAGAAAATTATTGGCCCATATGTAAGCGCAGGGATAAGTTTCACCTTCATTACTTTTAATAAATGATTGTAACTAGGGCATGAAAGTTTATCACACAATGATCTAAAGGCAAAAGACAATGAAGTTGCCTTGGCCTTTAAGTTATCAAAGTGTGGTTTAAAAGTCATTCTATCATCCAGCGTAACTCCTAAGTATTTATTCTGCTTTACTGTTTCAATAGACAAATCCTTCATTTTCCATAATGTCTTAGCTGATTTTGTTGATCCTATTATCATAATTTAGTTTTTTGGGGCATTTATTTGTAAACCATTTGCATGTATACATTGATCAAATGACTATCAATCTTTGCAGCCCTATTTGCGTGTGACTTAGCAGAATAGTATTGTCTGCATATTGCAAATATTTTACACTTTGGCCTGCAAGAATTGGTGAGTGTGCTTTTGCACTATGTAAATGATGAGACAAGTCAGCCATAAAAAGGGTAAAAAGACAGGGGGCAAGAACCTGTTTAAGGCCACTATATTTTTCAAGTTGACGAGTGGTACTACTTCCATCCCCCACTTTGACCTGTACCCACGTATTTGTATACAATAGTACAATCATATCTAAAAGGTTTTTTGGTATGGCCCATAATGATAACTTTGCCCAAAGAAGGTTACGTGGAACAGAATCAAAAGCTGCCTTTAGATCTACATAACAAATACAAAGTTTTTGCTTTTTGTATTTGGTTTTCTCAGCCAACAAGGTAAGTATCAGCAGATTTGTTATTGTTGATTGTCCCCTACAAAATCCAGTTTGAAAAATTGGAATAACTTTCCTTGTAGTTGCCCAATCCTCTAGATCTCTGAATGAATGAATGAATGAATGAATACCTTCTTCTATAGCGCATGGCTACTCTTGAGCATCCCAGCGCTGTAAGACAAAGGAAAATAAAGACACTATTGGAAAAGGTGCGTCTTTAAGCGCTTCCTGAAAGCAAGGTGGTTTGACTCATGCCTAATGACATCAGGGAGTGCGTTCCATTCTTTAGCTGCATGCACCGAGAGTCGACGGCCACCCATCCGGGCCAGCTTCATCCTGGGAACTACCAGCAAGTTCCGCTGGTCGGATCTCAGAGATCTCACTGATTGGTGGCGACGAAAAAGGGGATCCAGGATAGACGGGCCAGCACCATGGATGGATTTATGCGCCATGCACATGGTCTTAAAAGTTATCCTTCCCTTGATGGATAGCCAGTGCAAGGATTGAAGTGCGGCTTTTGCTGAACATCTTTTAGGGACTTTCATGAGTAGTCGAGCAGCACAATTCTGTACCGATTGCAGAATTTTTATGGTGCCGACTGGGGCCCCCATGTAGACGGCATTTGCATAATCCAGCCGTGACATAATCAATGACTGGACTAGCAATCTTCTGGCTTCGAATGGCAGAAGGTCTAGCACTTTTTTTAAGACTCTCAGCAGCCCATAGCAGGTTCCGGCTACCTTTTTTGCTTGGTATTGGAATCCTAGAGAGGAGTCTAGCCAGATCCCTAAGCTCTTTATATGAGTCTTGGGTGCTGGGGGAGGTCCTAGGCAGTGAGGCCACCAAGGATCAAGATTAATTGGGGCCTTGTAACCTAGGAGCATGATGTCCGTTTTGGCCCCATTTAACTTTAAAAAGGAGGAAGTCATCCATTCCAGAACCTTGGTGAGACACGGGGTCAGATTGTTGATCCCCTGATTTGAAACATCGTTCCTCACCAAGGAAACCACCAGCTGCGTGTCATCGGCGTAGGTAACAAGTTGGATTCCCCAGGGAAGAACCACCTCAGCCAAAGGTCTCATATAGATATTAAACAGAGTTGGGCTGAGGGAAGAGCCCTGGGGAACGCCGTGATTCAGTTGCAGCTGGCTGGATGACACCTCTCCCTCAAAGACAGAGAAGCTTCTGTCTGATAAGAAAGAATGGAGACATTTGATCGCCAATCCAGAGACTCCTGTAAGATGCAGCCGATGCAGCAGAAGAGAGTGGTTTACTGTATCGAAGGCTGCGCTGAGGTCCAACAGGACCACCGCAGCACAGCCTCCTGCATCCACTATACCCCTAACTGCCTCCACTACTGCTACCAGGGCTGTCTCCGTTCCCTGTTTTGCTCTAAACCCGGTCTGGGTGGGGTGCAATCCTTCCGTGGATTCAATAAAGGAAGAAAGGACCTGATTCACATATTTTTCAGCTATTTTGCTGATAGTTGGTAATAGTGAAATAGGCCTATAGTTGGCCAGGTCTTCAGGGTCTAAGCTAGGTTTCTTAAGCAAAGCTCTGACCTTGGCCTTCTTCCATTTGGGGGCCACTACACCGGAGGCCAGAGACGCGTTGATGACCTGCGTTATCACAGGGCATACTGTCCCTGATACCTGTTTAAGAACTGCCGGGGGAGCAGCGTCTAACGGGGAGCCAGATTTAAGCTTACTAAGGAGACTATCCACTTCAGCCAGATCCAATGAAGGAAAGGCTTTGAGATCTACTGATGGGTTAGAGTCCATGTCCAGGTCCTCCTTGTTTTCTCTCTTCCAATTATCTGGGATGTCTGTCACTGATGCAAAGCCGGAATAGATGTTTGACACCTTAGATGCGAAAAAGATAGCTAACTCATCACAGTGTTTCCGTGGATTCTGAATAGGACTAATAGTCCTGGGTGTAGTTGCCAGGGATTGAAAGATTTTAAAAATTTCCCTGGGGGCGTTAGCTGCTTCCGTAATTTTGCTCTGATAATATGCGGCTTGTGTGTTTTTTATTAGAGTTTTGTAGGATCTCAGAGTTGACCTATATTCATTTTTCGCAGCAACTGCGTAGTTCTTTCTCCACTTCCTTTCCGCACGTTTACACAGTTGTTTGTGTTCCTTGAGTTCCCTGGAATACCATGGTTGTTTATTGGGGCCCTCTCTATGCCGTAGCTCTTTTTTTGGGTAATAATGTTGCAAACATTTTTGCTTCTACATCCGTTAGGGCAATTCGCCTATAGTGTGCAGGAGTTTCAGGCAGGCCACTTTTATAAATCGGATGTATTATGCTGCCTTGCCAAAATTCTGGGACCTGCTTGGTTTTTACGATGTCTTCAAACATTTGGGTAAGAAATTTGACCATATGTCTGTTCTTGCTTTAAAAACTGCATTCAGGATCCCATTTGGACCAGGCGCACCCTTTGTTTTCATCCTGCTTATCAATGACTTTACCATGTCGACCTGCGGTGGCTCAAATATTAATAATTGTTCGTCACAATTTTTGTGCCTTCTATGCTCATTAAATATATTAATTATCGACAACGGGTTACAAGCGTCGTTAATGGAGTTTGGTCCATTTGCAGTATTGATCCCATTCAGGGTAGGAATAAAAGACTCCCTGGCTATTGCGGAAATATTAGCACTACTAGCTCTCATATTGCAATGTTCCAAAGAGTTAATAATACCCAAAAATACTCTTAGATTATTTGTCTTACTTACATGGTGTAATTTTATCTACAAGTCTTCCCTATATTCTCTTTTTGCTTTCCAAATCTCATTTTTATACGATTTCCTTAATTTCTTTATTAAACATAATTGGGTAAATGTAACTACTCCATGTGATGCTTTACAAATAGCACAAGAAGCTTTATTTAGAGCCTTTATTTTTTTACTGTAACCTGTGTGAATACCACATTTTCCTTTTCGATGTATGAGGGTTTCCCCTAAAAGCTGGTTTTACTGGAATGCAATCGACCAGTAAGGAGCAGAGGCCTAGCCACGTTTCCACTATTGAGTTGCCGTGGCAACCCTAATGTATTACTTGATCTATTAAACGGAATAAAAAGTCTGAAATCTCATCTTGTTTTACTGAATGCCAAGCCAGCCTTTTCAAATTATAAACAACTGGCCCTTTATCTGGAACTCTTAATTTTGGTAGGTAGTCCACTGCCAATAATAATGTAATTATTTGTGGGTTATGATCACTTTCTACTCTAGGGGTAGCATGTAATCCAATAAGGTTATTTAATAATTTATTTGAAATAATGGTATAGTCAATAGTAGAGTGTTGCCTTGAATTTTTAAAGGTTGGGACACCAGTTGTATTGTATTGAGTATCCGTTAACAGCACAAGATCCTACTTAGGGGTGACTTATTAATATTTAAATGGAGCATTTAGGTCTATCAAATGGTTTATTTTACAAGTCAAATGTGCTGTTTAAATCTGCACAGCCAAGGTATTGGTAGCAGGCCTGAAGTTGTGTCTTGTATTGTCACTTTAGTGGTGAAACAATATGTTTTGCAGTCCACTAGTGACATTTAATTTACGGGCTCTGGGTACACCAAGTACCATGTACTCGGACTTGTAGGTAAGTTAAATATGCTAGTCAGGAGTCTGGCCAATTTCAACATGTTTTAGGGGTTGGAGCATGAAAAAATGGGTATGAGCATGAAAAAAGAGGCCTTTTCCTATACTTATTCCTTCTACTCCAAGTAAATTCTCAGACATATTATTTGCCTGATAATCTGTTTGGAAAGGGTAGAAAAGGAAAATGAAGAACAGGGAACTTTTGAAGTGACAAACTGTGCTTAATACATTTGAAAATTAATAGAAGGCTCTTTCAAAATTTGGAGAAAACAGGACCTGTTTGCAGTGTCCCCCAACTTTTCACCCCCATTTTGACTACCAGATGCTGGTTTTCTGATTAGGATTGTGCCCTAGGCTCTGCTAACCAGACCCAGGGAATGTGCTCTGATTAAAAGTATATGGTAATTAGGTATAGTTACAATTGGCTCTGACAACCTACCTGTAAGCCCCTAGCATATGGTAGGGAATGTAGATCTAGAGGCCAAATAGGTTTAATGTAGTTAAGTGTGCACTACTGTTGCGCATTTTGTCATTTTAAAAGCCATCCCTGCTGTTCAGGTTTGTCCTGCTGAAAGCTCCGGAGCTCCAGCCATCAATGAGAGTTCCAGGAGTAGACTGAGGCCTCGTCCTGAAACAAGTCACCATCATCGACTCAAAACCCGGCCTGACGAGCAGCCTCACTGAAAAGCTCCCAAAAAGGAACTAATGTGAAGATAACGTTATCCTGCTTAGTGTTTTTGACCAGGGCTCCATCAGGGTAAATCTCAAAATTTTACTTTGTCCTGGTCAAGCGTGACCAGATGTCCCTAGGTGGCACTTTGGGCTTTAAGCACTAGAAAGTGTTTATTCTTTTTTTTTTAAATGATCTACGTTCCCTACATTGGATTTTTGCCATTATGGTGTCTATTTGTCCATACAGATATAACCTATTTTTTTAAATTGGTGTTGGAATGTTATTGTGTATTTTGTCTTACTTATTCAATGTATTGGTGTTTTCAAATGTGTTACACACCTTTCTCCTAAGTGAAGCCTGCCTGCTTGTTGCAGCTAACAAGGGTTGAACAAGAGAAGAATTTATTGAGACCTTGACTGAACCTTTTGATGTGTTTGTAGATTTCTTACTAGTGCTAGGTCCCTACTTCGCACTACTAATAAACCACTTTCCAATAAGCATGGGCGGAAAATCCGTTTCGCTCGCGGATTTTGCGGATTTCCGGTAAATTCGCAATCCGCGAGATTCGCGAATCTCCCGCAAAATCCGCAAATCCGCGAGTAGCGGATTTTATGGCTTGCTCGCACTGTTCGCGTGAGTTCGCGGCTTCCCAGTACAACTTCGCGCCCCGCGAATAAGCGCTAAATTGCAGAAATACGATCTTAGCAAAACTGAAACTACTTACCAGGTTCAAAAGTTCAGGCTCATCATTAGTAGCCATTTCCTGTAGTGCTTCCTGAGGGACCCCTCCAGAGTTCAGTTGCCAGTTGCAACTATTATGTGACCCTGCTCTGAACCTCAGAATAGTTACACATATGCCACAAAGGTCCTGAATTACAGCTAAAGGAGACAAGCAGGAGCCAGGCTGGAAGTTCAAATCCATTAATCAGCCCCTAATTCATTATTGTCAGTTGGGGCAGGGCAGGTGTTGTAACTAATTTTGCAACAATGAAAGCACTTAGCAAGTGCAAAAGATCACTAATCAGGAAGCACTAAGGAAGCAGGTGCCAGCTAAAAAAATATTCTGTGACACATTAATCAGCCCCAAATTAATTCAGGTCACTTGAGGCAGGGAAGGTGTGCTTTGCTTTGCCACAATAATGTACACTGACTGGACAACCAGAGGGTGCTGTGATGAAACAGAGGGTGGCATGGGTGGGCCAGAGGGTGGCATGAGTAGTCAGAGAGTGGCAGTGGTGACAGAGAGTGGCAGTGATGAAGAAGAGTGTCCCAAACAGGCTGGACACGTACTTGCGACCCGACAGGTAAGTTCGCGTTTGCGAAATTGCACAAAACCCTCGTGAACTGGCAGAAACCCGCGCGAACACAAAAAAAAAATCCGCAAATTCGCGAGAATTCGCGGATTTTGCGGATTGCGAGTTCGCAAATCCGCAAAATTCGCGAACGCGAGATTCGCAAAATTTGCCCATGCTTACTTTCCAACAAAAATAGATAGCCAGATTAGTTGAAATTTATTTGAAATATGTAGGTTTTGTCAATTGGTGAAATGTGTTGTAAAGTTGATCAATTTATTTGGTGATTATTCCTTCAAAAATCCTGAGGAATCGGTTGGCATCTTTGCAGACAGTAAATAATTGGATTATTCATTGATTGCTCTTCAGAAATACCACAACACTGTTTTTTTAGCAATTTGTTAGAGAAATGCTGCTGTGAAATCAAACTTTTGACCACAGTATTTACTTTTTCCACTCAGTGCATTTTGGGCAAAGTTCACTTACCGTTATTGTCCAGAACCAGATATTCTACAGGCAGATGCTGTTCTGCTGTTTGTGAATGTTAGGCCTGGCATCTTTGGTGTGTTTTTCCCTTGTCTTTTTGCTTCTGACCTCCTGTTTTTGACTGTGTACTAAATTTTGTTTTTGCTAGTTTTTGAACTCTGAGCACTTTACCATTGATGATCAGTGCTAAACTGCAAGTGCTCCCTGAGTAAAGTGTATGTGCCCAGGGCCTGTAAATCAAATGCTACTAGTGGGCATGCAGCACTGATTGTACCACCCACATGCATACCCTTGCAATCATGTTTCAGACCTGCCACTGAAGTATCTGTGTCTGCAGATTTAAACTGCCATGTCAACCTGGAAAATGCACCCACTTGCCAGGCCCACACCTTCCCTTTTACTACCTATAAGTCACCCTTAAGAAATGCCCATGGTAGCCCCATGGGCACGATGGTGTGCATTTGAAATCTAGGACATGTACTGGTGTGTTTTACATGTTGTGATAGTGAAATACTGCTAATTTCATTTATCACTACTGCTCGGACTATCTCCTCCATAGGCTATAATTGGAGCTGCCTTTTAACATCTTACAAGTGTAACTTCCAATTGGGAACAGATGGAGGATTGGAGTTTGTGGTCCCTGAACTCACAATTTGAGGATACATATTTTAGTGAAGTTGGTTATTAAATTACGTGATTGAAAATACCACTTTTTGAAAGTGGGCATTTTCATGCTTTGCCAGTCTGTGCCTCTGCCTGCCTGTGGAATCCATCTCTGAGGGAAGGAAAGCGAGTTGGGCTGTCTGTGCATTCACTCTAGACAGTCACACAAAGGGAGCTGAGGTGTGCCCTGAATATTCTGATAGCGCATCACTAGGTTTATGGGTCTTCCTGAGCTAGAGTGGTTGGAGAAGTTGTAACTGACACCTGAACAGGGCTGTGCCTGTCCTCACAAAATGTTGTCACCACCCCCTGTAGTGTGTCTGCAGCCAGGTCAAGGAAAGGCAGGGGCTTGTGCACTACAAAAGACTTTCCTCTGAGGTTTGCTTCTTCAAAGACAGAAACTGGTATAAGTACTAGACATTCTGCCAGGAAGAAGATCTGGATGCTGTAGGAGGGGAACTCCCACTCTGCCTGTTGCTTTGTTGTGCTGGCCTACTGCTTGCTGTTTCTGTCCTGGGGTGAAATGACTGAACGTTACTTTCTACATCCTGCTTCCAAGGTTCTTCAAGGGGTTCTGTATGCTTGCTTCCTGTTAAGTAGTGAAATACTTCATCTGCAGCCCCAGAACTCCTCTGCTGGGAGTTCTGACCTGCAAAGTTGTGCCAATTCAAGGTCTGGGCCCTTGGAGGTGGTATTGCTGCTAGGAAACCAAGAAAATCCATGCATTGACTCCCAGCACTTGTTTTTCCTATGCAACACCACTGTGAAGTAGAAAAACCAACGCATCATCGTGGTACGACCAAAGAATCGCCTCAGTGTTTCCGTGCAGCTGAAAATGGCTGCAACCTGAGTCCCAAGCACTGTGTCAATGAAGTCCATGGCACCCGCTCCAATTCTGGTGCAGACCCTGATGGGCTGCTGAATAAATTGATGCATTACCTACTTCATTGCTGGGAAATTGAAGTATTGCCTGTCCCACCACTACTGCATCAACCAAGTGCTCCTGGATTTTTGAGGCCCTCGACATGGCCCAGCAGCGCACAACCGAGCCCGTGTTTCCGGAGATTGACGCATCACTTCCCCTGACAGTAAGGAACTGGCACATCACCTCCCCTGGCAGTAAGGAACTGACATATCACCTCTCCTGGGAGTAAGGAATCAATGCATTGCTTTGCTTTTCCGGCGACTCACCGCCTCTGCGCCTATTTTTGTCTTTGATTTTGATGCATCCCAGGTACTTTGTGATCAATGTGACACATCCTTAGTTTTTTATACACTGAACTATTTTGAACCTTTTTAAAGTGACATCTTGATTTGGGTATGTTGGGGTTTTGTTGTTTGGTCTTGTTTCATTCAGATAAATATTGGTTCTTTTTCTGAACTAGTGTGGACTCATTTTTGTAGTTTTTATCCTGTGTTGCTGTGAGTGTGTGTTTGTGTGAGTGTACATGTGTGTGTGTATACAAATGCTTTACCCATTGCCTCTGAGATAAGCCTGACTGCTCTTGCCAAGCAACCAAGGGGGCGGGCAGGGGTTATCTTAGCTGTTTGACTCCATTACCCTTACTAGAATAAGGGGCCCTACTTGAATAAGTTGCAAACCTCCGCCAACTAGATACCCCCATTTATAACATTGGTGTTCAGCAGTGAGCATAGGACTTGTGTTTAAACTTTGCATACAGTGATTGATGTACAGTACTTCCAAACTGCAGACCATTATGTGACCACATAGTGCTTTTCCTTTTGGTCCTTTCACCTTCTTGAGTTTGGATACTTTTTGAGCTTTCTGCTACAAGAATGTCTCAGTCTAGAGAATCATCCATTGCACCTGCAGATTTTGTATTTGAGGAGGAAAGGTTGGATTCCAACAATGTGCAGCAACTTAAGCAAATCCACAGGGACCTCAAAGTTCAATTTAAGGCCTCACCAGAAAGGAAGAGCTACAAAAGGCTATGAGGGCCTGGGTAGCTGCCAAGAATGCAAGTGGGCACTCTGACAAGCCTGTTGGGGGGATTAGGAAGCAAAACGTGTGTGAGGATGTACTGACGGTTCATGATGTGCCTGGGGGGAGGTGCCCTCCAGGGCAGGTAGCAGTGTCCCATCTAAAGGTCTGTCCCCATAGGAGCTGGAGGACAGGCATGAGGTCAGGAGGCATGAGATGGTGCTAGAAAGACTTAAAATGCAGCATCAGGAGAATCTCCATTTAGAGCTGGCCAGGCTGAAAATAGAAGAAACAATGGTCTTTGATGATCAAAAGCTGAATTTCATGGAGCTGGATTTAAAAGCCAGCACAGATAGTGACAGGGTTAATTCAGTTCAGTTGGAGCAAGAAAATGCACATTGCTAAGAGCCAGACACAGGATTACAGTAAGGAGATATACATAGCTCTGTGGTTTAAAGGGTATGAGGCAGCCCTACACATGCACCAGGTCCCTGAGAGAGATTGGAGGGAAGATCTGTGGAAGCATTTTGCAGTGGAGGGTTGGAGTACTTTGGTGGTATTAGGTCACCAGAGGCACCTACCAACACAGAGATGAAACGGCTCCTGAGAAGTACATGGTCAAGCTTAGGGAAAGTAAGAAGCTTGAATCCCGACGTGGCTGGAGTTTGCTCATGTCGTTTTGGTCTTGTTTCATTCAGATACATATTGGTTATTTTTCTTAACTAGTGTGGACTCATTTTGTAGTTTTTTCACTGTGTTACTGTAGGTGTGTGTGTACAAATGCTTGACACATTGCCTCTGAGACAATCCTGACTGCTCATGTCAAACTACCAAGGGGGTGAGTAGGGGTTACCTTAGCTGGGTAACTCCTTTACCCTGACTTGAATAGGGGTCCTTAGCTGGACAGGGTACAAACCTCTGGCAACTAGAGACCCCCATTTCTAACACTGGATATTCGTTTATCGAAATGAAGATCAAATGAAGAGGTCCAACACACTAAGTACAAAAATAAGCGCATTTAATTTGTAGAAAATGCAGTGTCCAATCCACAGCCTACATCTTCCGAAATTGCTGCCATCAACTGTTACTCCTCCGGAGCGCACACTATGTTCTCTTTGATCAAAGCACGTCTACAGACCAAAGCGGGAGATACCACACACCTCCTCTATTAAAGCAAACAACAGTAATAAAGAAAGTTATAAAGAACTATCTACAAAATGTTACTAACATATAACATGCAACCAACCATATGACAATAAAGTCCTTCGGAAACAATGGTGTCTTTGACCCCAATTCAGCGACTCCATCGCCAACTTCACCAGCATGCACGCCCTGACCTCCACCGACTACATCCTACTTGGAGACCTGAACTTTCACCTTGAGAACAACAATGACAGCAGCTCCACCACCCTGATCGACAACCTTGCCAACCTCGGACTAGGGCAGCTCGTCACAACGCCTCCCCATTCTGCCGGCCACGCGCTCGACCCCGTCTTCTCTTCAAGCTACCACGTCTCCTTGAGCCACACCAACAAACTTCTATAGACCAACCACCGCTGCATCTACTTCACCTTCCAGAAACCCACCACACACCACCGCACCCAACAGATCCCCTGCCGCTGCTTGAGCAAAATCACGGAAGACCAACTACACACAAACCTTACTCTCAGCCCACCCACTGACACCTCCAACATCGACGACGCCGCCTGCAACCTCAGATGCTGGATCTACAACTGTTCCAACACCCTCGCCTGCTGAAGAAACCCACCCACAGAGACACCAGCAAGAGAGCTAGCTGGTTCACCCCAGAACTCCTAGTCCAAACGAACCTGCCAGAAACTAGAGAAGAAGCGGCACAATGAAAAGACACCGGACAGCCTCTCAGCCCACAAAGACGCAATCCGCAAACACCATCACCTCATCAGGTCTACCAAGAGGACCTCCTTCAAAGACCGCCTCGACAACAACGCACACAACAGCAAGGCGCTCTTCAACATCGTAAAGGAACTCTCCAACCCCAATGACATCCCGCCGTCACAAGCCCTGTGCGACTCCCTCGCCACCTTCCTCCACCGCAAGATTGCTGACATCCACAACAGCTTCAATGCCCGGAGAGCCCCAACAGACATCGACACTGCAGACACCCCGCACACCATCAACCATGACCCCCTGCCAGCCTGGGCCAAAGTGAACATAGATGACACTATCAAGACCATGTATTTACAACAAGGGGTGGTGAGGGACAGAGTCTCTGAATTAAGCAGAAAGCTCTCACCCAGTCAAGAGATCAGGGCTAGATCCAACACCGTTTTTTAGCTCAGTGCACCATCCCAGTTTCAGAACCTGGCTGTATGCAAATTAGTCTGTTCCTGTCCCAGTGCATGATGGGAACAGGGAAAACCAAACTACAAAAGCCAATTCTTACACTGGGAAGGAAACAAGCTCCGGGGACCGGTTTCTGGCATTACAGCCGTCTTCGGCCCGGTTTGCTTGAATCCTGATGGTGCAATGAGCAGGGGTCTCACATCTGAGAATACCCTTCCACGCTTAGGGTGGACAAAAATATTTACAACAAGGGGTGGTGAGGGACAGAGTCTCTGAATTAAGCAGAAAGCTCTAACCCAGTCAAGAGATCAGGGCTAGATCCAACACCGTTTTTTAGCTCACTGCACCATCCCAGTTTCAGAATCTGGCTGTATGCAAATTAGTCTGTTCCTGTCCCAGTGCATGATGGGAACAGGGCAAACCAAACTACAAAAGCCAATTCTTACACTGGGAAGGAAACAAGCTCCCGGGGACCGGTTTCTGGCATTACAGCCGTCTTCGGCCCGGTTTGCTTGAATCCTGATGGTGCAATGAGCAAGGGTCTCACATCTGAGAATACCCTTCCACGCTTAGGGTGGACAAAAATATTTACAACAAGGGGTGGTGAGGGACAGAGTCTCTGAATTAAGCAGAAAGCTCTCACCCAGTCAAGAGATCAGGGCTAGATCCAACACCGTTTTTTAGCTCACTGCACCATCCCAGTTTCAGAACCTGGCTGTATGCAAATTAGTCTGTTCCTGTCCCAGTGCATGATGGGAACAGGGCAAACCAAACTACAAAAGCCAATTCTTACACTGGGAAGGAAACAAGCTCCCGGGCACCGGTTTCTGGCATTACAGCCGTCTTCGGCCCGGTTTGCTTGAATCCTGATGGTGCAATGAGGAAGGGTCCCTTTCTCACTGCACCATCAGGATTCAAGCAAGCCGGGCCGAAGACGGCTGAAATGCCAGAAACTGGTCCCCGGTAGCTTGTCTCCTTTCTGGTGAAGAATTGGCTTGGTAGTTTAGTCTGCCCTGTTCCCATGATGCACTGGGCCAGGGACAGACTGATTTGCATATAGCCAGGTTCTGAACTGGGATGGTGCAGTGAGATAAATAACGGTGATGGATCAAGCCCTGATCTTTGGACTGGGTAAGAGTGGTCTGCTTAATTCAGACACTCTGTTCATCACCATCCCCTTTTCTGAATCGAACTATCAAGACCATGAGCACAATCGAGACCGCAACCTTCCCAGAGAACTGAAAACACGCTGAGATCAACGCCCTACTCAAAAAACCCAAGGTGGACCCGAGAGACCTCAAGAACTTCCGGCCCATCTCCCTGCTTCCGTTCCCACCCAAGGTCATCGAGAAGATCGTCAACAGACAGCTAATCTGATACAGAGAAGAAAACAGCATCCTGGACCCATCCCAGTCAGGGTTCTGCAGCAACCACAGCACCGAGACTGCCCTCATCGCCGCCACTGATGACATCAGGACCCTGCTGGACAATGGTGAGACCGCGGCCCTCATCCTCTTGGACATCTCCGCCGCCTTAGACACCGTCTGCCACTGCACACTACGCACACTCCTCCACGACGCAAAGATCCGAGACAAGGCCCTGGAATGGAACCCAGAGCGTCCGCCTCCCCGATTCCGATCCAAAGCCTCCTAGACCATCTGCGGCGTACCCCAGGGATCATCCCTCAGCCCGACACTGTTCAACATCTACATGGCCCCGTTTGCACAAGTCACCCAACAGCACAACCTCAACATAATCTCCTACGCCGACGACACTCAACTGATCCTCTCCCTCGCTAAGGACCCCCTCACCGCCAAATCCAACCTCCACGAAGGAATGAAGGCCTTCACCAACTGGATGAAGATCAGCCGACTGAAGCTGAACACGGACAAGATGGAGGTCCTCATCCTCGGCTCCAACACTTCAGCCTGGGATGACTCCTGGTGGCTTACAGGACTGGGAGCAGCCCCGACACCCACCGACCATGCACGCAACCTGGGAGTCATCCTCGACTCAACACTCTCCATGACAAAGAAAGTCAATGCAGTCTCCTCCTCCTGCTTCAACACCCTCTGCATGCTCCGCAAGATCTACAGGTGGATCCCGACAGATACAAGAAGAACAGTCACCCAGGCCCTCGTCAGTAGCAGACTCGACTATGGAAACGCCCTCTACACGGGAGCCCCGGCCAAGCTCATCAAATGACTGCAATGCATTCAAGACAGGTCTGCAGGCCTGATCCTTGATGTACCATGCCACAGTCACATCACCCCCACCTGAGAAACCTGCACTGGCTCCCCGTTAACAAGAGAATTTCCTTCAAGCTCCTCATCCACGCACACAAGGCACTCCACAAGACCTGCCCAGCCTACCTCAACAGACGACTCTTCTTCTACATCCCCAACCGCCAGCTCCGTTCAGCCGACCTCACCCTCACCACCTTCCCTCACGTCCGAAGAACAACCACCGGTGGCAGATCCTTTTCCCACCTCTCCCCCGAGACCTGGAACACCCTCCCACTGAGCCTACAAGAGACCCAAGACCTGCTGACCTTCAGGAGGATACTCAAGACTTGGCTGTTCGACCAGTAGTGCCCCCCCTTTTTTCCCCCAGCACTGTGAGACCCTCACGGGTGAGTAGTGCTCTCTACAAATTCTTTATTGATTGATTGATTGATTCGAATTCTTTTGTGATGCTCAAGCAGCCAAAATATCTCCTCTACCCTGCACTTCATGATTTTCACATTTGAATCAGAGATCTGTTGTTCTGGTACCATTTGGAGCTTTGCAACTCTTTTCAAGTTCCAAATATGTCCATCCTGAATTTTGATTACATTCCTGAAAAATAAAACAGAATGCGTAGGTTGTGAATATTTGCCCCAGTGCACATGGTTGTGGTTGTCTTCACTTTGCTCCAATCCCTCACACCTTACCATGTTGTTCTTGTCACTTTTCCAGTGTCAACATATGTTCTCCTTTGTGATTTTGTCTTTAAATTCCTGTATCCCCAACCTTGCCTACTCATAGCATTATCTTTTGAGTCTGCTCTGATGTTCTTATCCTTCATGCAATCAGGATACACAATGGTGTATGCTATACGACCTTCGGACAATTCAAATGGAATCCTTCCTGTGATTTCATGCTAAATGATATGCTTCAGCTTTCTTTCTCAGTGCCTCTAATTCATAATTGCAGTCACTGCTGTTTAAATCCCATCTTTAAGTGTCCTCTTGACCCTTTCTAACTTGACATTAATTTCTGGATAATATACGGCAGATTTCTTATGAATTATCCCTCTGTTTTCCATGGATTACTGGACACAAACTGAACCCCATTATCAGTTAGAATGTTCTTAGGATATCCCTCCCTGCACAAACAAAATCATCAAAAAACCTAATCACACTTGTACACCTCCAACTATAGCCACTTCAAGTCACCTAGCAAACATGCACATGGCCACCCATAAATACTGAGGAACCCATTTTCAAAAAAAGGTCCATCAATATTCACCAATATTTCATATCAGTGGGAGTGTCCTACACACTGTGGAAGGAGCTATTAATTGTTCACTGCATGCACAATTTATACACTCTTACTCTTTCACAACTCTTTCCACCATTATATCATCCGAGGGTCCCCAAAAGTCTCTTTCTAGTTTTTTATTTTCTCTCACTCGAGGTCAGATGTCCTGCATGAGCTAAAGCAAATAGCTGTTTCCTGATATATTTAATGCTATCAAACAGGTTCCACTCAGCAACATTGCATCATTCTCGGGCAAATCATCCTTCACAGTCCAATACCCATTGTGGCAAACAACCTCACTTTTTTCATTCATTGTTCACTCTCTTGCATACTTATTGTACTTCATCATCTAAGCCCTTCCCCATTATCCATTCTTCCTGTGAAACATCCTCTAAATCAGGTTCTTGATCCTTATCCCACTATTCATCCTATATAGTCAACCTTGACATGCAATCTTGAAGATCGACGACCTATCTACAGATTCCTAGAAAATAGCATGTCCAGATCCTTCTGCAGAAAAGACAGTTTGTAGTATGTGACCATTTCAAAGGGCACTACCCAAACATTTTTTTAAAGTTGTAATGACCCAAAACACAACTAGGGCATTTTCCTAAAGTTAAATAGAGCGTCTCCATGTCTCATGGTTTAAAAGCAATGCCACGTTCACGCCCATCAATTTTGTGCATTAGTGCAGCTCCCATACCGTTCTCTCTTGTATCTTTGATAAAGCAAGAGAGACCGCTTTATAGATTTTTTTTTACATGGGAGGCACCAATTGAACAACTGAAATAATTTTTAGTCTGGTTGAATTTGGGGAATCTAATTTGAGATTAACAGCCCATCAGTGTAAAGATAGAGTGGCTTTCCTGGACATCTCGATAAAAGAAAAAATGGGCAGATAAGAGATGGAATTCCATACAAAACCAACTGACAAAAACACTCTCCTCCACTACTCTAGTTTCACCCAAAACCTCAGAAAGAAAATATTCCCTTTGGTTAATTCCTCTGGTTGCAGAGGAATTGCTCCACATTAGATGACTTTTATAGGCATGCAGAGGTGCTGAAACTGAAGCTTCAAGATAGAGGCTACCAAAGAAACTCATTTCCCTTTCTTTTAAATGAGCTAGATTTTACAATAGAGAGGAGATGTTAAATAGAAGCAACAAAAAGAAAGAGATGGCTAAAATAGTATTTTCAAGTCAGTTTTCAGGCACTAGTAACCAAGTAAAGAATGTCCTCAATAGGAATTGGGGAATCCTGAATGATGAGGAGAACATTCATTTGGAAAAAACACATATTTGCTTTTAAGAGAGAAATCTTAGAAACCATCTGGTACAAACATACAGAGAAGACAAACTCAATCCACAATTAACCCTAAATAACAAGGTAGCGAGGGGGAACTATAAATGTGGGAAGTATAATATTTTTGATCAACATTTATTGGCTAAAGAAATAGAACATAATGGAATAAATTCAATTCAATTCAAGCAAGCTTAATTCGGATAATAAAAACACAACCATAAAAAATCCTAAATATTAATATCTCAGGAAATACAATAAAATACATAAAAAAACAGGAGAATAAAAAACCCCAAGCAGTAGATCCCGGTAAACCATATACATAAAGTGGTATGTCCAGGATATCCAATTCAAGGCAAAGCTATAACTCTACTGGCTTCGCTATTCATCACAAGATATATATATCGATAAAGTGCATTTAGTGTTAACGCTTCATAAGTCTATCTAAAAAGACATAAAATATGAAGTGCCATGTGCAAAATATGTAATTGAGGAACATAATGTACAACTACGGACATCATTTACGTAAAGTGCTAAGTGCAAATTATCTAATTCAAGGAAAATCTATAGCTCTGATGACTTCGCAATTCATCACAGGATAAGCAGATAACGTGCATTCATTTTAAAATTTCATGATTGTACCTGTAAGAGCCAGATACATAAAATGCGATGTACATAACATATAATTCAACTACTTATTGCACAAATAAAGCCATAATTTATCAGTGTATGTCACCTTTTCTTCATAGACAAGGGCCTCAAGATGGGAGTTATTGTGTTTTATTTTGGTGACTTCTAGATACAAACTCTAATATTACAAACTCTAATATTTACCAGACCACAAATATACTCAAAAGCAGTTTTATAACAGTATCTCCTTTAAAAACAGTGGTCGTAAGAGAATCTTCCTAATGTCTCTATAAAATCCGCAAAATAAAATAAAATACAACGTTGTCTGGTCTGATTTTCCATTGCATGGGTACTTTGGAAGATTATGATTCCACTTGCCAATAGTTAGGAAAGCTAATAAAAAGTGTGCTAGTCCCATTCTAGTGAGATAAAAACGACGTTTTATATTTGTGATCTGCAATAAGTAATAAGGTATCCCAAAGCAGAGGTCCTATCCAAGTAGGCCTTAGTCATTGATTTCAGGTTTGCATCACTGTCCCTTAGCCAATTCCGTGATTCCATTAAACTAATCTTCAAATCATTTTTTCCTACTCGAGTATTTGGGAGGGATTTTTTAAATCAATGTTTGTGGCAGATTCATTTAAAAGGTTTTTAATGTACATTAATCATGGGATTTTTGTTCCTTGGTCAAGGGCAACACAATCCTTAATAACATGTTGTGTAAACTTTGTACCTTCCTTACTCCAGATGCCATACCAGACATTTAAACTTACTGCACTTATAAAATCATTTATATAGGGGGCTTCCAACTCTTTATGCATACTATAAACGGGAGTAGAGCTAGATACAGATAACAACCACCGTAAAAAGGTATTTTTCCGAGTCTGAAGTGGTGCACAATTTGCCACTCCTCATAGTGCTGCGCCATAACAATTCCCAGTAAGACACTTGCTCTTATATATTGTCATAATTTCCCTAATAGGCTTATTTCCCATTTTATGTGAGAATCAGAAAATGTCCTTGATTATCCTCATACATTTTAATTTATAGTGTTTGATGTGGGCTCCCCAGTTTACCTTTGCTGTAAATACTAGCTCTAAGTATACAAAATAATTTGTTGCCTAAGTAGGGATGTTATTTACGTGGTGATTCCTGGTTTTCGCTTTCCCTTGTCCACACACCATAGTAAAAGTCTTTTTTAAGTTAAGTACATGCATCAATGCTTTTAAGAAATCGCAAAATGTGCGAATCGCTAAAAAATTGCTTTTGCGATTGCAAAATACAAGTTTTCACAAATTTAAAGAATTGCTAATAATTCTGCAAATTTTATTGAGATTCTGTATTTACGCCTCCCAAATAGAGAATTGCAAATAAAGAATCGCAAAATATATGCATGAAAACTCGTAGATTACGATTTTACAGAAAATCTCCATTTTCCAAGAGCTAAATAAGAAGGATCACAACCAGGTGGTAATCATGAGTGCAAATTAGATACAGCTGAAAATCAACGTAAACTTATTTAAACAAACCCAGAATGAGCTACCACATTTCACGATGGTAGGGATTTACCTGATGGCGAGGAGAATGAGGCTGCAGGCTGCTGGACACAGACGGAGGCGAATAAATGAGCGCATTTTCAGAGTCACATAACTTTGCTTGGATAGCATGAGGATGATACGTATAGGCTCAATGCAGCAATGATCCATGATCTAATCAATGAATTGGATCCCATTCTGCATCGACAGGCACGTAGGACCAATGCTATCCCAACGCATGTGCAGGTCCTATGTTGCCTACATCTACTGGCATTAGGTAGTTTTCAGGGAGTCATTGCTGTAACTGGAGGTGTGTTGCAAAGCACACCTCCAAGAATATTCAAAGCATTCCTTGATGCCATGAGGGCCTGGATCAGGGCACAAATCAATTTCCCTACCACAGCGCATGACCTTGCGAAAACTAAACAGGAGTTTTACCAGATAGCTCGCTTCCTACATATTTTGGGTTGTATTGATTGCACCCATGTGGCCATATGTCCCCCTGCAGCACACAAATATTTATTTAGAAAATAGAAATAGAAAATGTTATCATTCCCTTAATGGTTGTTTGCAATGCCAAAAACATAATAACTGACATTGTGGTGCAATTTCCAGGGAGTGCACATGATTCTTATATATTCAGGCAAAGTGGCATTCACACCCGTCTTGGTGCGGGAGAATTTGGAGAAGGACATCTGCTTGGTAAATATGTGTAATTGATTCTCACAGTCCTTGTACGTATGTCAATGTCAAACTACCACTGACCCTTTGCTTACTTACATGTAGGTGACAGCGCATATGCCTTGCGTAATTACCTTATGGCGCCTTACCTCCATCCCACAACTGCAAACCAACAAAGGTACAATGCAGCACATATTTCAACAAGGAACATCATAGAGCGCACATTTGGGGTGCTGAAGAGCCAATTCAGATGCCTCCATAAGACCGGTGGAGCACTTCAGTACAACCCTGAACAATGCGGCAAGATAGTACAGCATGTGCCATGCTGCACAATATTGCAACAAAGGGAGGAATGGAAATCGAGGTGTCTAACAGCGACTCTAAGGATGGGAACCAGCAAGTGCCACACCGCCGTGCAGTACAAGGGGCAAGCGCAGCAGAAGGGCGCAGGAGAAGATTTGACATCACACAAAAATATTTCTGAGGTGAGTAATGATGACACAAAAAGTGTATATTGCAATCAAAGTAATCTTTATTTAAAGAAATTATGACCTGAGTGTTGAAACATACTTTTAATGTGACCAGTGGCACGGGATTCTAGGTAATGGACATAAGTGGATTATAAATGAATAATGACTTGTAAGTCAGTCAAAAGGTCAGATTACAACAATGGTTACGTCACCATATCGGAATGTCATTGTACATGGCATTGTAGCGCTTTCTTCCATGAACACCCAGACGTCTGTCAGAGCCAGCATCTTCATCCCTAATGTTGGAAGCGGAGGGGGTACTGTTGCGTGTGTTGTGTCTTCCTGCAGTGGTGACTGGCATAGCTATACTACTCATGCTTGAGGCCCCCTCACTACCCTCTTTCTGCGCGGACATGTTGGAAGCATTCATCATTTCCACTGCATGTGTCACCTGGTCCAGTGCTTTAGCCACATACCCGCTCCAATGGCACATTTCTGTTTGCATGGTCACAGACCTACGTGCCAGCGGTGCAGTTGTTGTGGCCAGCCTATTGTTGGATTATGCATAGATTTTGAGGTGCTGCATCAGTTGACGATGGTGTCTTTTCTGGGATACATGTCCCTCCTGCATGACCTTGGTCAGGTGCTGCATACTATCGGACAGTACTGCAATGTTGGCTGTCATCTTCCCAATTTGTATCTGTACTGAACGTGTGTTCTTGGTCTGCAGGCGCTGCATACGTAGCATCTGTCCATTAAGACCAACCCAGACATCATTTGATTGCTCCTCCTGCTGTGTTCTGAGTGATCTAGCTCTTCTACGCCGGACTCTGACATTGCTTCTGCCGACCTGTGTTTGTGGATTTGTGATGGGAGTAGCTTGGCCATGGCTGGCCTGAGGTGTTGCATTAGCCTCATCATCAGAATCCATGTGGACCAGTGGTGGGACAGTTGCCCTGCGTGAGTTTGGAGGATGTGATCGAATTGTTGGCAGAACCAGTGTGTCCATATGTTCAACTGCGCTGGTGTCCTGCATGTCCTGGGAATCACTATCCTCAGCTTCTACACGTTCTGCATCTGTGAGGCTAAACAGTGCAAAACAGCATTAATTAATGCTTGTGATGTCATGTCACAGTAATAATTATTTGCTTTGTTATTAAATTGAGAATATATGACACTATTTTGAGTTGTATGGATCAGGAATTTGGGGGTATAAGCAAGCGGAGGAATTACAAAAAGTAGAGAACAAATTCTTCCGCTCTTTCCTCTCAGTCCCTCAATCCTCCCCTACCTTTTCAGTACATCAGGAGTTAGGGATTGGGTTTGTGACAGATTCTATCAGTGTGGCCCCCCCTTATCTGTTGGTTGAAAGTTTGGATTAATTCAGACTTTTACCTAAATCATTTGATAATGAAAGATTGTCTTAAATTAGATAAAGCTAAGGATATCCAGTGGTTATCCTACGTGAGCCATGAGCTGAGACAATTGGGCCGACCTGATCTTTTTGAAAACCCGGCCTCTATTGTCAAAGGGGACATTGGCCGGGTGAGGGAAAATGTTATGGCCCGTAAAGCCATGGAGAGGGAGGTAAACAAGCTTAAAAAAACCCTTGTCAGAGCCCGATTTTTACTGACCAAGACACCAGCGATAGAGCCATATCTACAGATAGTTACAAGGCCTTTCCACCGAATTTTATTGAGAAAATTTATGTTTAACTTAATCCATTTTACTTTGGAAGTGTTTGATGGGTGGAGTAAGCCTGAGGATACGACACTTTGTAAATGTGATGATATGTCTATACAGGATACAATGCACTTTACCTTCTTTTGCGAATTTTATAACGAGAGCAGGTTAAAATTTCTAACACCCTTGTTAAGAAGTTTGAGGATTGCCCAGGTGAGGCCTGCTTTATTATACTTACAGATGCTTGATACTCCCTGGGTAATTTTTTATGTGGCTAGTTTTCTGGTTGCTGCTATACGTGCAAATAACTTAAGATGTATAAATAATGATGTTGGTATGGATATTCTGTGCTCATGATCACTTCTACTGATTCCTTCACCTACCTCATGTTTTTAAAGTATGTCTTTTGATAAAACTGTAAATAGATTGTTAATGATGTTTTTTTTTAAAAAAAAGCTTTTTATGACGTTTTTATACAGCATAATGAATGGAATTTTTGTATGTTTATGTGTACTTTGTATGATTTTAATTAATAAAATAAAGTGGTATTGACTTGACACTATTTTGAGTTGTTTTTCTCATATTTGTGTGTTTGTCATTGTAACTGCTTGATCTGCCTACATCTCCCCTAATGCACTTCCCTTTATGAATACATTGTGTACTGGATAATTAAAGTGTACACTTGTGCTGTACTGAGGTCATGTTCTACCTTTATAATTTTTGGACAATGGTAACATGTATTCATCTTACCTTCAGATGTGTTTGCTGCTCCTGCCATGTCTAGCTGTGTCACACCAACAACAGCTTCAGGCTGGATTGTGGATTCAACCAGGTCCTCCATGGGAGTGTTCCCAGTGTCTGTTGGTGTCCCCTCTCCTGTCTTCATTGCCTCCTTCAGCCGGTCAGCAATACGCACCTTAGCCCGACTGCGCAAGTCATACCATTGTTTTTTCAACTCTTTGATGGTGCGGTGTGTCACCCCAATGGCATTCACCGTGTTTTGGAACCGGATTCATATTTTTCTTTTCTCCTGCTCTGCCACTTTTAATGATAATTTGCAAAACAGCTTATCATGGCTGTGGACTACTCCCTCGAGGAGGGTGTCAATTTCTTTTTCAGAGAATTTAATTTTCCTCTTCCTGCCTATTTGGCTGTCCTCTGCTGTTTGTGAAGCTTCAATTTTCTGAAAAATGCCAGGTGTTTCCAATGTCTCGGTTCCACTCCTGTTCAGCTCCCAGAGCCAGCTCCCTCCTCTCCCTGAGACTGTGCACTAAAAATGAGGTTTGTGCTGCTCACTTCCTGGTTCTGATGTCATCAAGATGCATCAGAAGGCGACTTCGGTAATTGCGATTTTGCAAAGAGCAAAATCGCTAATAGCGAGTTCGCAATTACCAAAATTTCAATTATAGTTGCGATTTTTAGCAATTCTTTAATT
The DNA here is from genome assembly GCF_964263255.1 of Lissotriton vulgaris. Lineage (NCBI taxonomy): Eukaryota > Metazoa > Chordata > Amphibia > Caudata > Salamandridae > Lissotriton > Lissotriton vulgaris. The sequence continues at coordinate 1,064,517,167 of NC_141697.1, forward strand.
TATCGCAATTCTTTATTTGTGATTCCTTAAAAATCGCAAATAAGGAATCGCAATCTTTAACAATTATGCATGTGCCTGTAAATCCTGTTCCTGCATGTATTCTGCACATTTTTCAGTGAGGATCTGGAGCCCATTCACAGTGCTCGGTGAGAGAACGGCATCATCTGCATAAAGTAAAGTCGGAACAGCACTGTTGCCTACTCTAGGGACATCAGAATTTAGGTTTTGCAATTCCTCATCTACACCATTTATATATATAGGGAAAACAGGAGTGGGGCGAGCACAAACCCCTGCATAATACCCCGTCTTACCCTGAAACTAGTGGTGCACTCTCCCACTGGCCCATAGCAAACTCTTGTGCTCACGTGGCTATATATTTGTAAGAGGTATATGATGATATCATTTAGTGCACCCATACGAAACAAAGTTTGCCATCATTTTACATTATTTACTAGGGCAAAAGCACTAGTAAGGTCAACAAAACAGAGTTGTAGGTGGCCCCTTTTTATACTTGTATATTTACCGATTGATATATTGTTCAATTGTCCCTATTTCCCTTTTGAAACCATATTGTGATTCAGTGAGGATTTTATTTTCATCCGCCCATATTTCCGGCCTCTCCAACAATATCATACTCATCAATCTTGAGGTTGTGTCAAGTAGGGAAATAGGGCAGTAGCATTAGGCATCACTTCTGATGCCATTTTTAAAGATCGGGACAATTATGCTTTCAGTCCATGTTCTTGGTATCAAGCCCCCTCGCAATGATGTTAAACACTTTTTGTAAAAGAGGGGCCCAACATCTAATTTCATATTTAAGGATATCTATTGGCACCCCATCTACACCAGGTGCCTTTCTGTTTGCACTACTTTGTAGTGCCAATATAACTTCATCCACAGTGATAGGGGCCACATTTGGAGGTTCAAGAGTTATAAAAGTTTTGTTATCTAATAGTTCTGCAATACTATCGGAGTCACTGTTTTCTAATAAAAATAGGGGTTTCATTTTCTGCATTAAAAACCTGTCCAAAATGACTTATCCAATCTTTTGGCCGCACCATACTCTCAATTTTAGTAGCACAACTTTCTTTAAAAAACGGGTGTTTTATCATCTTCCAAAATAGGGATGGATCCTTTGTATTGGCAGCCAGGACGAGTTTTTCCCAGGCATTATTTTGAACTTCTCGCTGTTCCTTTTTACTACGGACAGTTTATATAACAACCTCTTTTTTTTAATGAGTTCACTATCTCTGGGCCAAATTTATAAAGCATTTTTTAATGACTGGTTTGCCTTTGTGCATTTAGAATCAAACCAGCCAACTTTTTTCTTGGATGGTTCCTTACTCTTGAATTTCACTCCCCTGGGTATTTCAGCAGTAATGTTACAAAAAGCCCCCATAATCTGGTTGTCAATAGAATCCCCCAAATTACAAGTTTATATATCTTGTTTACAATCACTCATTAGACTGTCCATAAATTATTTTGGATTTATTCCAGACCATTTAATAGAGATACCGTTTTCCCCCTGCGTGGATAAAAAGGGTGCAAGACGGGGCACAGCATGAAAAGTATTGTTTAATCTAAATGTTAAAAAGGTGAATGATGATCACTAACACAGCTTATTTTCACCTCAATTCTTTCTATGTGACCTTGACCATGTGCCGAAATTAAAATATGATCAATGATTGAACACTAAGCATGGGCGAAATTTGCGGATCTACCGGTCTGTGAATTCGCAAACAAATCAGCCAATTTGTGGATTTTCTCGCGAAATCGCGGCTTTTTTTGCGATGTGCACCATACTTAACTGGAGTGCTTTCTACTGGCTAATCAGTAAGTGCTACCTCATTGGGTAAATGTATAGTGATTTTCCTACACTGCAGCTGCGTAAAGGGACAGAGGATTTGTCTCCAGTGACCATGTGTGCCTGTAAGTCTGCCACCGTGCCAAAAGGCGCCGAGGTCCCTTGAGTGAGCTGTCCATCATAGTTGGGAAAGGGCAGGAAAAACGTTTGATACTGCTAGTGTGTGGTGCGGGGCTTCTATGCGTGTGCACATGCCTCTTGTGTAAAGGGCCAGAGAGCGAGCAGGGCAGCAGGTGAGGAGAAAGCAGCCTCCTGGCCACAGGAACTACAAGGAGATTACGCTCGAGAAACTCATGGATGCAAATACCTCCCTCGAGTATTACAGCTAATTTTCGACGGCAGAGATGGGGTTAAAGCACACTTGCTCAGCCTCGACCGTGCTCACTAATGTTTTGGGAAGATTAAACCGTTACTGAATTTGAGCTTCAACTCAGGCACCTGCTATATCTGTAAGTGCTTCCTGTTGAGGTTTAATTTTTGGGACAGGAGCCTCGTGCCAGAATGAATCCTCCCCTGCATAGTTATCCTCGAAGATGCCACCGTTTTGTGCAATACCTCTACTCAACTGGAGTACTGGCTAATCAGTAAGTGCTACCTCGTTGAGTAAATGTATAGTGCTTTTCCTACACTGCAGCTGCGTAAAGGGCCGGAACATTTGTCCCCAGTGACCATGTGTGCCTGTAAGTTTGCCACCGCGCCAAAAGGCGACGAGGTCCCTTGAGTGAGCTGTCCATCATAGTTGGGAAAGGGCGGGAAAAACGTTTGATACTGCTAGTGTGTGGTGCGGGGCTTCTATGCGTTTGTACATGCGTCTTGTGTAAAGGGTCAGAGAGCAAGCAGGGCAGCAGGTGAGTAGAAAGGCCACAGGAACTACAAGGGGATCGTGCTCGAGAAACTCAGGGATGCAAAGACCTCCCTTGAGTATTACAGCTAATTTTCGACAGCAGATATGGGGTTAAAGCACACTTGCCCAGCCTCGACGTGCTCACTAATGTTCTGGGCTGATTAAAAACTTTACTGAATTTGAACTTCAACTCGGGCACCAGCTATATCTGTAAGTGCTTCCTGTTGAGGTTTAATTTTTGTGACAGGAGCCTCGTGCCAGAATGAATCCTGCCCTGCATAGTTATCCACGAAGATGCCACCGTTTTGTGCAATACCTCTACTCAACTGGAGTACTGGCTAATCAGTAAGTGCTACCTTGTTGTGTAAATGTATAGTGCTTTTCCTACACTGCAGCTGCGTAAAGGGCCAGAAGATTTGACCCCAGTGACCATGTGTGCCTGTAAGTTTGCCACCGCGCCAAAAGGCACTGAGGTCCCTTGAGTGAGCTGTCCATCATAGTTGGGAAAGGGCGGGAAAAACGTTTGATACTGCTAGTGTGTGATGCGGGGCTTCTATGCGTGTGCACATGCCTCTTGTGTAAGGGGTCAGAGAGCGAGCAGGGCAGCAGGTGAGGAGAAAGCAGCCTCCTGGCTACAGGAACTACGAGGGGATCGTGCTCGAGAAACTCATGGATGCAAAGACCTCCCTCGAGTATTACAGCAAATTTTCAACTGCAGATATGGGGTTAAAGCGCACTTGCCCAGCCTCGACCATGCTCACTAATGTTTTGGGCTGATTAAAAACGTTACTGAATTTGAACTTCAACTCGGGCACCAGCTATATCTGTAAGTGCTTTCTGTTGAGTTTTAATTTTTGTGACAGGAGCCTCGTGCCAGAATGAATCCTGTCGTGCATAGTTATCCACAAAGATGCCACAGTTTTGAGCAATACCTCTACTCAACTGGAGTATGGACTAATCAGTAAGTGCTACCTCGTTGTGTAAATGTATAGTGCTTTTCCTAAACTGCAGCTGCGTAAAGGGCCAGAAGATTTGTCCCCAGTGACCATGTGTGCCTGTAAGTTTGCAACCGCGCCAAAAGGCGCCAAGGTCCCTTGAGTGAGCTGTCCATCATAGTTGTGAAAGGGCGGGAAAAACGTTTGATACTGCTAGTGTGTGGTGCGGGGCTTCTATGCGTGTGCACTGTGCACATGCATCTTGTGTAAAGGGTCAGAGAGCGAGCAGGGCAGCAGGGCAGGAGAAAGCAGCCTCCTGGCCAGAGGAAGTACAAGGGGGTTGCGCTCAAGAAACTCATGGATGCAAATACCTCCCTCGAGTATTACAGCTAATTTCCGATGGCAGGGATGGGGCTAAGGCACACTTGCCCATCCTCGACCGCGCTCACTAATGTTTTGGGCTGATTAAAACTTTACTGAATTTGAGCTTCAACTCGCACACCTGCATTATTTATCTGTCAGTGCTTCCTGTTGAGGTTTAATTTTTGTAACAGGAGCCTCGTGCCACACTTGTAACTATTCTCTGACACTGCTTCGAGGGTCAGAGCAGGGTCAGAGAATAGTTGCAAGTAGGAAACGAGGCGCTGTTCATGAAGCACTTACAGCGTTACAGCAGGTGCCCAAGTTGAAGTTAATTTCTTTGTAACCATTTTATAAATGGTTACAAAGAAATTAGCTTCAACTTGGGCACCTGCTGTAACCCTGTAAGTGCTTTCTGGAAAAAAAATTCATCCTTCTCGCGGATTCGTGGATTTTTCCGCAATTTCGCGAGATTCGGGGATCGCGAAATTGCAGAAAATCCGCAAATTCCACAAGCGGAACGAATTTTCGGCCCATAGTTATTGAACACTGGCCGTGTCCCTCAAAGGTCGGTAGCTGAGATTGTGTCCATCCGATATAGACTGATCCAGTAGTTCTAAATTGTATTTATACATTGCCCTGTTAATGGATTCACCATAGAGATTATTGTGGGAAATGAGAATACCATTCCACATACTCATTCCTATATCCACAGTGCTTTCCTTCTAAAAAACCAAATTTTTTGCTATTAAAATCTCAAAACCAGATCAAAAGATAATCGCTCCTGATTAGTTTTATAAATAAATTAAGTTCCCTCTCAAGTGCCAATATCAGTTAGTTTCTGGTATTATCAAAAACATTGTCATTAAAGTTAATTACTACAAAACACTGGTGATCAACAGAATGGAACCACAAAAATTGAAAAAAGGAGATTCAATATCAGCTTTCTTCAAAATCAATGGGCATGTGACTGAAAGTAGAACTGCTAGGCCTCCCTTGCCCGTCCATTCCGTGAAGGGGTCGCTTGGGTGTCAACGATTGAGAAGGAATCTATGTGAAAGGGTTCCGTGTGCCAGGTTTATTGTATGCAGATAATTTCACAGTTATTTAAAAAAATCAGGCCATGCATCATCATTCAATTTCTTATTTATGCCCGCGATGTTCCATGTTACTAGAATCAGATTTTTAGATTTCAAGTTTTGAGTTGCAGGTAATATCTCATCAATCGGGCCAAAATCTTGTGCAACATCCAGGTGTAGTCAGTCCATATCACTACTTCTTCTAAGAGGTAGAAATATATTTGACAAAGCAAGTGGATTATACTTTTCCATTGTTGTAGGACCATTTCCAAACTGGCTGGAATTTTCCATACCCGGCTTATAGAAAATCTCTAATGGTACCCCAGTAATGATCTTATTCCGAGATTTGATGACATCTCCTATTTATTACATAATTTTTCTAGCAAAATTCTTACCATCTCTGGGTCTCGAAAGGTAACTACAACACAATCACCTTCAAAAATCTTTGGTAATTTCCCTACCCAAGGTGCTCTTCTTACCATATTGATACTTTGGGCTAGGGTATTTGTTATGTTATGTTATGTTATGTTATAGGGGTATTTGTTAAGCGCAAGGCTACCCGAGGAGTGTCCTGGCGCTGTCTTAACCCCAGAACAGGGTAAGTGAAGAAACAGCCAGCTGTAAGTAACAGGACTGCGACTACTGTTGGAAGAGCCAGGTCTTTAAGCTTCGCCTAGAGCTAAGAAGATCTTGTTCCTGTCTAAGGGAAAAAAGGAGACCATTCCTAATTTTGCCGCTACTACTTGAAAAGAGCGGCCTCCTTGGTAAAACTTAGGCACAATGTCAGCTTTTGTGAGGAGGATTGCAGCGCTCTGAGTGGTTTGTAGGGCTGAATTTTGTTCCTAATATACGGGCCCCCAATGTTATTTAGGGCCTTAAGAGTTAGGACCAGGGATTTAAAGACTCTTTGTCTCACTGGAAGCCATTGCAAGGATCTAAGGTGGGGAGACATGTGTGACGTGGGTCCAACCATGAGCACGAACCTAGCTGCCGCATTTTGAACTACCTGCAGGCGGTTCAGTAAGTAGTCCGGAAGGCCCAGGTACAACACATTTACATAGTCCAACCTTGATATAATCAGGGCCTGGACCACAGTTTTCCTATGTAGAATAGGAAGCAAGGGGAGAAAATGCCTCATAATTTTTAAAAGGCCAAAGCAGGTGCCAGCAACCAATTGAACCTGGGAATTCCTCGTCATGTCAGAGTCCAACTTCACTCCTACATTTTTTTGCAGTAGAGACTGAACTTTCAGGAGGAGATAGATTTTTAGGCCACGATTGACGCCACTCATCACCTGGGGTGTGTCCAAAAAAGATAATTTTCGACTTGTCAGAGTTGCATAGCAACTGATTTTGCTTAAACCACTTAAAATCCTTGGTTAAGCAAACATTGACTTCATTGCCATTAAGCACCTCATCCTTCTCACAGGTGAACAACAATTGTGTGTCATCTGCTTACAATATAATTTTTGCCCCGTATTGTTCAGCAATAGGAGCCAAGGGGGGCATATATATATTGAACAGGGTCGGACTTAAGACAGAACCGTGTGGGGCCCCTACGCTCAGTGGTGGAATGCGGGCTGAAAAAGAGGGGGGCCCAGACTGTTTGCTGCCGGTTATTCAAGAAGGATGAAAAACATCTGAGCACCATGCCCCCAATGCCGCTCTCCCTCAATCTATGAAAGAGGTGATCATGTGGCACAGTGTCAAAGGCCACTGATAGATCAAATAAAATCAGCACAGCCTTTCCGCCTCTGTCTAAGGTGGTTTTGATTGTCTCTGAGATTTCTAATAGAGCTGTCTCTGTACTGAAATTTGCTCTAAAACCAGACTCACTCGGATGAAGTACCTGACTGACCTCAATAAAATCTGTGATGATGGTATATTTGAGTTATATTGCAATGGCTGGTAAACCAAAACACAACCTTATTTTTCAATTCTACCAAGTCCTCGTTTACACCATCCTGTAATTCTGACACATCTTTCAAGATGATCATATAGGGTGGAGCCCCAGGGGGTAACTGTAGGAGTCACTGGGGCCTTGTTGGCGACAATTTGTATTCATATTTATCCGCATTTTTAATATTAGATCTCATCATTTTTCTCACACGATGAGCTGACATTGTGCGGAGTGACCCAATATTGGTCTCTTCCTTATTCCTTTACCCCAGGGTGTTCTTTCCTTCACACAATATTTCTGACCCCCTTGAGCCACATAAAGTGTCATTTGTGGTAATTTGTTGGTTATTAGCTGTTGCTGTTATATTGGTTGTATCAATCTGGATATTTTCATTCTCACGTTTTCCTAGCGCTAACAACTCCTAAATTAGTTTAGAAATATGGGCTACATGGCTCTTAATTTTTGAAATTTCGGATAACAAGTTTTTCTCAATTGAATCAATTTTTCCATGTAACTTTTTAAAAAGTAAGTCCAGGTTATGGAGACAGTATTGACTTACGGTAGCCCTCTTACCCCCACTCTGCTTTTTAGGCAATGGCTGTAGTTGTGATTGAGGTTGTTTAATAGATTCTTTAGTTTTTTCCTTCAATAACTGTTTGCCTTTAGTTACAAGGGGGGTAATTTGGCCTATACCTTCTGTTAAGGCTGATATTTCCAGTGGTAACGTTGATACACAGGACGCTGCATTGTGTATTAAATCTGTTGTATTCTTTTGTTGAGGTTTGTTGTTTGTGACTATATCCAATGCAGTTGCATCCAATATAGTATCTTCAACCACATTGGTTAGTGCAATTTTTGTGGCCGCTAAACGCTCCTCAACATTGACAATCTCGCTATTAATTAGTCCCATCGCAGTATTAAGGTAATGTAATAGGTGCACTCAGTCTTGCCTTCTTATTTTTACTGCCTGAAGTAACACCCGCAAGCTTTAGTTTTCCCATGATTGTATAAAACAGCAATGACCAGGAAGTGGCACAAGAGGTTTCAGCCACTCTTATCATAAATCAGAGGATTTTTTTTTAGCAGAGTTAGGGACTTGGCCCAGCCCAGCCTCTTCCGGCCGCTGAGGGGTGCAGATAGGCCCGCCCTTGGCCTGGGCTTTGCCCACATGTGGGCCGTGCTGCAGGAGCCACGGCCAATGTTTAAGCGCCTCCTGGCTCGAGAAGTGATGTGAGCTCTGAGCGCGTCGCTTAGTGAGCTGGGGGTTGTGGTTTCTCTCCCCCTCCAGGGCCAGACAGGAAAAAGCAGACAGCAGGTAACCGGCTCCCATGCTGTGGGAGCCCCGGCCGATGTATAAGCACCTCCTGGCGGGAGAAGTGATGTGGGCGGCGAGTGTGCCGCTTAGTGCATTGGGGGTTGTGGTTTCTCTCCCCCTCTAGCAATACAGGTCAGGTAGGCAACAGCAGACAGCAGGTAACAGGCTCCCATAAAGGAATCAAATTGACAACACAAACTTTGAACAACTGCAGTAGTCAAAATTGGATATATCTTCTCAGATGCCCCTGTGGCTTGAGGTATGTTGGAGAAACAAGTAGGGAGTTAAGGGTGAGAATACAAGAACATAAATCAGCCATTAAAACATCGAAACCCAATGCCCCACTTGTGAATCACTTTAAAAAAAAGAGGCTATGGCCATATGGATTTCCATTGATTTTTCTTGGAAAAAATAATAATGAGCAGAGGAGGAGGCAGTATAATTGAAAAACGTAAACTAAGAGAGCAGTGGTATATATCCAAATTAAATGTGATCAGGGATGGGTTAAATCCCAAAGAAGAATGGGAGAAACTGATTACATAACTAGATTAGAACCATGATCCACTTATAATAAAGAAGAAGTATGAGTTATGAAATGTAATAGTCTACCTTTGGGCGGACACATAGTGCTATTGTGGTTTGACCGGTAAATTACCATCTGGATATAGGATATCGTTATATAAATTTAAAGATTTGTAGGGGGAGGATCGACAACCTTTGATGAGATAGCCATTGGCAACGATGTATGCCAGAAGGTACAATATCATTTGAAGAGTAAGGAGAAAAAGAAAAATATACATATATGTGCGTACATATGGAATCATACATCACAAGGTTAATGGGACCAAAGTGAGACTTACAGCAAGAGAAGTTTACTAATCGTCATATTACACACCATAGAGTTTTGGGATATACTTGCAGTGTGTACATATGATATGATAAAATGAGACTTCGCCCCGTAATGTGAATACGTTCCGGGACGAAAAACTAATCCAAGATGCTGGAGCCAAGTTCATAGCTTTAGTTATTGGCCTGGAGTTAGCCTGTAACCTGTTCCCCAGGAAGAGCAAGTATTAATATCTGGGTAAAAGGTACAGACAAATTTAAATATACAAATAAGGAGAGGGTCAAGAACATGTCCCGATACCCATCAGGTAAGGAGTTGAGGAACTCCCCCCCCCACCCCGCCCCCATATTTTACTATTTTTGCATTTTAAAGAAAAATAGAGGTTAAGATTGTTATATGGCAGGAAGTCAATGTTAACAGTGCGGGGCAGCACGTGCAGAGATTAACGGAAAGGATATGAGACATCAAATCACTGTGACACTAATACTCCCTCATTTTCTTAATTTTTGCCTGTATACATGGGAATGGAAAACAGGCCATTCTTATATTTCCCCAATGTGGATGAATCTAAAAAAAATAATAACTTTTAGTAAATATAAATGAAGGAGTTATCTTAAGATAAGAGTTGATTCAGTGAAACAGCCATACTATATCTATAGGAGTTAGAGATGTGGAGAATATAGCTATTTTTTTATACGCTACATGAAAAAAAGACAATCGAATAATATGCAATTATGAAATAGTCCACATGGCAGTCACCCATTGCTGATAGTAAATTTGTGACATGTGGGATATATGTCCCCCCATTTTGTTAGAAACAACACTGACGCAAAAATAAGCTCTATTTCACCTACAAATAAGAGAAAAGGAAAAAAAGGAAAAGCTCAGGACGGGGAGAAACATTTGAAGTTTGGGTGATCGCTTGCCCCATATGGTAAAAAGTGAACTTACTGATCTAGGGATGGAATCATACAAGGCAGGAAAGGGAATGGGAGACAGTGGTTGTTGACATGAAAGAGAGATTCCAAAGGAATATTCTGAAAAACATTTCCTTACATTGCAGACATTGGTCCACATTAACATTGTACCACGTGTGAATATAAAGGAATGAGGAATGAGAAATGTTGGATCTTCTATTTCATTGAAAAGTGAGTCTAGACAGCCCACAAAATATTATTTTATGAAAGAAGTATTGTTGTCCTCTTCTGAATAGAAGCAAAAGACACCAAGATTAATATTTTATTTAAAAAACAAATAAATAATTCATTTTTTTAACCCCTTCCATGCTGATGACGAACCCCAGCCGTCATGCACTACGGTGCTCGTGTGCTGATGACGGCTGGGGTTCGTCACGGCCCGCCCCTGTTCGTGTTGTTTACAGCACGCATGGAAAGGGTTAATTGTCGTCCCCCAGAGTGTAATTGTAAACTATGAGGGATTGTATGCAATCATGAAATCAAAATATGAGAATAAAAAGAGCGGATGAGTGTGAGAATGAATGTGTGTAATTGGGTTAGAAGGAGTATCGCAAAAGGAAGGGGACCCCTGAGACTAGTAGGGAGTACGCCTAGACAGGGAAAATACAATCATGTAAACATTCTAGGGCTACTTCAAACATAGCACAACCCGTGTGACATAATAAAGGAAAGTACAATAGTGACACTCAAAGAAAATTAGGTAAATACAAAAAAATATTTATTTATACAAAACAATTATATGATTATTGAATGCATCATAAAAACATATATTCACATAGGAGCAAAAATGACAGCCAATTGCTACAGAGACTTTCACAGGCGCACAACATTCTTTCCGCTTTCATTCAATATCATATACACTGTACACACACAAACCTACATGGTGGAAATAACTTTTACAGATTATATGATGCAGATGATAAACGATATATAATGACCAAAACAATAATAATTCTTTGATAAATTGTTAGGTCTTTTTTGTTGAAATGGGTGCAAGCTGACTCAATGCACGTTTCGACAGAAACACTGTCTTCATCAGGAGTTTCACCTCTGAAAGTTGTGCTCTGGAAAGGATAATAGTACATATATAATAATAAAATATATTCACAATAAAGGTGTCACTATTGCATTATATTTACATATGGTACAAAAAATGACAGAGGCCAGTGGATACAAAAAGTAAGACAGTTTCTCACATTCACTTTACAATGGAGAGAACGAGCCAGAGAAAGTATGGGAGATTGCCTAATCACACCTGTGTATACTTAAGTGCTAAATAATACAAATACCTATGGAGACAACAAATACACATGATATACATGACTATGACAAATTTGGGTAACAACAATGAGAAAATAGAAAACCCTCTTACCATAAAACAAATGATTGACGTCTCTGAAGGTAAAGAGAAAATTCTTAATGATCTTCAGCAATGGAGATGTCTATCTAAGAACAATGACACCATAATGGGGTGGATCAAAAACAGGATAATGGAACAAAGCAATCAATCTCTACAAAGAAAAGAATGCAGGGATCAAAAGAAAAATATTACCTAAAAAGTATCCAGGAAGATGTGAAAAGAGGAGCTGAGTCATTGACGATATGGGTCCAATGAACCGTGATGATAAAGATATGAAGAACGAATGTGTCAATAAACAGGCCTCTTGATTATGGCTCCAATTTTTGGGGGAAAAACCGACAAGGAGAAGACCATGTTGAAACATATTACATTGCAGTAAAGACCTACATATGTAAAGCACTTATATATATGTAGTGCCTGAAGGGCAGAGCATGTAGATATTAAAGGCTCACCATTTACCTCATATTTGTTTAGCCTATCTCAAGCCCGAGATACACACACAAAGTCCAATAATCTTGAAGAAAAACGATTCTGAAAAGACCAAAAGATAGGATTATATCTCTACACATACAATGCTATATCCACATGATGCATCAAGAAATCTGTCTAAAGGATTCACAGAAGAATACATACCCTTACAACAGAAGGGGCGTGGATAATAACGTGGATGTGCTGCTAGTCCTGGAGAAAAACAAGGCTTGATACTAGATATAAACCATAAAGGAATATACATAAATACTTAAATGTTACATAACAAAAAAACGCTTGCAAGTAACAAATGAAAATAAACATAAAATGTCTATAAAATGTGTAACCCAGTCACGATAAGAGGAAAGGAAAACAAACTCAGATGTGGCAAGCGGAAAAATTATATCTAGTTCATGGCATACTACATGATAATCTATAGGATGTAAAAATGAATGTCCGGCTAGCTAGATCTAAGATAAGATGATATAAACAGCCTGCATAGTATACAAAATATATTTAAGATTGTCACCAATATTGAAAGTTACAAGCAATGCGTGACTAGAACGATAGAAAAGCATTAAGAACTCGATAACCTGCTTACCGAAAAACAATGATGAAAAACGAAATGTGCAGCTCTCTTCTGGATACCAAACAAACTGACGGATGCAAAACCACGGAAGTACCAACCGACACGGAGTCCCCCAGACGTTTAAATACTAAAGGTTGGTCACAAGAGCAGTCACATGGTAAAAACAGGGCAGAGCCAAGCCCGGCCAAAAAACAACAACAAAGAAGAAAGGTGACCCCGGCCAGTTTGTCTTAGCCTTGGCTTGGGAGCTCCAAACGGGTTATCCAGTCGACCCCAGCCGACTGACTCTGCTCTCTTATTAGGAGCCCTCGATTTGGGAGCTCCGGTTGGCCTGCCCAGTCGACCCCAGACGGGTGCCCCTGGCCCTGGTCTGGGAGCTCCGGACAGTTCACCCAGTCGACCCCAGCCGAGCGTCCCAGTTTCTAGCTTGGGAGCTCCGGATATTTTTTCCAGTTGACCCCAACTAAAACTTTTTCCCCGTCCCTCCTTTGAGGAATTCTGCAGTCTGGCAAATACGGTGTCCTCTGGCTCTCCGCTTGACCCACTGCCTCCCAAATTTTGGAAGGTTTTTCAGGTGGAACTCTTCCAACCTTTGTATTCCATCTGCCTCCAGTCTTTGGAGTTGGCATCTGTCCCCGAGTACTGGAAGCTAGCAGTAGTGTCACCTCTGCTTAAGAAACCTACGCTGGACCCGACCTGTCTCTCCAACTATAGGTCAATTTCCTTGCTCCCTTTTCCTATTAAGATCATGGAAAAATGGGTGACCCGCTCGCTCTCAGGCTTCCTGGAGAATATCGGATGGTTCGACGAGGCACAGTTTGGCTTCCGCCCCGGGCACGGGACGGAGTCCGCGCTGGTAACTGTATTGGACAACCTTCGTTCGCGTGTCGACAGTGGTCGGGCAGCCTTTTTAGTGCTGCTCGACATGTCGGCCGCGTTCGATACGGTCTGCCACCGGACCCTTATCAGGAGACTGGAGGAGTGTGGGGTCACAGAGGATGTAAGAGACTGGCTGATATCCTATCTTGGCAGTCGGCAACAGTTGATCTTGCTCCCTCCTTTTCGCTCTGAGCCAAGGAAAGTAGGGCAGGGGGTCCCACAGGGCTCGGCCATCAGCCCTATACTTTTTAATCTGTACCTCCGCCCCTTGGTCCAGCTTATAAAATCTTTTGGTGTCTCGGCTTTTAACTACGCCGATGACACCCAGCTGGTCTTTTCCCTGGAAGGAAATAATGCAGTCTCGCTGGAGACATTTCATCGCTGCATGGCAGCCACAGCTGACTGGCTACGGGCCAACTCCTTACAATTTAACAGCTCAAAGACGGAGGTGCTCTACTGTTCCACAGATCGGATCTCGCGGGTGCTTCCAGAGAATTTCTGGCCTGCCACCTTTCCCGAGCCAGTGTCGGCGGCGGAATCTGCTCGCAACTTGGGGGTGATCTTCGGCCCAAATCTACAGCTTGACATGCACGTCAATAAAACCACCTCTACGTGCATGATGCTGCTACGCATGCTGCGTAAAGTTCTTTCCCTTCTCCCTGCCCAAGCTAGGCCGGAAGTAGTTGGCTGTACCATACTAAGTCGTTTAGACTATTGTAATGCGCTACTTCTAGAGGCCCCAAAAAATCTGGTGGGGAAGTTACAACTGGTGCAGAATATGGCCGCCAAGTTGGCTCTCTCCCGCCCTAGGTCTAGCTCTTCTACTCTAGCTTTGAGAGATCTACACTGGCTCCCGGTACATCTGAGAGTGCTGTATAAAGCAGCGTGTATGGTGTTTAAGGCAGTACATCAACTGGGCCCAGTACCTCTGCAGAATATGTTCACCTGGTATTCTGCCCCGCGACTTCTCCGTTCCTCTTCGGCGCATCTGCTGGTAGTCCCGAGGTTTCAGAGAGTTAGGATGGGTGGCCGCTCATTTAGTGTTGCAGCGGCCAAACTTTGGAACTCCCTGCCACTCTCTTTGAGAAGCCACAGGGACTACTTTCCGTTCAGGAAAGCGTTAAAAACGCATTTGTTTCCTAAAATTGTTTGTGTAGCGAAAGTGCAACCGCTTAAGTTCAAAGCGCCAGTATGCCCTTTGGGTGACAGGACTGCGCTTTACAAGTACACAAAATAAATAAATAAATATATACTGGTTTAAGAATCACCAAGATAAGATGCGAAAAGTTTTAAAAAATAAAAAATGGATAGATACAGTAACAAGTGGCCAGACGATATAAATCCCCAAAAAGTAGCAGAATGCGAACGTCACAAACCTGCTAGAAAAACACACATATGATGTGAGGGGAAAGGATTTATATATCTCAAGATGACAAAAGGTTTAAAAGGAGTACATGGCAACCCCAGAATACTAAGATGTGGTCACCCATTAGACAGGTTGGGGAAGATGGAAAAAGCATGACTTTAGAGAATTGAGGGCAAAAGAATTGTATAAGAATGTATTGGGCTTATTTAGTTTTTATGTTTTATGTTTTTTATATGGACAAAAAAGAGTTTTAATTGTGGGAGACAGCTACTTATTCTAATGAAGGTGGTTGTGAATAGTGGGAATCCATCAAAACGTGCCAATGCAATTTTTAAACTCTAAATTGAACCGGCATTGATTGATACAGTAGATATCCATGATTCGAAAGTACTCTGCACTTTGAACAATGACCAGAATCGCTTAGTGATAAGAAAGATGTGATTTTCTATTGTATTCTCCCTGTTTATGTTTATGTTTTTGTCTATGTTTATGTTTTTATGTAATTAATGAACTGCCCTTGTATTGTTGTTTCTCGTGATTGTGAGAAAAAGAGAACTCTTCTTGTTCACAGAGGAACGTGATTTTATCATTATTGGTCTTAAGAAAAATAAAAAACATTCTATTGCAAAAAACTTTTTTAAATGAGGGTAGCTTTGACCTTCGTGAGAGCTACTAATTTGTTTCTGACTAGATAGTCTTTCACAATGCTACATAATTTTCTAGGTTAAAACAACTGCACAAATTGGTTATGTTTTCCATATTCTGCTACAATTCCCAATTTTTTTTAACATGTCATCCTCTTAAATTTAGTTTTATTTTAAAGTAATTCTCTAAAAGCTACTTTTTGTCTGCAAACTCTTTCAGAAACCCTCTAAGAAACGATGCCATGCCTAGAAAGTACTTACTTTCTCTTTCTTCCCTCGTCCTGGCATTTGTTGACTTGCTGAGGCACTGTTGTCATTTACTGGGGAAGTCCATTTTGTCTTTCTTGCATTAGACCACATTGGTGGCCCACTGGCCACATGGTCACATTGTTACACCACTGAGCCACATCCACATGTTACAACAGCCAGTTATGCCTGACCTGTTCTTTTCCTTTCTGATACTCTATTAATAGTGCTGCATAATCCTCTTCTTCCTACTCCTTCGAGGTTAGTGGTCCGAGAACCCTTGTTCACTTATATTTTTGACTAGTACTTAGACAAATGGATAAAGGACAGCTCCCCAATGTTGGCCTTTATATTGTTTGAACCTATATAATTTACTTGCATCCAGCCATGTATTGCTTTAAAGCAAGTTTGCAACTTGGCAATTGTGTTTTTTTACTATCACCATTTGTTGTTAGGAAACTGGTTGTGTGGTCCGCATACCTAAAGTTAAAAAAAACTGGATCAGTGGTACTGAATCACTGGCAGAGCGAGCATAAAGGTTTAGTTTTTAAGATGATTATTGGCTGCTTTGTGCAAATGGGAAGTTCCTAAAGAACCTTCTTATCGTCTCAGCACCATAGTGGTTTCAGTCAGTCAATATCTACACCCTCAATGTCTATTTCTTAATGCTCTGTATGCTTGTGTGCAAAGCTTGTGGGGACATCTCCAACCAGATGTTGATGATATTACAGGACATTAAAGACATTACAAATTAAATAAAAATGTTAGAATCAAGATTATAGAGTTTACAGTCTTGTTAAATGCTGTTCAAAGGTAACATCAAGACTGAGACGATCATGGAGTAGCTCTTTCACATTCAGAATGTCATCAACCAAGAGTTGATCGACATGAAAGTCCGGGCTTTTACAGATTTTCTGGAATGAGTGAAAGCCACAGGGCTAGTGTTGGCCACTGTCTACAGTCTAGGTCTAGGCATCATTACAGATACAAGTACTAATCAGTGTTAAGACCGGAAATGTGCAACACAGTCATTCTCCTCAGGACAACAAAAACTACAACTTAGGGTATCATTCCAATGTCGGATAGAAACTTTCCGCCCAACACCGTCTAGGATTCGGTAACTGACTGACTCGTGGTCAGCAGTTCCGCACACCGATTACGATGCGACGAACACTCTTCAGTCGGAGTTCCATTGCTCCCTATGGGAGCCTGTGTTCTGCCCGACAACACATGCTCCTTTGGGGAAATGGTGTGTTTGTGTAAAACCATGCACCCTGTCACAGGCACCCCAAGGTGCCTACCACACAGTGCAGGGTTTTACAGGGGGATCCCTTAGGTACCCCCTCGGCCCCCAACCAGAGGCCACTGGATGAAGGGGGACATGCTTGGGGCCCCTAATATTACTTTCCGACAGCCTTTTTGTGTCATACAGGTCAACTCTGAAAGGCTGTTGGAAATCATCATCCTAATCAGTCGGTGGGAAACGCTGTTCGTAGAGCTGCACAATGTGGTTTCTACCGACACAGATACTCCGAGAGCCATTTTGAACCGATTTGGAATAACCGCATGGTTTACTTTCTGACCGCCAACATTGTAATCGGTCAGGCAGATTGTAAACCGTGTCAGTTAGTAGGGTTCCGACGCAGCCTAGTATATTCCGACTGTCGAGCGGAGGCTTTCTGTCCAGCATCGTAATGAGGCCCTTGGTACCCAGAAAGTGGTGCATATTACTATGAAGCGTGATTAGATTTGAATGATACTTTTGTTTCAATATTCTCCTTGCAAAATGAGGACAGTGGAAGACCCTGGGATTTCCCATGAAGGTCTTCTGCAAATAATGTCCCAGATTTCATGCCTGTCTTTTTTTTCTTGCTTCAGAGAGATGCCAGCTTCATCTAAAGGCACTGCATCGTTAGTGAGAGCCATAGTAGAATTGTAGATTCAGTTATGACAAAAATATTTATATCTGCATTCTTCAAGGCGACGTCCTCCTGCCCTGAAAAGTCCTACTCTGCATTACAGACAAAGGTATTACAATTGTGGACCATGTTGAAAAAAACATATATGTCCAAAGCGTGTTAACACAGAGAGGAAGCATTTTCTCAGGCTACATGGGTAGAAATAAGGTGAGAATTACATTGGTGATACCTTTGAATGCTTAGATGATGAAATCAGCTTGCAAGGAATCGGAAATAATTCAAGGAAGGTTACACCTTCCACATGATGACATTGAGAGCTATGTATTAGATACTCCGCTTTGGCCACGTTCCAACTAGGATTTTACCCTTACAGTCATCTTACAGAAGTCCTCTCTGCCATCTTCTGATCTAAAGTGCTGATCAATCAATCAATCAATCAAAGCATTTGTATAGCGCGCTACTCACCCGTAGGGTCTCAAGGCCCGGGGGGAAGGGGGTCCGCTACCGCTCGAACAGGCAGGTCTTGAGTTGCTTCCTGAAGGAGAGGTTGTCTTGGGTCAGGCGGAGGTGGATGGGGAGGGAGTTCCACGTCTTGGCAGCCAGGTAGGAGAAGGATCTCCCTCCCGTTGTGACTCTTCGGATGCGGGGAACGGCGGCGAGGGCGTGGCTGGTCGATCGTAGCTGGCGGGTGGGAGTGTAGAAGGTCAGGCGGTCGTTGAGGTATCTTGGGCCTTGGTTGTGGAGAGCTTTGTGTGCGTGGGTGAGGAGTCGGAACGTGATTCCCTTGCTGACGGGGAGCCAGTGCAGGTTTCTCAGGTGTTGGGCGATGTGGCTGTGTCGGGGGATGTCCAGGATGAGGCGTGCCGAGGAGTACTGGATGCGTTGGAGTCTCTTCCGAAGTTTGGCTGTGGTTCCGGCATAGAGGGAGTTGCCGTAGTCCAGACGGCTGGTGACGAGGGCCTGGGTGACCGTCTTCCTGGTTTCGGTGGGGATCCACCGGAAGATCTTACGTAGCATGCGGAGGATGTTGAAGCATGATGAGGAGACTGCGTTGACTTGTCTGGTCATGGAGAGGGAGGAGTCCAGGATGAAGCCCAGGTTGCGTGCGTGGTCTGTCAGTTTGGGTGCGCTGCCCAAGGCAGGGGACCACCAGGAGTCTTCCCAGGCAAAGGGCTAAGATCCCAGGATGAGGACTTCCATCTTATCTGAGTTCAGTTTCAGGCAGCTGTTCATCATCCACTCGGCTACGTCTTTCATCCCTTCGTGTAGGTTGGTTCTGGCGGTGGCGGGGTTGTTGGTGAGGGAGAGGATCAGCTGAGTGTCATCGGCGTAGGAGATGATGTTGAGGTTGTGTTGGCGTGCGATGGCCGCAAGGGGGCTCATGTAGATGTTGAACAGCGTGGGGCTGAGTGATGATCTTTGGGGTACGCCGCAGATGACTTCGGTGGCCTCGGATCTGAACGGGGGGAGGCGGACTCTCTGGGTTCTTCCGGCGAGGAAGGAGATTATCCACTCCAGTGCCTTCTCTTGGATCCCGATATTGCTGAGGCGTTGTACTAGGGTGCGGTGGCAGACCGTGTCGAACGCCGCGGAGAGGTCCAGGAGGATGAGGGCCGCTGTTTCTCCGTTGTCGAGCAGGGATCTGATGTCGTCGGTGGCTGTGATGAGGGCGGTCTCGGTGCTGTGGTTGGCCCGGAAGCCTGACTGTGAGTGGTCGAGGGATCCATTCGTCTCGAGGAAGGCGGCCAGCTGTCTGTTGATGGTCTTCTCAATGATTTTGGCAGGAAAAGGAAGGAGCGAGATGGGTCGGTAGTTTTTGAGTTCGGTGGGGTCCGCTGATGGTTTCTTAAGTAGGGCGCTGAGTTCGGCATGCTTCCAGCTCTCTGGGAAGGTGGCAGTGTCGAAGTAGGCGTTTATGATGTCCCGCAGGTGTGGTGCGATGACGGAGTCGGCCTTGTTGAAGACGTGGTGAGGGCAGGGGTCGGCTGCAGGTAGTTTTACTTCTATCACTTTTACATATTCTATTCTACATCTATAACAGCTGCATATACAATGTACTAATATCCAGATAAGTCAATCAATTTCTGTAAACTGTACTTCTAGTACGGTGTGCAGAATAAAACACAAAATGACATATTTCATTTCTGCTTGTGAACAAAATCGGCACTACTGAGAAGATAATTACATATTTCAAACATTCTGTTGGATTGAGTATTTATGTAGCAAGGAGTCAAAAATAAACAATAATTGCTAGTATATTTTCTACAAAGTCTGACAGAATAGTAAATAATTCATGTCAGCAAATGTGTGTATAGGATGTATTTTAAATGTGAAATTAAAAGGATCGTTGACATTTCAAAATACAGTTTTGAAGTTCCAGTACAGTGTAGGAAAGCAAGAAGCTGCTGAATCGATGTGATAATGTTGTGCAATAATAATATATGAGTATTTGGTGCTGTAAAAATTGTGAGGCAAAACCCAAGCCTGTTTCCATCTTACATGCCTATCTCTACTGTTTGTTCTTGGATGTAAATCATAGAAACATATTTAAACATGTATTGGCACACCGAATACGTCTCCCCTTTGGCGCCTATCATATTTTCCAGTGCTTTTTGGTGATACTGTACCTTATCAGAAAAAGAAGAAAGAAACTGAAAATAATCTGTGATAACGTGGCAGAGCACACGGTGAGTATGCGTTGTGATTTTTCTGGCGCCTGCGTCATTTAGTACGCGTATGCACGCATACGTGATGAAGTATGGAAGTACATCCATTACCAGACATGTGCGCACCTTCAGAATGATGGGGCACTATTTTTTTTTTTATTTACCATCACAGGATGGCGGTCAAAACTTTGTGTGGTAAATAGGAATATCCATGTTGTATTACATGTTTTAGTAATTGGAGCAGGCCAGCAGCAAATGTGATGCCAAGTCATCCAAGAAAGGCCCAAAAAAGAAAATTAATGCGGGGGTGTGCTGGCTGCGGGCAGTAGAGGAGTGGGTGGGAAAAGCAACAGGAGCTGCCAGATTTGAATCACATAAAATGAAAAGTCATGTGGGAGGTAAAAAAAAAGGGGGAAAGCAGAACATGAAGGCGAAAGCAATATATAGCATGAGGTGTGGGGTGAAGTGGTGTAGATAAAACCCCTATATCCCCATTTTTATTTTCTAATTTTGAAGACATTACCTGTCCTGGAATTAGCCTAGGACAGAATAAATCTGAAAATATACCAAGAGAGTTTTTTTTCAAATAAGCCGGTCCTTCATCATAGAGTCTTATGCGTCAGACATAGAGCCTTAAACATCACTCCTTTTTCACGAAGAGCTAATAGGGTTCTAGTAATGCTTCAGAAAATGCCTTGAATTTTGCAATTTCCTTTAGAAGTCCAGCCGCTGCAATATGTAGACATTGACGTTTCTTAAAAGGGCAATGGTGAATGCCTAAATACAGGACATTACATTAGTCTAGCCTAGACAGCACTAAGGCATTGACTGCTTATTTCTGAAGTTCATTTGGGATGAAAGAGAGAACTCTCCTTAAGGTGTGCAACAGGAAGAAGCAAGAACAGGTGAGTTCGTTCATCTGTGCATTGAAGGGCAAACTGGGATCAAAAAATTATTTCCAGATTCCTGACTCAAGATATTGGAGTGGGAAGAGAGGCAAGCATCTGAGGCCACCAGGATTGGTCCCAAAAAGCTGTATCCTTGCCAAAAAGGAGAACCTCTGTGTTATTTTATAAGTCCTTAGTATCTTTCAGCTATGTTTATGTACTTTTTACATGAAGTTTTAGGAAGAAGTCACAAAACAGGGACAGAGGTTCCAGTAGTAAACTTATTTCAGATACATTTGGATGCCCTGAAGGGGTCCCATTTTTGAGTATCTTTGGGAGAGTGTAAAAGTAACGAGTTACAGGGTTACCGGTGTAGAGGATTTATGCTTTTTTTTTAATGAGGATCATCTTAGATTCAGCTTCCTATATCTGCCTCTTAATATCCAATTTCATTTGGGGTGTACTCACAGCTCACTACCCTGTGATGAATCATAACAGAGATCGTACACCACAACAAAATTGTACGGACTCACAATTAGTAATATGCATGTGTACACTAAAATATGATAGCACGCGATAAAAGGGATCTATTGGTCCTGAAGAAAGCCATTTGACCCCGAAGGGCAGTAATAACATGGCTGAATAACTTTCTAGAACCTGTTGTGGGGGTAGTACAGTGAATCCGCTCCACTTCAAATGCTGGCAGCAGGTATAAATATTGGACATCCTGAGCCACTCATGAGTACACTTGTGGACCTGTGGTCATAACAGAAGAAGGTTTGCCCTGCCACCAGAGGACTGCCCTGCTGCTACTGGAGGGCTGCCCTACTCCTTGAGGCCTACCTTGCCCACTGAGAAGTAAGACTAGATCTCCTTCCTGAATGATCAGTGCTGAAGGCAAAACCAGGATCTAATTACAGACTGCTGAAGTTGTGAGGGACAAAGAGCATTACAAGCACCTTCTATCAGCACATTGTTAGAAGCTGCACTCAGAGTAAGACTGGGTGTTGACTGGATCATTCTAGTGATTCAGCACTCACTGTAACTTGCAGGGGTTTTCCATAAGTCTCTTGGAGTACGAAAGGCAGCAGTAGCAATGCAGACTCTTGCCTGTCCTGTAGGATGTCAAACATGATTGTCTTCTTTGTTGTAAAACGAACACCAAGAGTACCCGTGAAGAGGTGAGAATTAACTTTATAAACCGCCCTTTTCCAGATGGCGGTCAACCCACTGGCGGATGTCTGAGTCTTCCAATCCAAGGCGAAGTATAGTCTTTTTTTTGTGTGTGTTGTCATTTCCTGTTTTGAAGTATAAATAAGGGACGCATTGCAAAAGAAAAATGTGTTGCAGTGAATGTGTTTTCCCGATTTTTTTATTGTGTTCTTCAGCCCTTTGCTATTTTTGTTCCTGGCAGCTGAGATTATTTTTTTTCTGTATTCAACTGCTGGCTTTGCTTGGTTTTTTTGTTCTTCCTGATGTTAAGAGTAATTTGGTGTCTTGCTGATTAATTCTGTATTATCTTTATCTTCAGTGAAAAGCTTCACAATTGCTAAAGGGTACACTGTATGGGTTTACTCCTAACTGGGACTCTCTTAAAGCAACATTTGACACCTTTTGTGTATATTATTTCAATGCAGGGTGGCACTGTGGGTAATAGGAGAGGTAACCTTTCAATTTCTAGTGAAGAAGTAGGCTCCACAGAACTTAGAAGCACCCAGACCTTGAAAGATTAAAAGTAAAAGTAAGATTCTTTTTGTATTCTCTTATGCTGCATTTATATCCAATAGTTTATTTTATCAAGAGCAGGCAAAGGCAGGCTACTAGATTAGCAGTCATTCTAGCTCAGCATTAACTTAAGAAAGTCATTAAGTGATGAGTCTTGATGCTTGTTTGCAGTAGGATAGTGACTTCTGAACTTTTAAGAAGAATATTGATTAAGCACTATTGATTGAAGATGGATTACAAAAGATCCAAAAGGAAAAAAGATAGTCAAGAAGGTATTTCTAGTTTCATGATCTGATTAGTATGAGAATGCGGTTGATCCATTGTCTCCGTAAGAACTGATGCAAGTTGGAGCAGTAAGAGGTCCTTTGACTGAGCATCAGAAAGAGGATAAGTGTCTGACTGGTCTATGCCTAAATTGTGCTGAGGTTGGACATATGATATAGCTGTAATAACCAGCTTTGAAGAAACTCTGGAAAATCTAATCCTGAGTGTGTGTGTATGGCTGCCCGAGTATCCACAATGGCTAAAGAAGAATTTGCTTCTCTTACCATTGTTAGGAGAGTAGAAGGGAAGGAAAGTAATATGTTTTCATTGATGGATAGTGTGGAATGTAGAATGTTAAACAAGAGAGGACCACTAAAATAATATTCATGGGGGTGTGGCCAACCACCAAGCAAGATGGCCACACACTAAGCGAGCTCCGCAGCAGCCAGACATAAACTCTCCCAACATCCGCTATTGTCTGTGAAGCGCTGATGGTGTGGGGATCAGCTTTGGCAGGAGGCACTCTTGGTGACCGATTGACTGCAGTTAGAGCTGCCCAGGGCCCCGCTGAGAAAGAGGGGTTTGGGCCAATCAACAGGCCACGAGGAGGGGGTGGCGCACTCCTGGGAGATGCAGAGTATGAGGTGCAGCAGACGATGTGTACTAGAACCGTGGAGTAGAAGGGAAGGACTGACTGAAGCACTGACACTGCCTGCCTGGTGTGGAGGGGAAAAGCACTGGGCAACCAATGACAGGAGTAGAGGAGTGGGCCACATGGTAGCGATTGCGAGGCAGTTCACTGCCGATGGGGAGCAGATGCCTTTTTCTCCCCCAGTCTCTTCCCCCTCATACCTTCTTCCTCTCTGGTCCCCTGCTCTTCCAGCCACAGGGGGGGCAGCGTGGCTTCATGGAGGAACACACGGCCGAGATAGTATCTGCTAAGCTGTTGACTGAGTGGCCGTTCCTGCCGAAGTCAGAGAGGTGAGGTGTCTGGTGGCTACCAGTGTGTGGGCCTGGGGGAGGAAGCCCCATGGGCCTGCTGATTGCCCATTCCCCCTGGGAGGGAGGATTGGACACTGCCTGCCCACACTGACCATGACAACAAATAGAGCAGTGGCCCAGGAGGTTGAAGCAACACATAGTGCTCGTGATGGCCGATGATCTCCATTAGTAAAGTGGATGACAGAATAGATCAAATTGGGCCCTGAAGGCTATATAACTCGGGCACGGCTCTCACCACTCACCTCCCCCCGATGAAGCAATCAGAGTGAAGATCGACTGGCCAGACTGAATTTTACCAGGTCTTGTGACCGGCTGGGACGGTCAGATCCCCTTGGGGTTGAGCGGATGCCACAGAGGGGCTGGACGGCATCGTGGGTTTCTTGGGGTCAACAGAATTGAGACAGTTATACAGTACATTAGTGGAGAGCCCCTGGAAATCAGCAGGATGCTCTACCTGTCTCCAGATTTGTTAGGGTAATGGTCAGAATTCTTGGGGCCAAACCCACGCAATCCAATAAGCTCAACAAGTATGCTGTTCTGATGTCCACCCAGGGCGATTCCTCTCTACATGCAGGGAACAATGCTAGCCCCTCCACTCAGATTGACGAACAACCCACTCTACATGAAATAATGGCAATAAGGGACCTGAAAGGGACATTTTGAACCCAAGCTAGATGAAATCATGACAGATGTGAACCTTCTCAGAGCGGATGTCAGGAACATTGTGGAAAAGGTAAAGATGGCAGAATCTCAATGCAACTGTCTCCAGTCCACGACAGAGGGCTTGAAGGAGCAGGTCCAGGACCTCACCAAAAATAATCTGATACTTACAGTGAAAGTTGCCAATCAGGTAGGCAGGTTTAGGTGCGATACATCAGGGTGGTGGGAGTCCCGGAAGGAACTAAGGGGCCTAGTGTGGACCTGTTCCTAGAAGATCTGATACTCAACACGCTCTGCCTGAAAAGACTTTCTAAATTCTTCTCAATTGAGCGTGCGCCGTGCACATAGAGCGGTGAGCCTTTGTCCAAAATAGGATGGCTCGCCACGCACTATATTTGCCAGAATATTTAACTATAGGGATTGAGAAACAATTTTGCAGGTGGTACATGTCCAAGGCAACCTATGTATCGAAAATGTAATAATTAGATTATTCCCAGACACCAACTTGTAAATCAAGAGACTAAGACAGCGTTTTGAAGCAGTTGAATTAATCCTATCTGATAAGGACATCAAATATTTGATGCTGTCCCCGGCCAAGCTGCGGGTCATCAGAGATGGCAAAATGTGGCACTTCAATATTCCTGAGAAGGCCTGGGCTTGGGTGGAGGGATGGCATCTAGCTCGTTAAAAATGAACTAGATCTAAAGGAACTTGAGGTCCAGGACGGAGGCTGCATTCAATCAGAACGACCCCTCCTGTCGACCGTCAATCTCCGGATCAGTTGGTGGAAATGTGAGAATAATCCTATGGGGCTATGCTTATCGATCTGTAGACTGGTGAACAGTCTAAATATTGAATTTTAAATATCGACTTGCCAAAATATGGAATTTTAATTATCAAGTTTGCAAAATATAGACTTACAAAAATATAGAGGTGCAGAATATTTAAATGCAGGTAAGAAATATTGTTTTTAATTATATCAAAGTTAGTGATATCGAAAGTCATAATATAGTTGTAAAAAATATCGATTTTTGTTTATTGTTTTAAGTGTTAGTGTATGTGTTAAAAGTATATATTATGTTTGTAATGTATGTTTGAATTTTTTTAAAGTAATTCATTTTATGTTAAATTAGTTTTGCATATTTTAGTTCTGAGGCGGGTTGTGGGTTTATAGGGGAATAGGGTGGGAAGTAATTTAATTATAACATATTATTTTATTTGAATTAATTAATTATATGGTAATTAATTTGTGTGTAATATTAGTCCATAGCGGGTTGTGGGTTTATAGGGGAATAGGGTGGGAAGTAATTTAATTAAAATGAATTAATTCATAAATTATTTAATGTATTTAATCATTTATATTGTTAATTGTGTTAATTAATTAATTAATAAACTATTATAATTTGATTTAGAATAAATAATAATATATTGGTAATTATGTTTATTGTTTAAAAAATATTAACTAGTTATTATTTGATATTAAATAATAATGATGAATTTGGTAATATGTTAAACGTGTACTTTTTTTAGGAGAGGGTTGTAGGTTTATAGGAGAATAGGGTGGGAAGTAATTTAATTGAAATTAAGTATTTATTAAATTTTATTTAATGGTATTGATAAATAATTTTATGGTAATTATTAATTGGTAATTAATTTAAATTAAATAATGAATTGATAATTATAATAATGGTATTAATTATTAATTGGTAATTCATTTTTAATATTTATTAATTATTGGTATTGAGAATGAATTTATTGTTAATTAATTATATTAATTATGTAACATTTTTGGGTCGATTCCGATTCGGGAAATGAATCCGTATGACGATTCGTATTCGTAGCCGTTTCCGTACTAATTGTACAAAACCGTACGAATCGCGTAGTACGATCTGTAGGAATAGAATACGTACGAATGTCTGCGAACTGTACGAAGAATGAGGTTAAATCTGTACAACATAGAGCCGCACAGTGAACCGTACGATTCGTGAACATGCCGTACGACCCGCCAAGTACGATCCGGACTGGGGACTGAGAACGCGATTCATACGGAAAGTGGCGATTGAGCAACTCGTACAGAGAACCACACATACACATATGCACCGTACCCCTGTGATCATGGGGGTATGCACCATACCCCTATGCTCTGCACCCCTACGCACCATACACCTACACACCGTACACCTATGCTACGTACACCCATTCACCATACCCCTATGCTTCGTACCCCGACGCACCGTACCAGTTCGCACCGTACCCCTGCGAACATGGGGTGCATTATCGTACCAGGGGGAGTCTGTTTCGCACACGTTTAGAGTCGAAATGTGCTTTTACGGATGTTTTAAAGTCCCGTAAAGAAATAGTCGTACGGAGTGTTGTCCAGATGAATCGTACTTGCTGGTTTGTAAAAAGCTGCCTCGATCCATACGAACATCTCGTACTGCGTGTTCCGAGTGCGATCCGTACAGTTTCTTGAGTCTTTTGTACGATTCATAAGGAGAACTGCATTGAGTACACATCGTACTACATCATACATACAGGTACGGTTCTGCATACGAATCGTATGGGAAAAATGCTCAGTATGGCGATTCGGACTGGATTTTACCGAAACAGAATCGCCCCTATATGTGGAGTGGGTTGCGTGTTTATTGGGGAAATGGGTAGGAAGTAATTTAATGTTATTAAAGTTATTATGAATTTTTATTTATTGGTATTTTAATTAATTTATTGTTAATTTATGATAATTCATTATTTAATTAGATTTTTTTTAAATTTATAAGTATTTATTTTTAACCCCTATGCTATCCAACGCTCTCCCGACTGTTGCATTCTTTGGAGTGGGAATTGTCATTTTTATCCGTACGGTATCCAAGACTTTCCCTACTGTTGTACTCTATGGAGTGGTAATAGTAATTTTTACCTCTACCCTATCCAACACTTTCCCTACTGTTGCACTTTCTTGAGTTGGATTAGAAATTATAACTCCCTATGCTACCCAACACTTTCCCTACTGTTCCACTCACTGAGTGGGAATAGTAATTTTTACCCACCCTCTATCCAACACTTTCCCTACTGTTGCACTGTTGGGAGTGGGAATAATTATTTTTACCCACCCTCTATCCAACACTTTCCCTACTGTTGCACTCACTGGAATGAGAATAGTAATTTTTACCCACCCGCTATCCAACACTTTCACTACTGTTACACTGTTTGGAGTGGGAATAGTAATTTTTACCCACCCTCTATCCAACACTTCCCTTACTGTTGCACTCGGTGGAGTGGGAATAGTAATTTCCACTTTCCCGCTATCCAAAACTTTCCCTACTGTACCACTCACTGGAGTGGGAGTAGTAATTTTATCCCTAATGTTATGCAACGTTTTCATTATTGTTATATTTAATTTACTGTAAAATATTAATGTAAAAAATATTTTTAATGTTTTAATTTAATATATATAATCTATTTTTTATATTTATAAATAATAATTATTTTTTAATATGATTAAATTAATATATATATATATATATATATACATTAAAAACATCAAAATGTATGTTTCTCTTTTTTTAGATAACATTTTTCATTTATTAATTTTCGACTTTTTAAATACATTTTTTGTATGTTTTTCTTAATTTTTTATTATTTAATTAATGTTATATTACTATTAAGACATTAAAAACATTCGAGATATTAGCATTCTATATTTTTAACATAATTATTTTTCATTCAATATTTTTGCACTTACCTGTTTGCAGATAGGGAGTCGATATTCTGTCATTCTATATTTTTACCTCGATTACTGTTAAGAGAAAAGAGCAACAGTGGAAAGTTCCCAAGTTGACAGCACCTAGTCAAGGATTCTCCCAAAAAATTATTTCTTTCAGGCCCACCCGCTAGTCCCCGGGGCAGTCTGTGTGCACACTCCACAACACCCACTGTTACAGTGTAGGTTCAAAACATGAACTATGAGAGAATTTGAGAAAAAGGTCAAGGTGCACCACTTAAACGTTCTTAAAAACTGTTATCTCTATTAAGGTAAAACAGTAATGATCACAGTAACTATTTCTTGTATTCTTGAGGTTTCTTTATTCAATTCAGTTGAAAAAGCTATACACAGGGTCTACAGCCGACGCGTTTCGTCCTCAAGGGACTTCTTCAGGGCAAGAGGGTAGTTAATGGTGACGTCCCTGGATCTTCTCCCGTTATCAAGGGGTGTATATGTTTGTCTTGTATTCTATATTCTCTCAGTGATCCTGTAGACTCTCTCTAGACAGGGTTGTTGATTTAGTGGTGCTTGACTGACCTAAGGGTCCCTTGCGGTTTGGTTCAGCAAACTATAACGTACTGTTGCTGGACAATACCCCAAAGTTGGACGCTTACACTAGATTATTGAAACATATTCCTCTGAAAGGGGGATGCTCATTCAGTCTTGTTTATTCATATATGTTTCATATTGGGGTGTGCTTTGTTATGTTACGTACTGGGCGTCAAGCACTCTGGAAGTTGGGGGTCACTAGTTCTAGCTCGCAAGGCAGAATAGGAGGGAGGGGAATGGTTGGAGATTTCTCAAGGCATGCTATATTTGTTTTTGGTTTTATTCATGTGATTAATGCATTACAGACTTACTCTGGCGGGTGGGCCCGGGAAAAACGGGGATGTTCTGGGGCGTTGGTTGCCAGAACCAGAATAGAGCTGTCTCTGTTAGGGAGCAATTCTATTCCTACATTCTGTGCACTATACTGGCACAACACCTTCACAGAGACTTAAATATTTGGTCATGGAAATTTAACAAAATGGATCACAAGATTAAGCGTGCCTTGGTCCTTTAGTATTTACGTGGACAGGCTCTGGATGTTATACTACTCCAAGCGACACATCTTAAGGGCACCTGTTAGAAGGCCCTACATAGGTTTGGATGCACACTGATAGTTCATTCAAGTTTCACAACAGATTTCAGAGGAGTGGGTATATTACTCAGAAAATTGGTTCCCTTACAGCTCATCTTACTTGACATGACCCACAGGGTAGATTGGTGGCAGGAACATGGGAGGGTGAGACGATAAATCTCTGCTACCTATATATCCCCAGGCAAATGCATGCAGGGACTCTGTCCGATGTTGGTGCGCTACTCTTAGATCGGCCGGCTGGAACACTAGTGCTGGGGGTAGATGTTAGCAATCTTATGGATGTTGCCCTTAAAAAGGTTGGCAGAGCAGAGTTGGGTGGGGGCAGGGGTGCTCTGTCATCGTTTGCAGAACCATTGGGGCTGGTTAACCTGTGGAGCAGCACAATCTCTCCATTAGGCTCTATACACACTTCTCTTTTGCACACACTAGTTATGCCCATTTGGACTAACTTTTCATGCATACTCCATCGGCTGGGCTATTTTGAACTGTGACAATATTTGTGAGGGGTATCTCAGATCTTTCACCTATAGGAGTACACTTACAGGGACGTTCAAAGTCCATTCCATTATTCCCCAGAATTGACACTTGGGGGTCTATTACGATGGTGGCGGGCAAAGTCCACCTGCCACTGTAACGGAAAGTGGGACCATCCGCTAGGGGTGCGGTGGTCCTTCACCTGCAATTAGGTGCCACCTTGGCCTCCTCCATCCCAGCAATGCTTGAAATGCATGGTGTGCATTTGCATGCACAAGGTGATAGGCACCGCGCTGTGCCTGCCACCTTGTGCATACAAATGCAGGGAAGTACCATAGGTACCCCCCAATGTGCACCCCGACCCCCTCAACACCCGGGGGCCCACAACAGGCCCCCAATGGCAAAGACTGCATGCCTTTCCATGGCAGCAATGCCGCCATAGAAAGGCTGCTCTCCGCCTACTACCTAATATGGATGGCGTTGTATTGAGGACACTGCCACCATATTTAAGGTGTTTTCCGTCCCGTCGACGAGTCAACTGGCAGAAAAGCGGCAGACGGTCTTTCTGTCCGCAGAGGACTCCCCTGCCATCATAATATGGCGGGGGGCTTTCTGGTGTGGATGGCGGGTGGTTCACCCCCGCTGAGCCAGCGATGGTTACCTCCGGCCGGGCAGGGGCAAACCGCCCACCTTCCAAATAGACCCAATGGTATCGCCAAGATAAGGAAATTAATAAAATTTATAATAGGTCTACGAAATATTTTTAAGAGAATCAGAGATCAGTGGACTCTCCCTGTATACGTTGGGAAGCCTATAAGGCAGTGCTTAGGGACAAGATCCTTCCCCATACGGGGGAAGGGGAGAAGGAACATGAACTTGAATATGAGTACATTGAAAAAGAGGCATAGGCGATGAAGGAGAAAGCTGCTTTAGATAGGTCGGAAGGGCTGGCCCACCAGGTGAGGCTAAAGCAAGACTCTCTTCATGCTTTTGCGGAAATAGGGCCAGACAGTATGCCCTGGCGATACAACATCACCTATATGATGTTGGCGACAAGGCCAGCAAACTCTTGGCTTGGTTGGATTGCAGAGATCAAGAGAGGGCTTGGGCGATAGAGGGTTTGGACGTCAATTGGGTGATGTGGAGGACTAATGCGGACATAGCTGAGACTTTCGCCACGGATCATGAAGGTATATACGCCTCCCTGGAACCTGAGTCAGTCATGCATACTCTAGCACAGGAAGACAGAGAGGGCTTACAGCCGGACCTCATGCAGCCTGGGAAGGCAGCGGGTCCAAACAGCTTGTCGGTTAAACTATTTAAGATCTGCGCGGCAGGGGTTGCCAAACCAATGTTGTCTATGTTTTGGAAAGCCAGAGAAGAGGAGTGCCTACCAAGGGACCTGCACCTTGCCACAATCATTGTTTTCCTCAAGACTGGTAAACCATCATCCCTGTGTAGCTCATATAGATCAATATCCCTCCTTAATGTAGAGGTGACGGTACTAGCTAAGGTACTAGCAACTAGGCTGAGAGGGATAATCATGCCATTAGTGCGTCCGGCTTAATCGGCATTCATGCCCCATTGTAGTACCCGGCTCAACCTCCGATGCCTATACGGGATGCTGAGCCAAACCGAGTCGCCTTTCTGGGAGAGAGCCACTGTGTTGGAGCTACATTTTTATTGTATTGCCTAGATGAGCTTTTGGCCCAAACTTTTGTGGATGGGTTAGGTTGCTATATCTGGGTCCCCTGGCATGGGTGAGGGCCAATGGAGTAACATTTCAGGAATTTCCCCTGGCAGGGCGACAATTCAAGGCTGCCCCCTGTCACCATATTTTGTGCTAGCTCTTGAGCCGCTCGCTGCATGGAGATGTGGGAAGCCCCTAATTAGGGGATTGCCGATGGTCGGTGAATGGGAGGAGCGAATATCACTGTATGCAGATGACGTTCTCCTCTATGTAACCCAACCATATATCTCTGTCAGCCAGCTGCTCCAAATATTTATGGAATTCAGCGATCACCCTGGGTATGAATAAAGTGGTCCAAGTATGTGGTTTTCTCACTTGATGGGGGGACACTCCATCTGCACTTCGTACTCCATCTGTGCAAGTACCTGGGGATTCATATTACCCAAGATCCGCAAGATTTCCTCAGGCTGAACATGCATCCTCAACTAAAGAGATTGCACAGTGATATAATCCACTGGAGCAACCTGCCTCTCATATTGTTTGGGAGGGCAACACTCCATAAGATAATGACCCTTCCACACCTACTGTACATATGGCAAAACATGCCATTTTGTATCCAGACGAAGATATTTAAAAAGTTAGATAAGAAGGAGGTGCAAATGCTCCTATGGCAGCTATCTACCCCTCGGATAGCTTTGTGTAATTTGCAGAGGAGTGTATATGAGGGACAATTGGGGATCCTCAATGCCCAGCTCTACTACTGGGCAATGCAATTAACAGTGATCAATGACTGGGTGTTCGTGGAACAGCAGGAGCACGCCTCCTGGGTGGACAGGTATGTGATGGGTCAGGGGAACTATGAATCTGTTCTTTATCAGCGCCGAATGGAGAATACCATGCCTCCACATACTGGTGCAGTGGTCAGGGTTTGGCGGAGAGGGCAGTCTTATATATTTTTTGCCTATCTTAGGAAGGAATATGACATAGCAGACACAGAACATTATAGATACTTACAACTGGGTCATGGAGTAAGTCGTCACATACCGGAGGGAGAGACAATGCCAGATCAATCCCCACTGGAAGACCGACTTATAACTTTTCCCGTTGTGTCTGCAAAGTTGCAACCAGGAAGCAACATTCTTTCATATACTATGGTCATGCTTACTCATTCAGTCATTCTGGGTACAAATCACCGAGGTGTTAGCTTGTGCCTTATCAGGTACAGTCTCAATGAATGCAAAAAAACTACTGGTGAATATATCTGGGGAAGAACCTAGACCCAGGTATCATCACATCTGGGTGGCCCTAGCTGTGGGAGTGGCTAAGAGACACATTGCAAGGGCATGCAGTAAACTGCAACCTCCAACAGTGGGAGAATGGGTGTCACATATAAACTGGTGATAAAATGTGGAACAAGTGATGTATCTAGGGCAGGGATGCCCAAAGAAGTGGGAAAAAGTGTGGGGGGCTTGGACAGAGGTTAGAGGGGTTTAAAGTTTAGATAGCATGCAGAGGGACAGATAGCTAACGGGACCATGTAGGCTCTTTGAATTCAGATTGGGAAGAATTGGTAATATTGCGTCAAAATGTGTTGCCATTTTGTAGATGTTTCCCAATTGTCATTTCGCTATGTAAGAAACTGAAAAATGTATACAATACCCATACAAGCTGTATGAGGCCAAATTAATAAAAAGATTGACAAAAAGTAATACAATTAATATTCATAAGATATTTAGTAGGATTCAGTAATGAGAGCTGTTAATGTTTAAACAATAACTTAATAGGGATGATGAAATAGACAAATAGCAAACTGATACCTAAAGGGTGTTTTTGTGCTAGGTATTTGAGAGATGAAGCATGATTACAGGAACAGCCAAGTTGTAGATTGTTAGAGAGTTTTAAATGATTGTAATCAGAATGCAGAGAGAAGGGCAGAGAGTTCCATAGCTAAGGTGCCAAGTAAGAGAACGTTCTGCCACCAGATCTGGACTGATGGACTTGTGGCACACATAGCAGAGGACTGTTTTGAGAGGAAAGACATCATCTAAGAAATTAATGTGCAATTGTGCATTAAATAAAGACTGGACCATGTTTGTAAACAGCTTGTTAAATAATGCAAATAGATTTAAAATGCAGGCATTTCACCAACATTAGCTAGTTCAGTTTTCTCAGAAGAAATAATAAAGAGGAATGAGGAGGAAAATTACGTAACAACTTTGCTGCCAAATTTTAAATTAGTTGAAGCTACTGCTTTGAACTCAGAGGCAGCCGCAAATATAGGACATTGCCATGACTAATTTAAGGCATGATGACAGCTTGAACAACTGTCAATATTTGTTATCAGTGTTGATTTATCAGTATACCAATATGTCTGGGATTGTTCCACAACCATCATTTCTTGCAGTGCCAGGGGAACCACCCATGGATTGGGAAACATGGGAAGCAATGTTTTTAGCTTAAGTTGAGGTTTTGAAAGGGGAGGAATGTAACCTGGTAGAAAACTAGCATTGTTAAAACATTGTGTAGGTGGCATTGAGTTAACGGATCAAGATTTACCTATATTGATTAATCCAGGCCACATTGATTCATACCAATATACATCTAAACAGCTATCATTACGGTATGGGAAGAAAACTAATGTGGTTATGGAACGGTTCATATTTTGTTCCGGGAAACAGAGGTCAGATGAGTTCATGGATTTTATGTGTTTACACTTAGATTATTACCTGTGACTTGTGATTTTGAACATATCACGTATGAGCAAGTATTTAAGGAACAAATTCTCATGTGTACCAAGAATAAGAAAACTCAGGAAAGACTGATACCTAAAGGGTGTTTTTGTGCTAGGCATTTGAGAGATGAAGCAAGATTACAGGAACAGCCAAGTCGTAAATTGTTAGGGAGTTCTAAATGATTGTAATCAGAATGCAACATATCGCGTATGAGCAAGTATCTAAGGATCAAATTCTCATGCGTACCGACAATAAGAAAACGCAGGAAAGACTGTGAACAACATCTGACATGTATCTAAGTGCTGGGTTTGAGATAGATAAAGCCATTGAACGTTCTGAGAAATTGTTAAAAGAAATTAGAGACCATGACAAAACTGATGTGCATGTAGTAGCAAGAGAGGGAGACCGGTTTAGGAAGCCTATAGTTCAGAAAAATGAGAGTACGCAAACATTTTAGTTCAAGACTAAATGGCAAAACCCTGAGGGGAAGAAGATTACTGCTTTTGTTTCAGGTGTGGTAGTACTTTCCATTTGGGGAATTCAAAAGCTTGTCCAGCTACTGACAAGATATGTTCCAGATGAAACAAAAAGGGGCCTTTTCCTAAAGTTTGTAGATCAGCTCCCAGAAGATACAACACAATACAACGTTGTGAGGAGTGTGATCCTGCATGGGATGACTATGAACAAGATGTTAACACTGTTTTAAATATCAGTATTGACTTGAAAGTCACTAAGTTTCCTGCATGTGATATTACGAGCCTTAGTAGACCAGTGTTCTTGGTACACCATCTTAGCTCATGAGTTAGTTAAAACTAAATGGCCCAACAAAAATGTATTTCCACCAGATGTCACTCCAGAAAGTAATACTGAATATAAGATTGAGTTGGTGGGATATTTCTGGGCCAATATAATGTTTCAGGAATGCAGTATGTTTGGGAAAATGTATGTGACATAAGTTGTTCAATTTCTATTTGGTTGGTCACATCAAGAGAAACTTGAGATCAAGTTAGACCCTAAAGCTGACCCTCCTGTTTATTCTATAGAAACACCTACTTATATCATCAACACTATTAATTTGGGGGATGATTCCGAATTTGTGGGTAATTTAAAACTCAAGTTCCCAGATCTGTTTAGTAGCAAACTGTGGGAGTAACAAGGTTTTAAACATTGCATTAGATTGCATGAAAATGTGGTTGCTTCCCGTCACAGAGTAAGGAATATAATACTGTTCTATAGAACCGCTCACAACAAGTATTTCTAAGCCCTTACGTCTCCTCTCAGAAACCCCTTGCTTGCGGGGGTACCCTATGGTTCAGATCTGAGTCCTTTGCTATTTAATGTATATCGGGCTCCTCTTGAGATCCTGGTTGAGACATAGGGTGTGATAGTGGTCTCCTGTGCTTATGTCACTCAGCTGGTGTTCTCTTTCGAAGAACACTCAGAGGCTGCCTTTCTTAACTTTATGGAATGCCTGAAAAACATCTCGGCCGGGATGACTGAGAATTGCTTAAAGTTTAATGCTGAGAAAAAAGAGGGATTTAGAAAAGGGGGTGGTGATGAACAGAGTGTCTGAGTTAAACAGACCACTCTTACCCAGTCCAAAGATCAGGGTTTGATCCATCACCGTTATTTATCTCACTGCCCCATCCCAGCTCAGAACCTGGCTATATGCAAATCAGTCTGTCCCTGGCCCAGTGCATCATGGGAACAGGGCAGACTAAACTACCAAGCCAATTCTTCACCAGAAAGGAGACAAGCTACCGGGGACCGGTTTCTGGCATTTCAGCCTTCTTCGGCCCGGCTTGCTTGAATCCTGATGGAGCAGTGAGAAAGGGACTCATGTCTGAGTATACCCTGCCACACCTATAGTGGCCAAAAACGATTTAGAAAAGGGGGTGGTGATGAACAGAGTGTCTGAGTTAAACAGACCACTCTTACCCAGTCCAAAGATCAGGGTTTGATCCATCACCGTTATTTATCTCACTGCCCCATCCCAGCTCAGAACCTGGCTATATGCAAATCAGTCTGTCCCTGGCCCAGTGCATCATGGGAACAGGGCAGACTAAACTACCAAGCCAATTCTTCACCAGAAAGGAGACAAGCTACCGGGGACCGGTATCTGGCATTTCAGCCTTCTTCGGCCCGCCTTGCTTGAATCCTGATGGAGCAGTGAGAAAGGGACTCATGTCTGAGTATACCCTGCCACACCTATAGTGGCCAAAACGATTTAGAAAAGGGGGTGGTGATGAACAGAGTGTCTGAGTTAAACAGACCACTCTTACCCAGTCCAAAGATCAGGGTTTGATCCATCACCGTTATTTATCTCACTGCCCCATCCCAACTCAGAACCTGGCTATATGCAAATCAGTCTGTCCCTGGCCCAGTGCATCATGGGAACAGGGCAGACTAAACTACCAAGCCAATTCTTCACCAGAAAGGAGACAAGCCACCGGGGACCGGTTTCTGGCATTTCAGCCTTCTTCGGCCCGGCTTGCTTGAATCCTGATGGAGCAGTGAGAAAGGGACTCATGTCTGAGTATACCCTGCCACACCTATAGTGGCCAAAAACGATTTAGAAAAGGGGGTGGTGATGAACAGAGTGTCTGAGTTAAACAGACCACTCTTACCCAGTCCAAAGATCAGGGTTTGATCCATCACCGTTATTTATCTCACTGCCCCATCCCAGCTCAGAACCTGGCTATATGCAAATCAGTCTGTCCCTGGCCCAGTGCATCATGGGAACAGGGCAGACTAAACTACCAAGCCAATTCTTCACCAGAAAGGAGACAAGCTACCGGGGACCGGTTTCTGGCATTTCAGCCTTCTTCGGCCCGGCTTGCTTGAATCCTGATGGAGCAGTGAGAAAGGGACTCATGTCTGAGTATACCCTGCCACACCTATAGTGGCCAAAAACGATTTAGAAAAGGGGGTGGTGATGAACAGAGTGTCTGAGTTAAACAGACCACTCTTACCCAGTCCAAAGATCAGGGTTTGATCCATCACCGTTATTTATCTCACTGCCCCATCCCAGCTCAGAACCTGGCTATATGCAAATCAGTCTGTCCCTGGCCCAGTGCATCATGGGAACAGGGCAGACTAAACTACCAAGCCAATTCTTCACCAGAAAGGAGACAAGCTACCGGGGACCGGTTTCTGGCATTTCAGCCTTCTTCGGCCCGGCTTGCTTGAATCCTGATGGAGCAGTGAGAAAGGGACTCATGTCTGAGTATACCCTGCCACACCTATAGTGGCCAAAAACAATTTAGAAAAGGGGGTGGTGATGAACAGAGTGTCTGAGTTAAACAGACCACTCTTACCCAGTCCAAAGATCAGGGTTTGATCCATCACCGTTATTTATCTCACTGCCCCATCCCAGCTCAGAACCTGGCTATATGCAAATCAGTCTGTCCCTGGCCCAGTGCATCATGGGAACAGGGCAGACTAAACTACCAAGCCAATTCTTCACCAGAAAGGAGACAAGCTACCGGGGACCGGTTTCTGGCATTTCAGCCTTCTTCGGCCCGGCTTGTTGTAAATATTTTTGTCCACCCTAAGCGTGGAAGGGTATTCTCAGATGTGAGACCCTTGCTCATTGCACCATCAGGATTCAAGCAAACCGGGCCGAAGACGGCTGTAATGCCAGAAACCGGTCCCCGGGAGCTTGTTTCCTTCCCAGTGTAAGAATTGGCTTTTGTAGTTTGGTTTGCCCTGTTCCCATCATGCACTGGGACAGGAACAGACTAATTTGCATACAGCCAGGTTCTGAAACTGGGATGGTGCAGTGAGCTAAAAAACGGTGTTGGATCTAGCCCTGATCTCTTGACTGGGTGAGAGCTTTCTGCTTAATTCAGAGACTCTGTCCCTCACCACCCCTTGTTGTAAATATTTTTGTCCACCCTAAGCGTGGAAGGGTATTCTCAGATGTGAGACCCTTGCTCATTGCACCATCAGGATTCAAGCAAACCGGGCCGAAGACGGCTGTAATGCCAGAAACCGGTCCCCGGGAGCTTGTTTCCTTCCCAGTGTAAGAATTGGCTTTTGTAGTTTGGTTTGCCTGTTCCCATCATGCACTGGGACAGGAACAGACTAATTTGCATACAGCCAGGTTCTGAAACTGGGATGGTGCAGTGAGCTAAAAAACGGTGTTGGATCTAGCCCTGATCTCTTGACTGGGTGAGAGCTTTCTGCTTAATTCAGAGACTCTGTCCCTCACCACCCCTTGTTGTAAATATTTTTGTCCACCCTAAGCATGGAAGGGTATTCTCAGATGTGAGACCCTTGCTCATTGCACCATCAGGATTCAAGCAAACCGGGCCGAAGACGGCTGTAATGCCAGAAACCCGTCCCCGGGAGCTTGTTTCCTTCCCAGTGTAAGAATTGGCTTTTGTAGTTTGGTTTGCCCTGTTCCCATCATGCACTGGGACAGGAACAGACTAATTTGCATACAGCCAGGTTCTGAAACTGGGATGGTGCAGTGAGCTAAAAAACGGTGTTGGATCTAGCCCTGATCTCTTGACTGGGTGAGAGCTTTCTGCTTAATTCAGAGACTCTGTCCCTCACCACCCCTTGTTGTAAATATTTTTGTCCACCCTAAGCGTGGAAGGGTATTCTCAGATGTGAGACCCTTGCTCATTGCACCATCAGGATTCAAGCAAACCGGGCCGAAGACGGCTGTAATGCCAGAAACCGGTCCCCGGGAGCTTGTTTCCTTCCCAGTGTAAGAATTGGCTTTTGTAGTTTGGTTTGCCCTGTTCCCATCATGCACTGGGACAGGAACAGACTAATTTGCATACAGCCAGGTTCTGAAACTGGGATGGTGCAGTGAGCTAAAAAACGGTGTTGGATCTAGCCCTGATCTCTTGACTGGGTGAGAGCTTTCTGCTTAATTCAGAGACTCTGTCCCTCACCACCCCTTGTTGTAAATATTTTTGTCCACCCTAAGCGTGGAAGGGTATTCTCAGATGTGAGACCCTTGCTCATTGCACCATCAGGATTCAAGCAAACCGGGCCGAAGACGGCTGTAATGCCAGAAACCGGTCCCCGGGAGCTTGTTTCCTTCCCAGTGTAAGAATTGGCTTTTGTAGTTTGGTTTGCCCTGTTCCCATCATGCACTGGGACAGGAACAGACTAATTTGCATACAGCCAGGTTCTGAAACTGGGATGGTGCAGTGAGCTAAAAAACGGTGTTGGATCTAGCCCTGATCTCTTGACTAGGTGAGAGCTTTCTGCTTAATTCAGAGACTCTGTCCCTCACCACCCCTTGTTGTAAATATTTTTGTCCACCCTAAGCGTGGAAGGGTAATCTCAGATGTGAGACCCTTGCTCATTGCACCATCAGGATTCAAGCAAACCGGGCAGAAGACGGCTGTAATGCCAGAAACGGGTCCCCGGGAGCTTGTTTCCTTCCCAGTGTAAGAATTGGCTTTTGTAGTTTGGTTTGCCCTGTTCCCATCATGCACTGGGACAGGAACAGACTAATTTGCATACAGCCAGGTTCTGAAACTGGGATGGTGCAGTGAGCTAAAAAACGGTGTTGGATCTAGCCCTGATCTCTTGACTGGGTGAGAGCTTTCTGCTTAATTCAGAGACTCTGTCCCTCACCACCCCTTGTTGTAAATATTTTTGTCCACCCTAAGCGTGGAAGGGTATTCTCAGATGTGAGACCCTTGCTCATTGCACCATCAGGATTCAAGCAAACCGGGCCGAAGACGGCTGTAATGCCAGAAACCGGTCCCCGGGAGCTTGTTTCCTTCCCAGTGTAAGAATTGGCTTTTGTAGTTTGGTTTGCCCTGTTCCCATCATGCACTGGGACAGGAACAGACTAATTTGCATACAGCCAGGTTCTGAAACTGGGATGGTGCAGTGAGCTAAAAAACGGTGTTGGATCTAGCCCTGATCTCTTGACTGGGTGAGAGCTTTCTGCTTAATTCAGAGACTCTGTCCCTCACCACCCCTTGTTGTAAATATTTTTGTCCACCCTAAGCGTGGAAGGGTATTCTCAGATGTGAGACCCTTGCTCATTGCACCATCAGGATTCAAGCAAACCGGGCCGAAGACGGCTGTAATGCCAGAAACCGGTCCCCGGGAGCTTGTTTCCTTCCCAGTGTAAGAATTGGCTTTTGTAGTTTGGTTTGCCCTGTTCCCATCATGCACTGGGACAGGAACAGACTAATTTGCATACAGCCAGGTTCTGAAACTGGGATGGTGCAGTGAGCTAAAAAACGGTGTTGGATCTAGCCCTGATCTCTTGACTGGGTGAGAGCTTTCTGCTTAATTCAGAGACTCTGTCCCTCACCACCCCTTGTTGTAAATATTTTTGTCCACCCTAAGCGTGGAAGGGTATTCTCAGATGTGAGACCCTTGCTCATTGCACCATCAGGATTCAAGCAAACCGGGCCGAAGACGGCTGTAATGCCAGAAACCGGTCCCCGGGAGCTTGTTTCCTTCCCAGTGTAAGAATTGGCTTTTGTAGTTTGGTTTGCCCTGTTCCCATCATGCACTGGGACAGGAACAGACTAATTTGCATACAGCCAGGTTCTGAAACTGGGATGGTGCAGTGAGCTAAAAAACGGTGTTGGATCTAGCCCTGATCTCTTGACTGGGTGAGAGCTTTCTGCTTAATTCAGAGACTCTGTCCCTCACCACCCCTTGTTGTAAATATTTTTGTCCACCCTAAGCGTGGAAGGGTATTCTCAGATGTGAGACCCTTGCTCATTGCACCATCAGGATTCAAGCAAACCGGGCCGAAGACGGCTGTAATGCCAGAAACCGGTCCCCGGGAGCTTGTTTCCTTCCCAGTGTAAGAATTGGCTTTTGTAGTTTGGTTTGCCCTGTTCCCATCATGCACTGGGACAGGAACAGACTAATTTGCATACAGCCAGGTTCTGAAACTGGGATGGTGCAGTGAGCTAAAAAACGGTGTTGGATCTAGCCCTGATCTCTTGACTGGGTGAGAGCTTTCTGCTTAATTCAGAGACTCTGTCCCTCACCACCCCTTGTTGTAAATATTTTTGTCCACCCTAAGCGTGGAAGGGTATTCTCAGATGTGAGACCCTTGCTCATTGCACCATCAGGATTCAAGCAAACCGGGCCGAAGACGGCTGTAATGCCAGAAACCGGTCCCCGGGAGCTTGTTTCCTTCCCAGTGTAAGAATTGGCTTTTGTAGTTTGGTTTGCCCTGTTCCCATCATGCACTGGGACAGGAACAGACTAATTTGCATACAGCCAGGTTCTGAAACTGGGATGGTGCAGTGAGCTAAAAAACGGTGTTGGATCTAGCCCTGATCTCTTGACTGGGTGAGAGCTTTCTGCTTAATTCAGAGACTCTGTCCCTCACCACCCCTTGTTGTAAATATTTTTGTCCACCCTAAGCGTGGAAGGGTATTCTCAGATGTGAGACCCTTGCTCATTGCGCCATCAGGATTCAAGCAAACCGGGCCGAAGACGGCTGTAATGCCAGAAACCGGTCCCCGGGAGCTTGTTTCCTTCCCAGTGTAAGAATTGGCTTTTGTAGTTTGGTTTGCCCTGTTCCCATCATGCACTGGGACAGGAACAGACTAATTTGCATACAGCCAGGTTCTGAAACTGGGATGGTGCAGTGAGCTAAAAAACGGTGTTGGATCTAGCCCTGATCTCTTGACTGGGTGAGAGCTTTCTGCTTAATTCAGAGACTCTGTCCCTCACCACCCCTTGTTGTAAATATTTTTGTCCACCCTAAGCGTGGAAGGGTATTCTCAGATGTGAGACCCTTGCTCATTGCACCATCAGGATTCAAGCAAACCGGGCCGAAGACGGCTGTAATGCCAGAAACCGGTCCCCGGGAGCTTGTTTCCTTCCCAGTGTAAGAATTGGCTTTTGTAGTTTGGTTTGCCCTGTTCCCATCATGCACTGGGACAGGAACAGACTAATTTGCATACAGCCAGGTTCTGAAACTGGGATGGTGCAGTGAGCTAAAAAACGGTGTTGGATCTAGCCCTGATCTCTTGACTGGGTGAGAGCTTTCTGCTTAATTCAGAGACTCTGTCCCTCACCACCCCTTGTTGTAAATATTTTTGTCCACCCTAAGCGTGGAAGGGTATTCTCAGATGTGAGACCCTTGCTCATTGCACCATCAGGATTCAAGCAAACCGGGCCGAAGACGGCTGTAATGCCAGAAACCGGTCCCCGGGAGCTTGTTTCCTTCCCAGTGTAAGAATTGGCTTTTGTAGTTTGGTTTGCCCTGTTCCCATCATGCACTGGGACAGGAACAGACTAATTTGCATACAGCCAGGTTCTGAAACTGGGATGGTGCAGTGAGCTAAAAAACGGTGTTGGATCTAGCCCTGATCTCTTGACTGGGTGAGAGCTTTCTGCTTAATTCAGAGACTCTGTCCCTCACCACCCCTTGTTGAGACAAAAGAGGTCTCATTCTTCAGCCAGGCGGCACCTCCACCTTCTAACTTATCATGGTCCTCAGAGCAGAACCCACTACCTAACCTGGTGGACTCCGCCAGAAATCTGGGGTTTAAATTTGACAACCACCTCTCTTTCAAGACCCAGGTGTGCCATGTCTCTTCTATATGCTTCTGGAAGTTAAGAGCTTTGAGAAAATCTACACTTCCTTCCGGAGGACTGCAGGAAGACAATGGTTCATGCATTGGTGACTTCCCAGCTGGACTACTCGAACAGTCTCTATCTAGGGATGTCAGTTTATCTGGTCTGAAGGCTGCAGATAATTCAAAACACCGCAGTCAGATTAATTAGGAATGTGCTGCTTTGCCATCACATCTCCCAGCATTTGCGGCACCTCCATTGTCTGCCTGTCAATAGGAGGAGCGAGTTTAAGGTGCTTTCTCTGGCCTATAGAGCCACCAGAGATCAGGGTCTGTGCTATCTGAGGCATAGACTGCAAAGATACCATCAAGACTGGGTCTTGAGATCAAACCATCTGCGACTGCTCAGGGTTCCTCGCTTCCTCAAGGCCAGTATAGGCGGCAGAGCATTCGCGGTGAGAACTGCAAAACTCTGGAATGCTATGCACTTTCAT
Source organism: Lissotriton vulgaris (assembly GCF_964263255.1). Classification (NCBI taxonomy): domain Eukaryota; kingdom Metazoa; phylum Chordata; class Amphibia; order Caudata; family Salamandridae; genus Lissotriton; species Lissotriton vulgaris. Next base: position 1,064,560,787 of record NC_141697.1, read on the forward strand.
CTCTGTATGATGGAGTCTGAACAGGCCTATAGGAGGGCAATAAAAACCTGCCTTTTTAACCTTCCTTAGATCCACCCTCCTATTTCCCTCACTGTGAATCTGCAATCTAACGCTGGGACACCTCTGTTTGAGGTGGCTGTGTGCTTTACAAACTACACTTTCTTTCTTTCTTTCTTTCTTTCTTTCTTTCTTTCTTTCTTTCTTTCTTTCTTTCTTTCTTTCTTTCTTTCTTTCTTTCTTTCTTTCTTTCTTTCTTTCTTTCATTCTTTCTTTCTTTCCTTCTTTCCTTCTTTCTTTCTTTTTTTCTTTCTTTCTTCCTGTATGTAGCTTGTCTCTTGGTCACCTGATTGGATGTAGCTGACAACTGGGCTTTGTGTATTCCCCCTAGACAGTCATACACTATAGAGGGCTTAGGTGTGCCTGGATGGGCTTTCACTGACAGGATGGAGGGCAGAGATGGGCACAGCCCTACCTACACTTGAATAGGCTGAGTTCTGCCTCCATCCAAAGGTCTACATACCCCCTGTAGTTAATCAGGAACCAGGGTAGGGAAGGCAGGAAGCCCGGGCTCTTCAAAGAGAATTTCTAGAATCTTCACCCACCTTCCAGTAGAGAAGGTGGAGAAGGGATCCAGGTATAAATGTTGGACTTCAAACACCACCTTTTCAGTGCACTCTGGACCTGTGGATACTCGGCCAGGAAGAAGGACTACTATGCTGCTGAAAGCACTGCCACCCTGCTGACCTGCTGCCCTGCTAGACTGCTACCCTGCTGGACTACTACCTTGCCGACATGCTGCCCTCTTGCTTGGGTGAGAAGGACTGGACCTGCATCTGTTGAACCCAGAACCTCAAACTGACATCAAGGGGTAGTTGACTGGTTTCCTAACTAGACCCTCGGGGACAGAAGGCTCTAACAACTCAGAATGCAGCAACTGGAATCTGCCATCTGTGAGTCCTACCCTGCCAAGTGGTGCCATCCCAGTCCTGGATCCATTGAAGAGGGCCTGAAAGTGCTCTGCCCAGTCATCGGTCGATCCAGCAGAACCAACGCATTTCCGCTGCTCAGTGGCACTACCATGAGCAGAACCAATACATTGCCCCTGCTGCTAGGGTTCCCTTGATGCAAGGGCTCTTCATCAACCTCATAGGCAACATCAGTACTGCCTCCTGTGTGAAGTTTTAGCAATGCAGGCACTTCCATCACAAATCCCTCATCGACGGCAGGCTCAACGACGATGCAGATTCTCTCACTGCATCCTTGCAGCTTCTAGGAACTGACACATTGCCTCAACTGTGCAATGCAACCTCAACACCAGACTTCATAGCACAAGCACTTGTTGATGGGATTCTTGACGACAATGTAGGACCTTGTATTGCAGACCTGCAGCACCTCAGAACTGATGAATCACCTCGGCTGTGTGACACATCTTCAGCGCTGGATCTCTCAACGCTCCGCAACTAGGATCTAAGGTACTCTTGTACAGCGAGCCTAACTGGGTTCATGAAGTCAGCACGTGCTCCATCACGGTGGGTCTAAACTTGTGACTTTGTACCAGTCCTGCACAAACAGATAGCCACATTTTATGCTTGTTGCCACAATTTTCACTGAAATAATTATGCCTGCATATCTCCAATTCTACTGATTGAATTTCCTGTTGTTTTGGCCTTCTTTTTTGTTTATTAAGTAATAATAATTTTTACAAAATATGGTGTGGTACCTTTTTGTGGTGTGATTTTAATGCGCTACTGTTTGAAGTGTTGCACAAATACTTTACACATTGCCTCTAAGTTAAACCTGACTGCTCTGTGCCGGGCTACAAGGGGGATGAGCACAGGTTAATTTGGGGTTGATTGGGGCTTCACCTTAACAAGGATTGTGGTTTTTGCTTGAGTATGTTTTTACTCCCCTCGACCAGCATCCCAATTTCTTACAGACGCACACCATCATTTATCTATCATAATCTGAGTGATTACAATAACTAAAAGGAGAGATAAACCCAAATAATAGTTGCATATGAAGTAGATGGGAAAGCACCATAATAAACATTAGGGAATACAGGTGAAATTAGGGCGGAGGAAGAGGAACTGTTCTAGACGCTCTTGAAATCATTTCGGAAATAGAGAGGAGAGATGTGCATATAGTTGCTTTAAATGCTGAGTGAGAGGGAGTTTGAGGCTAAATTTGTAGCCATTGAAAGTAGCATTTCTGAGTGGAACAATTTCTGAATCTGGTTGCTCTTTCTTTGGACATTTCTGACTTAGTATGTTTCTTTGAACTTGAGAGGTGGGTAGTAAAAGAGCATGCATGAATGGCTGTTCAGATTAATTATCTCATTGGCTCAGCAACAGAGCTCACAGTTGATTCTTGCACTTAGTTGTAGCCAGTAAAGCTCACTGAGATTGTTGGGCTATCCAGTGGAATGTTTTTGATGGAGTAATCAGTCTGGCTGTGCAGTGGAATGAGACTTAAAATATTTTAGGTCTCTTTTCTCCTTACAAATTAGTGAGCATTAGAACACAGGAGCATTTGTAAACGTTCTCTGTCAGTCTGAAGGAACCTAGACTCAAGGAGTTCAATGTCTCTCCTTCTGGAAATAGAAAAATATTTAAGGAGAAAATCGACCTATATCCATAAATGTTGACAGACATTCCACCAAAGCACTAAACTCTACTGAAATAAATCAAGTTAGAATTATGTAGACTTCCGGAAGAACACCATAATATGCAATTTAACACTGAGCTAAATCATGAAAAAGAGAGGCCATAAAAAGGAAGTAGGCTAACAATGCAACAATTATCTGAGCAAAGTTCTCAAGTGTATCTCTTTCCTTAACGCATATATACATGTGAGATAGTGTTGTCCTTCCATATAGAGGCATACCTTAAGCATAGCAAAATTAACAGAATATGTTTGGGAGGGCATTTCACTTTATGTGGGGTAGCAGCCTGAAGATGTAGCAGGTATGGATTTGGAGAAATTCAGATTAACCTACTCCCGGAGTAAGGTTTGGGGAAGTTTTTCACAATAAATCCATAAGCCAGATGAAGGTTACTAACACAAATCTATTTATTACGATGCCAGCTACTATTTCAAGAGGTGATACGATAAATGGAGACATTTACCAAAATCCGCCATCAAACAAGCTTATAAAAGTTGCTCACTGGCAATACATTTTTCATCTAGACACTTTCGCACTGGCAGTGAAAAGCAGAAATACAAAGTAATAACCTGAGGACATATCAAAATGTAGGGCATTCATCCATCACATTTTGAGTAGGGATGGGCAGACCTAGCTGAGTTTGACTCCAAGGAATTCCACAGGGTTACCTAAGAAGTCAGCCATATTCCGTGGAGTTCGCGAGCCGTGGAATTTTGGTTTGTCATGCTACTCAGCTGATTTTTAGCACTGTGAGCTTGTCCTGCAATGTGCAATCAGTGTGAACGGCACCATGCGTTGCGACAGAGGGTGTGCTGCTTTCTTCTGTTTGAGTAGATTTTCTACTTGAGCAGCAGCGTTCACAATGAGAGCTGCAACTTTCTTAATGGGTGCATTGAGAAATCTCACCATGAGGCAGTGCAGTGCTCATTTTTTTTTTGCTTTTGCTCGCCAACCTAACGTTGGAGAGCCTCTTGCAAGAAGCGCTTCAAGCCGGGAGTGGAGTGAGCAAAACTCTGCAAACTCTGCCAGCAGAGCAGAGTTTACCACCCACCCCTGATTTAGAGATGACACTTGACCATGCGGTCATCTCTGTAAGCATGGGCGAATTTTGTGAATTCGCGATCCGCGAATTTGCGGATTTGCGAATTTGAAATCCGCAAAATTAGCAAATTCGTGCAAATTTGTGGATTTTTTTGCGTGTTCGCGGGTGATTGCGGGGCACTTTGCGTGTTCGCGGGGCACTTTGTGTGTTCGCTGTTTTTTTTTTTTTGCCTGGTTAATCACTACCACCCTCTCGTTTTTTATGCCCTTCTGCCCTCTGTACCACTCGTTTCTGTGCCCTTCTGCCCTCTGCCCAACTCATTTTTTATCCCCTTCTGCCCTCTGTCCCACTTTTGTGCCCTTCTGCCCTCAGCCCCACTTAGAATGGCGCCGGCAAGCTGCCAGCGCCATTCTAAAATAGCTACAAAGAGCTTCAACAGGAAGCTCTAATAGATAGAGTAAAGCAGGTGCTCGAGTTGAAGGTCAAATTAAGTTACACAATCATTAATCACCCCAAGTTTGGGGTGATTACTGATTGTGTAACTGAATTTGACCTTCAACTCGAGCACCTGCTTTACTTTATCTATTAGAGCTTCCTGTTGAAGTTGACTTTTGTAACTATTTTAGAATGGCTCTGGCAGCTTGTCGGCGCCATTCTAAAAGAGTTACAAAAGTCAGCTTGAACTTTTGACCCAATCCGTTCCGCTCGCGGATTTTGCGGGAAATTCACGAATTTCGCGGATTGCGAATTTACCGAAAATCCGCAAAATCCGCGAGCGGAACGGATTTTCTGCCCATGCTTACATCTCTGTACCTTGAAAAGAATCACCGTCAATACAGTTTCCATTAAAGTACAAAAAGTTTGGTTGATGGCAGTGCATCATACTTTTAATCTTTTTTGTTTTTTCAGAAACAAACTACCAAAGATGGAGTTTATTCTGTGGGGTTATTATTCTTTTTTTCTGTACCTCACTGCCAGGCTTTTCATATCGGTGACAAGCAAATTCAAGGCTATGTTAAACAGGGCTGCATTCTAAATGATTGACAGCTTGGATTCAAATAATTGCAAGGCACAGCAACACAATGCCAAATATAAGAGAAAACATTCTCGTCATCCTTAATAAAGGGTCATACATGAGAATACATGACTTCTTAGCGAGTCAATTAACCTCTCCCTGCCCTGAAGATGACATGATGCAGAATGAGGTAATGATTGCAAAACTCTGGGGGAATTCCCTAATTTTTGATCTGTGCCAACTACACCTATATAAACAAATACCAAATTCCTCCAACATACTGTTTCCTGTGTAACCTCTGTGTAACTATGCAATAATAGCCAATAAATATTTGCCACTGGCAGACTCTGTGTAATTCCTTAATTTGTAGACCTATGGAAAACTGAAACAGTTCCCTTGAACATCACTCTGATACACTCCAGACGCTGGTAATTATGAAACCGGTGTGTGTAAATATATCAATTTTTAGCATTCTGTGTTAGTGGAATGAGTATTGTGTACATCACTCTGATACCCTCGTGTCATATTTGCTCTTTGGAAGACTCCCTAAATAATAAAAATTAAAATAAAGGCCAGCAAGCGGCTCTGAGTGTCACTGACATGTCAACAACTTACCCATGCCATGCCATTCTAAGAGTAGTCTTAAGGACTAATGATATGTTTGCGGATTTGTAGAGCACACTGTCACCCGGGAGTATATCATGGTGCATAGAAGGTGTGAGCCTAGCCAAACCTAAGGTTTAGTGAGACGACTAAAAAAACCAGACCTTCAGACTCTTGTCGAATTCAAGAAGTGAAGAGGACATTCTTATATGTAGCCGCAGGTCTTTCCTTGCTTTAGGAGCATCGTAGAAGAAGGTTTGGCAGCCACATCTAGTATTTTGTATGTGTGGGATGTATGCAAGTAGAAGTACAGATGAGAAGAGGTGTCTCATCTGATGCAATTGCTGAGTTGCAGATGCAATTGTTGAGTTGTTGAAGTGTGCTGGGCCAGTGTTATGTAGTGCCTTGAAAGTATGGATATGGAGTTTTAACTGTGCTTGTTTGTGTATAGGGAGTCAGTGGAGTTCCTTTAGGTGTGGTGTGATTTACATGTGGTGTGGGAGGCTGGGAGTAATTCTGGCTGCTGAGTTCTGGATGATCTCAGACGTTCAGTGAGTTATTGTTCATCCCAGTATAGAGGGTGTTCTCATAGTCCCGCTTTCATGTGTCCAGGGCAGGCATGGCGGTTTTCCGGGTGCTGATTGGGAGCCATTTGAAAATCTCCCTTAGCATCTACAGGGTAAGGAAGAATAAGGCAGTAATGGTGCTGCCTTGAGAAGTCATGTCAAGTTTGTTGTTAATGACAATCCTGAGTTTCCTGGCATGTGTGATGTGGGTGGGTAACTGTCTTAGGTCTGTTGGCCATCAGGTGGAGTTCAATAGTGAAGTGATCTTCCCGAAGATCATGATTTCAGTCTTGTCGGTGTACAGCTTTGTCATGCAGGCATCAAAAGTGTTCCAGGCACCAGGAGTCTTGTCCGTGAGGGAAAGAAATAATTGCATGTCATCGGCAAAGAAGAAGGACGTTGATCTCATGACAGCAGATGAAGCTAAGTAGAAGGATCATGTATGTGTTGAAGAGGATCGGTCTCAGGGAGGATTCTTGCAAAACTCACCAGATGAGGTTATGAGCATCTAAGGCAGCGATGAGGGTAGTTTTAATGCTGTGATTGGGTCTGAAACAAGACTCAGTGGTATTGAGGAGTTGGTGGTAGTTGAGATGATCAGGGGTGTAAGATGACCCTTGCTTTGAGTGTTCCTCCACATTCAGAGCTTGCAAGTACAAATGAATCCTCTGTCTTATTCTCCCACAAAGTGCAATGTGGAGTCTTATAGAGCACATCCCTTTTGCCCCTTCTTTGCAAAATCTAATGCTCCCTGGGACAACTACTAGATAAACATCAGGTGCAGTCCCAGTTGTATGCTGATGCCAACCAAAGGTATATCCATCTGTGAAACAGTGTTAAGGAGCACTTTGAGATCATGGGATCATAGATTGCTTCAATCAACTCAAGAAATGGGTTAAGGAAAGTTTCCTCTGTATCAATGGAACACACATTGCTGTCTTAATTATAGGAGTGATTGGCCTCCAGTCATCCCTTATGAGTTGCCCACTAATCTGGACATATCACCGATAACCTCACAGCTAAATATAAACATGAATATCACTTTAAAGTTTGACCTCAACTTCATTCCACAAAATAACGCAATCATGAAAAAACACATGTTCAGCTGTCGCTCGTCTGAGAGATTCTCTCACTTCTCCAAACTAATCGCCGAATGGAGCTAATTTGATCTCTGGACGTCTGCGGTGTAGGCTATATTGAGCTTACTAAATAACTCATCACCAGATTACAGAGGGGAAAATCAAGCGGTCAGAATGTGGCTCCATTAAGGGAGATATGACAGGTCACATCAGTCTTAAAAACATTTCACTGGTTTTCAATGTAAATTAGAAAAAATGGGAAAACAGTGCATGATGCACAAAGTATATTGGGGCAAAGGTCCTGGGTAACTGAAAAACTGTCTTACCACTACATTTTATTGAGGGTTCTATATGCATCTTCTTCTCATAAGATTCAATAGCACTCCTTAAGAGACAATAGAAAACATTTCGGGGTGAGGGGCATGAAACTCTGTAACACTGTTTGCCGTTATCTTCAAACTTAGGGCCTCATTGACAATGAATTAGCGTAGGGCAGCGGCCCAAATCTTATTGCTCTGCTGCCCTACACCAATTCAAAAGGGCAGGAATGCACCGTATTTCAAAGATATGGTGCATTTGTGTTCTTTCAGCCAGTGCTGAGGCAATATTTGGTGCCTAGCGCCACTGCAGGCACCCTTGCACCATGGTGCAAGGGTATCTGCATTGTTGGCGGATTGTTTTTATGCAGGAAGGGATAAAAAAAACTATTTATGGAGGCTTTTTCCTCTTTCAACATGTGCTTCAAAATGCAGCATACATTGAAAGAGGAAAAACGAGGAGAAATAATGATTGTTCTCCTCGTCACGCCTCCCTGGGGTGGCATACAATTTTGACACATTCCCTGTTTTACAGATCCTTGTAAATATAGGAAAGTGTCAAAACCCATGGTTGTTGCCGGGGAAAACCCACTGCAACGCCCATGGAACACATCACGATGCAGTGTAAGGCAAATAAGCAACTTGCCCTGCGTTGTCTTATACCTTATCTACATGGTCATGAAAAGCCTTGCAAAGTGACTTTATATGGCCTCGTAGTTATGGGTCTGCACTGTGCGCCAACGGAGCATCATAAGAAATGACACACCTGCACCGCAAGGGGCTTGTAAATAAGCCCATAAACGTAAATATTTTCAATTCATGAAAATCTTGAAAACAGCACTCTTCCTAACAATCGGGCATATTTACTAGAAAATGGTACATCGCTGCAAGCCATCTTGCTGCGCCAAACTGCGTCATCAGGAAAGCGCAAGGGATGCGTCGTATTTAAAGCAAAATGATGCATCCCTGTGCTTCCCTCTGTGCTGGTGCCCAATTGGCTGCCTAGCGCCAATTCAGGGACCCTTGTACATTGGGGAAAAGGTGCCTGCATTGCAGGGATGATTGATATTGTGCAGGAAGGGACAGCTTCCTGCACAAAAACTATCATTGATGGCGTTTTGCAGCACACATAAAAAAGAGCAAAAAACAAGGGCAAATAAAGATATCTCTCGTGCACCACTTTAACGCCTCCCCTGGGGAGGCAAAAAAATCTGATGCATTCCCGGATTTACAAAACTTTGTAAATGTGGGAAAATGTCAGAATCCATGGGTGTTGCGTGAGAACACCCACAGCAACACCCATGGAACGCCCTTTTCACGCAGATCAATGCGTGAAAGGGGCCATACTTACAAGGTAATGAGAAGCCATGCAGGCTGGCTTTGCGTGGTCTTTTAAATATGGCTCAGCATTGTGCGCCACCGGAGCATCAAAAAAAGTGACGCTCCGGTGGCGGAGGGTCCTTGTAAATCTGCACCCTAATAGATTAGAACCAAGTTCACCAAGGGAAGTTACTGAATAAAGTTGGTTTTAGAACTATGGGGCTTATTTACAAACCCCTTGAGCCGCCGGTGCTTCACTTTCAATATGAGATAAACTGACGCACTGGTGGCACAAGGGGCTTGTAAATAAGCCCATCTGTATTTTGGCTGTCAGCCCTACGCCTCACTCACTGTCGCTGGTACGTCCCATTTGTTTGAGTCCCTCCTAACGCTCTGAAGTGAATAGCGTGTTGTGTGGCACTTTGTAAAATGTCCTATCAATAAATCAAGGGGGATAATGGCAAGAAGTTTATATATATATTAATGAGGGCTCCTGACTTGACTTTCAACGCAAAACTACTACCCATCAACGAGCAAGAGGTCAAACAAGGCTTGCTTTCTTCTCGTGCTTCATTCTGTGATGCTAATGGCCAGAAAGCCTTTACAAAATCAATACCCTGGCATGCCCAACGGGCCATAATATTTACAATCAGTGTCATTCATTCATTCATGCTTCATTGGGCGGTATTACATTGTATTTAGCCTTTACAACAGGTCACCAAGATGGCTACATTGTGTACTACTTTCTCTACTCAGGCGCAAAACTTAATGAAGCTTGGAGAGATACTTAGGGTCTCTCATTCTTCATTTCAGATGGCTCGGTCAGCACACTGTAAAATTTGAGTTTCATCGTTTTGTTTGACAAATAACTGCACCTTTTTTAGCTGCTTTGTTGTAAAGCATTCGATTTTCAAAAGAAGCGCATTACATGTCGAACTGAAGATATATTTGTATGAGCCAAACTGGCAGAGCGGTTTTGAGCAGACTGTAAAATCCCATCCAATGTCGTTGACCCAATGTTTGGAATACTGGCAGCCTTCATATAATAAATATTTCAATGTTCTGTAAACTTGCACTTTTTATATTAAACCACTAAAGCATTAATGACAATTATTTCCATTTTCCTAGTTCTTCATTGTCCCCCAATATTGAATTTTACATAAGTGTGATACACACTTAAGCTATATTACATGTCAAATTTGAAGCATTAATTATTAAAAGCCAAATAAGTAAAAAATGCCAACATTCCACGGACGTGAATTATGCCCTATGATTATTTGATGCCTTCAGTTCGATGCACACATGTGCATGAAGCTTTTTGAATCATTCACAAGAGGCAAGATGGTTCTTTAAATGAGAACTCTCTCAGGGTGACAGAAACAATAAATACAGCAAAAACGACACCACAGTGATTAGTAAAGGCAAGGAAGAATAGGGGTTGACTATCTTTCTGGAGTTTCATTTATGTCAGAATCTTCAAATTACTTGCTAAAACTGACTTCGGCTACTGAGTATTTTCCAAACATAGTGAGACGCAGTTATAAAACAGAAGTTAAGAAATGTAAGTTTTGAAACATAGGGACTTGCAAAGTTTTAAAACTAATTTAAGAATTTCCAACATTGAATTGAATTGAATTGAATGTGGGTTTGTAGAGCGCATAGTAACCCGGAAGCATCCCAGCGCTAAAAACCAAGACAGCGAAACCGGAGGGGGTGGCATGGAGGATAGGGGGGGTCAAGGGAAAAGGTGGGTTTTCAGGAGTTTCCGAATTCGGAGATGGCAAGGTTCGCTCCTGAGTTTGAAGGGAAGGGATTTCCACAGTTTGGCTGTGTTAACCGAAAATCGCTGTCCTCCTGTACGTGCCTTTTTTACTCTGGGCACTGTGACTAGGCGTTCATGATCTGAGCTGAGTGGTCTGTTGGCTTTGTAGGGCACGACTAGGTTTTTAAGGATGGGGGGCCCTTGTCCTGTAGTAGTTTGTGTGCCAAACAAAGGGATTTAAACTTTATCCTTTCTCGTATTGGGAGCCAGTGCAGCAGTTTAAGTGCTGGTTTGGCTGATGTTCTAGCTGGGGTGTCCGTAAGAAGCCGTGCTGCTGCATTCTGGATCTGTTGGAGCTTGTTGAGGGTGGATTCCGGCGCTCCAAGGAAGATGGCGTTGCTGTGATCCAGTCTGGACAGGATCAGACCTTGGATGAGCAGCTTGCGGGAGGTCTGCGGGAGGAGGGGCAGGACTTTCTGCGCCGATCGGAGGAGGCCGAAGCAGGCTCCCGCTATTTTTCTGGCTTGGGTCTTAAAGGATAGGTCTTTTTCCATCCAGACCCCCAGACTTTTGATCTCCTTTTTTGGAGATGGGGGCTCCCCCAGACAGGTGGGCCAGATGTTCGGAAGGAGGGTGGATCCTTTGTGCCCTAGTAGCATGATCTCAGTCTAGGACCCGTTTAGTTTTAGGGAGGATTCACCCATCCAAGTGAATATTTTTGATAGGCAGGTGTGGAGGGTGCCCGGCCCTTGGTCAGGTTGGGATAGGGAAACAACAAGTTGGGTGTTGTCGGAGTAGCTCACGATTTTGACTCCGTACGGGGCGACCACCTCCTCCAGTGGGGACATGTACACATTAAATAATGTTGGGCTAAGGGAGGAGCCCTGTGGTACCCCGCACTGAAGGGGAATTGCCGCTGATCGGATGTTACTCTCCCAAACCTGGAAGGTGCGATTGCTCAGAAATGACGTGAGCCAGGACAGGGCCGTTCCTACCACCCCTATGTCAGTCAGTTGCTGGATGAGGACCTGGTGGTTAACAGTGTCGAAGGCCGCACTTAGGTCCAGGAGGATCACTGCCACTGATCCTCCTGAGTCCAGAATGCATCTGGCCTCCTCAACTACTGCCAAAAGGGCGGTGTCTGTACCCTGTCCAGGGCGAAAGCCAGTCTGCGAGTTCCGGAGAAGGCCGTTAGATTCCAGGAAGTGGGAGAGTTTTTTATTGACTAGCATTTCCGTGACCTTGCTAAGTCCGGGGAGTAGGGAGATTGGCCTATAATTGGTCAAATCCGCTGGGTCTAGGATCGGCTTTTTAAGAAGGGCTTTGACAATGGCTCTCTTCCAACCAGGAGGAACCACTCCCTGAAGCAGCGAGGTGTTAATAAGGTCAGTGGAGTGGTGTGGCTCACTGGTGAGAGGCGGCAGACCCGGAAGCAGAGAACGGCCTGGGACCAGGGTTCAATTCCCGACGCGGCAGGGTTGTGGACCAGGGTCAGCGGATTCGATAATTCTCGCCTCGTTGCCTACTCTAACCAGGGATCACACTCGGCAACTCTGGGCATTAGCTTGCCTCAACTCTACAACGGCCCCCCACATTCGCCGGGGATGCCTGGTTACACCTTGAGATACCCAGTAGGGACCATCTCACAGGGACAGCCAGTACGGGTTCCCCAGCGGTCTACAGCGCCACGACACCTCAGGGCAGCAGTGCGCTTTACAAGACTACATACATTACATACATTACATTACAGTAACAGGTGTGGCGATGGTGGGTGCTATCATTTTTAGGATACGCAAGGGTACCGGGTCGCTAGGGGAGCCACTTTTAATGATGGCCAAAGATTTGAGTACTTCGTCCACTGACACAGGACCAAAAGTATCCAGGTGGATGGCTGGTTTGGCTGGTTGGCAGTTTGGGTCTGTTCTGTGATTGATTCGGGGCAGGGTGGTTAAGATATTTTGAATTTTTTCATCAAAATAGTTTGCCAATTTGTTACAATTGTCCTCAGAGATGTCTTGAGCTAAAGGAAGGTCCGGCACTTTGAGCAGTTCCTTCATGGTGAGGAAGGTTTCTCTAGCGGAGTTGGAGGACTTTTTGATTTTTTCGAAGAAGAACTGCCTCTTGGTATTACGCAGGGCCGTTTTGTATGTTCTCATGGCGGTGCGATATTCATCTTTTCTGGATCTTGTCCTGTCTTTCCTCCAGGAACGCTCCAGTTTTTTACATTCTTTCCGTAATAATTTTAGCTCGGGTGTGTACCAAGGGGCGGGGTTAGCTTTCTTCTCCTTTTTCTGGGTGCTTTTTTTTTAATAGAGTCGAGTGATTGGGTGAGCCATTTTCCAAATTTCTTATCTGCAGTCACTGGGTCGAGTGCAGGGGGGGGGGGTAGGACTGTTCTAGTATGGAAGTCCAGTCTTCAACAGAGAGTTTGGACCAGGCTCTATCCATGACGCATCTTTTGCAATCTGCGAGAGTCAGGAGAGCTCGGACGGGGGGCAGGCGTTTCTCGGTTCAGGTGGCATCTCTGTGGAACTCTCTGCCCCTTAAGATTCGCTCAGAGCACAAGATCCTAATATTTAGGAAACTTCTTAAAACCTACTTGTTTCCACAGTAGTGAGTTATCGAGTTCCTCCTTCTTTGGTCTGTTGCGCCGGGATGCCCCCGGGTAAGCTGAGCGCATTACAAATTTCATATAATAATAATAATAATAATAATGACGCGCGTCTTGAGGGGTTGGGGTGGCAGGGCACTAATTTGTCAGGATAGAGGGACCAAAAACTGGTCCGTCCACGGGAGTGGGTGGGGAGGTGTTGTTTTCAGCGCGTGGATGTTGGTGAAAATAGGGTCAAGCAGATGACCTATGTTGTGCGTCGCCTCAGAATTGACTAGTTTCAGTTCATATGAAGTAAGGTCGAGGAGGAGATCAGACGCCACCGAGTCCTGGGGGTCATTGAAGTGGAGATTGAGATCTCCCAGGATCATGAAGTTGGGGGTGGAGGCTGCCAGTATAGTAATGGTTTCTCTTAGAGCACTAGAGAACCGATTCGGGCTTCCCGGTGGGCGGTATACGAGTAGGCCGGAGAGGGAGAGTGTGAGTGAAATTTGTATTGCGAAGTGGCAGCTCTCACAGTCTTCGATGCCACTATCTTTTGCTCTGCATACACATTTTTCCCTGTATATTATGGCAAGGCCACCTCCTCTGCCGAGGGGTCTGTTCTGGAAATGGATTAGGAATCCTTGGGGGAGGGCACTTACGATGTCTGCTTCCGAATTGAGTGTCAGCCACGTTTCCGTATGGAACAGTATATCTATCTTGTGGTCCTTGGTTTGGGAGATTTATCTCTAGGGAGTGTTTCGGGATGGATAGGGATAGATTGCTATTTGGAGCAGATATATTTGCATTTATTTTTACAGTCTTGAGTTTAACCTTGTAATAGCTCTAAGTCTTCTACCTCTGAAATCCTCTGTCAGATTGTCTGTGACTACAGTTGCACATCACAAAATACCACCAAGCTGATCAGCAGGTGCCAACTCTCTTCTACTACTTATGGGCTTCTGCATCACCCCACCTTTCTGCTGCACATGCATACCTTCCTAAGTGAAGAGGAGAACATCAGATGTGCAAAGAAGCAATGCTCAGTCTCGGGACCGACCGATCTCCAGTCAGCGGTTCCAACCAAATGATTACAAAGAGACTGAGCACTGTTCAGTCGCATACTCACTCTTCTTTATGGGAGCTTGTGTTAAGGCCATAAATCAGCCGTAATACAGGCTCCTACAGAGGAATGGGTGTGTGTGTAAAACCCTGCACTCTGTGGCAGGCACCCCATGGTGACTGCCACAGAGTGGAGGCTTTTACAGGGGGCTACCTCTCGACCACCAACTGAAGGCTGTGGAGGCAAGAGGGTTCTGCTCGGGGACCCCAAAATATCTTTTTGACAGCCTTTCCATGTCGGAAAGGCCGGCACAGAAAGGCTGTGGGAAACCACATCATAATCCAGACAGCAGAAAAGCCGTCCAGAGGGATTATGGTGCGGTTCCGACCAGCAGGAAGACTCAGAGAGCAGGTCAGAACCGAGTTAGAATGACCGGCCAGTTTACATTCCGATCGCCAACATCGTAATCGACGGTCGGACCGCAAATCAACAGGGTCGGTCGGAAAGCCTACGACAACTGTTGCAAAGCTTCTGATTAGCGGTCGGAGGATTTCCGACTGATATCGGAATCAGTCCCTAAATTTATAACAAAGATATTAGCAACAACATTATATTCTTACCTCTGTTACTCTTGTCCACAACATTTCCAGATTTTCTTGACCCCATATTTTGTATGCAATATTTCATCTGAACACCGAAAAGTGAAGAATTCAGACTAAACCATGGCTATTTAGTCCTTCAGTGACCTTTGAGTCTTGATCAATAATCACATTAGAATGAGGGCCAGAATTGGGATTATTATTTCAATTTCCTCAATGATCAATAGCTTGATATACCCTTGACGCAGACCTGGGGTGCAAATATTTTTTCATGTTCACTTTGGTCAACTTTATTATTTCTTTTTAGGACAATGGGGACATACTTACTTTTATAACCTTGTTAACTATTAGCCATTGCCTACATGTGCAAAACATAATTTTATGCACTCACTCTCAGTGGTACTCCATACTACCAGAGGGATAGAATTGCAGTTCACCTACGCTTTTACTCTTTTCACTGCATCCATATCCCTGTTACATATGGAACCAAGGAGACAGTTCATTTCTTACCTACCTGATTTTCTTGCTTCCCCACACCACTGGCATGTTTTCTACGTGTTTTCTGTCCAAGAATGTAATCACTCTAACAAGGAGATAGTCTGTATCTCAGCGAATACAGTATTAAATTATATTTGTTTATCCTATAGCATAGCCTACCCAGTAACATACCACACTGCATTCATACTCTCAAACTCACTCATTCCATTTCAATCAATCTAGTGTTCTTTCATTCAATTTTCATTCACTCATATAGTCCTGGTACTTGCAACATAAAGATGTTACGTTTGTTGCATAGGTCAGAATGTTATTCCAGGGGGCAGATGACGAATAAAGAAGTCCTGATGAATATGGGTCAGTGTGCCATTTTCCTGGATTAATTCTCCTCCTTTTTATATTTCCCTCTATCATGTGTTTTTTGATGTTATAAATATAATGTGGATTCAAACAATGTAATTAACTTTTGTACCTTTTGCTACCTAAAACCAAAGAAGATAAACAAATAAAAAATATATATATATTCAAAAAAAATATATCTTCTCTGAGTATATCTGGATTGACTTGCCTCTTGTTATGTGCAGTGCTGGCTCCTAGATAAATCACCCCTTTAATACTGATTGGATCCTCTCTGGGACCACTATATCATAGGGCAGGGTTGCTCTCTTGTGTTCTATTCACAGTACCACGACTGCACCTCCACTCTACATTGAAAGTTATTGTGCATGATACTACATCCCCAACAAGTGTAAATATTGAATATGCAATTAACGTCGACATAGCTACCATTTCTGTCACAGGGGATTGCCTGGCCCAGCCTCACTAAAGGCTCACGTTGGGAACTATCAGGCAGTCAAAAATAAAATGATTATAAAATTCTTCTATTATCATTTTATTTTCCATTTATAGCAGACAGCACTCCTCCTCTGTTATGTAGAAGCCGCCCCTTCACGACACTCCACCACTACCTTTTCCTCTAGTTTATTGAGAGATGAATTCAGACTTCTGGAGTCTGAAACATTTGTTAACAACAATGCCACAATAAACCTTATGCGATAGGTTCACAACATAACTTTATAGGTGCCTAGGGAAGACAATGTTGAGTCTATCAAAGTAATTCCATGTCTCACTACAAAGATGGAGTTAATGAATATGTTGAGGCAGCCACTTCTTCGATGTGATGTTGGGTGCATTGTCCACTTGAAATTGTCTTCCTAACCCCCTGAACATTTCAGGGTCAAGGAAGGCGTTTTACAGTCTGTGAGTCATGTTGGCTCCTGCACAGCTCTGGAAATATCAGATCTTGCCACAACCATTGGAAATGCTCTGCGCCTGAGTGAGGCATGATGAAACCACATAACTAGCACTCATGTCTTCATCATTGTTGATATGTTTTTCAATGGCTTAATGGCTTTGATGACGATTTATGTGAAGACTTAGAGTAATAATATTCTTTACTTTATGAGATTTCTGCAATAGTTTCTAATGGAAAACCTGAGACTCTCTCACAACAATAAGTTGGAAGTGAAGGCCCTGTTCACAGCTGTAGTTTTCTAAGTCTCAGTGATGAACAAGGGCCTTGATGGGTGCCAGAAAAGACGAACACATTTCATCAGTCTTTTGCACTGCTGAGAAAAGCAAATGTCTCTGACAGTCAACATTTCTCGTTGGGAGAAAATATGACATCAAACCAGTGGTGGCTGGTGATATTTGAAAAGGGTGGGTGCAAAAGTACAGGATGAGTGCCCTATGGCGAGCGGGCGTAGCCGGAGAGCCCATCTTTCGTGGGGGATTCTGGGGAGTTCTCCTCCCAGGGAACATGTGAGAAAGCAATAAGGTTAATAAAGCAATTGTAAAATTGTAGTTATGACATGAATAAAGAGATCTCATACGATAATGGTATAGATAGCAGTTTATTCAGTATGACACTGTCTTATGACTGGAAAATCATCAGAAGTTACACATAAGATAGTCTTAGACATGCCATTTGCCGCTAGTCATTATTCTTAAATTAGGGGCCCAATGTTGTCTCACAGTTTATATCACATTAAACATTGGTCAGCATATTTTCCCATTTTTAACAAATTCAATGACACATATTATTAAAGAAATTGTCAGTTTTGCACTTATCAATTGGTATGAATGGCATTTTGGCACATGTCAAGCAGTGCAAATGTCAGCATGTACTTTCACCAATACTGTTTTCAGAAAAACACACTTGTGTGCTTTCACTGCTGTCCATCCTTCAGCTATAAGCAGGGCTACTTGAATTATGCGGCAGAGAATGAACAAATTATGCAGGCAGGGTAGACTAAATTTTGCAGCAAGAAAACAGCAGTTTGTGGGAGGAGTCAAAAGTCTCCTAAAAATGAGTGTACTCCCTGTCAGCATTCTAGCTTCTAGGCTCATTCAGTACCCCCTCAAGACGCATTGCCTCCCTGCGCAGATACGAAGACTGGAGAATGCAGAACCACACTGTTTTCATAGTGTCTGTGGTCACGCACCAGCACGACAAACAGCACTCTTGCTTTACTAATAAGGTGTAAAGCTGTGGCCTGGGCTGGATTATCGAGGACGCTCAATGGCTAAGTTTAAGCAGGTGTAAACCAGACCAAAACAGTCTACATAAATATTGCTGCTTCTTTTTAATGCGGAATGTGCCCTGGTAGAATTAAAATGAGCAAAAAATCTTATGTCACTTGTTTGAAAGCTATGACTAAGGAGAAGAACGACTATGTCAACAGTAAAAGGTTATAAAATAAAATCAGCATAACTCAGCTTTTATTATTAGTAGTATACCATCCCAACCACAGCAATACTCTCACATGTCAAACTGTGACAGTGCGTGCTATATAAAGGGCATACGTCACAAAGCCGTGTTGGGTGAAGTAGCCTCAAAAGGATACCTAGGAGGCGTGAATGCTTTTGCGGCTGAATAAATGTGCTTTATGACTGCAGATAATTATTCAGTGGTAAAACGTAGGAAGTTAAAGTGAGGTTTGCGTTTAGAATTTGCAAATGTACACAGACTTCAGAGTTAAGGGGCATTCAAAACTCCTGTCGGACCCTATCCCACTCTAGAACCTGCTTGAGATTTGCTCATAGTAAGGATGGCAGCATTGTGATTGGTGAGGCGCAGTGGAGAGCGCCCCAGCCAAGCTGTTTTCTCTATGTAGTCTACATGCAGCAGCCTAATTAGAACTTCTCAAACTGCGTAAAAGCAGTGGGGCGACACCCCCACACCCCTATGTAGGAGCCGCCACTGCATCAGCTGTCTCCCAGTTTCTGTATGAATCTGTCTCATGGTCTTCAAATTCAAAAATGATGTATTTAGTGTCATGGGCAAAACAGTGCATGAGAAGTCAGTAACATCAAGTCAGCAGTTGCACATTTGGGCAGAGCAGGAATCAGTCACTAACAGCACCCGACATTCCCATTTCTGCCTTCACATCGACCTTTTCTGAGGATGACATCATTCACTGGTGCCAGTACAGTGGATGATGATTGTGTCGTGGGGCACAATATAAGAGGGAGCAGCATACGAGGTTTGAGAGACACCTCATCACCAGTGTAGTGATGCAGACCCCAATCAGCATGTGGGACAATGAAGCAGATATCATACCACAATATTTTTATTCGAGCATGGTGCACCTGTGGAAGATACTGAGTTTAGACAGGAATCAGGATATTAGGGGATCAGTGACAGAATATCGACCACACAAATATCGTGACACAGAACTATTGTATCAAAATATAATTGACACACATATCATTTTCCTACACATATACAGGTAAGCACAAAAATGTACAATAAAACATATTATTTCCACTAATATTGATAAAAATATGACAAAAATATAGTTTTTCAAAAAATACACAGTTTAACATACTAAAACTAAAATATTTTAATACATTATATTATAATGTATATTACATAAATGTAAGTAACATTTAACATTAATAATAAATATATTCTTATGTAAACATACACACATAAAACATGTGTATATGTTTGTATATACATGTCTATAAAAACAACCAATGCTATATATATATATATATATTTTAAATTATATTAATCATTTTGTTTTTTAATTTAGTAATATGAAAAACTATATGCACACACACACATATATAGAAATATACATAAAACATTTAAAAATTTTAAATGAGAACATATACAAACCCATTTACTAAAAATATGAATAACAAACCAAAACAATCTACATATTTATTTAAAATGTAAAAACTAAACAAATAATTCTATATATAATCTTTCCAATACTGAATGTTTACAGTTTTCGGTGCGACTCGCTTTGCAATGCTCATCAACAAAGCACAAGGACAATCGTTGCAAATGTGTGGACTAGATTTAGAGAATCCGAGCTTCTCACATGGACAACTGTATGTGGCCAGGTCACGCGTCGGAAAACCTTCTGATTTATTTGTGTACGCACCAGACGGAAAAACAAAAAATACTGTGTATCCACAAGCACTCAAATAAATAAACAGAATTAAAACACTTTAAAATGTTTTCCATATTAAAATGAATATGTTTTAATAAAAGTGACACAATGTAAATTAAATGTTATCATAACAAGTTTCCTTAAATTTCCTTTCTTCTGAGATTGCATCAACGCGCGACGGGTAAGCTAGTATTACATAAATTTCAACAATAATAGAAAGATAGTAAACTAAAAAAAAAGAAGAGACATATTATTATCACTGTAATCTGTGCAACAGCAGTAAAACTCAAGAGGGGTAAAATGTACTATTACCACTCCAGTCTGTGCAAAAGTAAAAAAATGTAATTAAGTTCAAAACAAGCATCATATTTTAATAACTCTATCAGTTCTAAAATAAATTATAAAAGTATTATTATAAAAAATATATATATACATGTGAAAAGTAATTAAAGAATTCAAATAAATATTGAAAATATAATAATTAATTTAAAATGTTTTCATTAATTGATTATTTAATTAAAATAAAAAATTATACTCCCACACACATAGCAACACACAATTAAATATAATTAAAACAAAAAAGTATGCATAAGCTAACTATTGAAAAATGATTATTTATCAGTTAATTCATTATAATCCAATAACTTTTCACCTTATTCCCCTACAAACACAACACCAACTATAATTATTAAAAGTGAATAATTAATTGATTATTACTTAGTTAACTTCCCACCCTATACCTCTACAAACCCAACAAACCTCACCTAAAATATCACCCAAAAATTAAATAAATTATATAATTTACATAATTAATGATCAATTAACTAATTAATATTAAACAATTAATAATGAATCAATTATTACTTAATTAACATCCCACCCTATATCCTACAAACAAAAGAACCAGCTCCTAAAAATATCACTTAAAAATATTATATAATTACACAATCGACATAATTAATTATCAAATAATTAATATTAATTAGAAGTTAATTATTAATAATATAGCCTTATAGCCCGCCGTAGCGGGGTATACAGGCTATTAAAGGCCCGCTGAATCGTTAAAGGCCCGAGCCGAAGGCGAGGGACTTTAACGAGACAGCGGGACTTTAATAGCCGGTATTATCCTGCTACGAAGGGCTATAAGGCTATTAGAACATTCTGCCACTAGAGGGCAGAATGTTCTAACAAATTAAACAAAGGGTTCTCAAGCTCGAGGGGATATAAATCTCCTCGAGCTTCGAGAAGCCTTTGTAGAACATTGGACTGTTGTTCTGCGGGCCTTTATCGGCCCGTAGAAGCAGGGAGCACTCCATTGTCTACAATGGAGCTCCCAACATTCCAATGTTCTAATTATACATAATTGACTTTCCTTCCTGTACACCTGCAAACCTTACAACCTGCTACAACACTATAAATTACTAGTAACAATTCAATTAAAAATAACAATAACTTCGAATTAAAAATCATAATTTAAAATATTCACAACAATTATCCAAACAATATATAACATATACAATTAAAATATGAACTAAAACACAGACAAATAATGCAAACAATTAGGATGTGTTTGGGACTGCCACAGACAGGACGCCGGTGGTGGTCCCACCGACAGACAGCCCTTTGGTCCAACTGCCACATTATGATGCAGGCGGTCAGACCTAAACCATTTGGGGGGAAGACAACCGCCTCTGAGAGGATCTACAATCCTGTCGGGGTGGCAGTCGGACTCATATCGTAATGGCAGCGGTGTTGAGGCAGGCGGGATTATGATGTCCCTTTCCGACAGCCTTTTCATGGCAGTCTGTCCGACATAAAAAGACTGCGCGATACAAAAGGGGATGATAGGCGGAACGTTTGAGCAAATCAAACACTCACCCCCAGTCAACTGATGTGGGTTTAGTCCATCATCATTCTTTAGCTCACTCCGCCACACCAGTTCAAACATGGCCATATGCAAATCAGTCTGACCCTGTGCCTCATGGGAACAGTCCAGCCTGACTGTCGGGAAGGGACTGTGGGGACTCCAAACAGGGCCTCCTTACCTCGTGGGCCTCTGCAAAGAGGCCCTGGAGGCACATGTCGGCCCCCCATTCACATCCATGCACCGTGTGCCTGGTGCATGGATGCGCACTAAGTGCTCTTTAATATAGCGGCTTGTCTTGCAGCCCTTTTCCTAGACTGCTGCGCAAGATGCTTTGTAAAGGAGCCCTTTCCGATCACCATCATGGCAGTCATATCATAATTGGGTGGCCAGACGGCTGACTGTTTGTTCGGCGTTCTCCTGACTGCCGCGATAGTGGACGATGGTCTGACTGACCGATATCATAAGTGGGCCCTATATTTTTTACAACAGTATTATTGTAAACGATATTGAAAACACAGATATTCTTGCAAATTATATTACTTACCTAAAAATATATATTTCTGTCCACAATATTTCTGCATCATGATATTAATGTGTCACAATATTAAAAACTCAATATTTGTTTAGCTCGATAATAATAACTCAACATTATGTTCAAAAGTCATATTTGAATCACAAGGCCAGTCTGCCTTTACTCCACAGGGGAGTTAAGCAGCAAGCCTCCATTCTCTTCAATTGTCTGCGTTCATCTGCATCACCACACCATTTTTCTTCCTGTGCTTCCCTCCTGAGTGCAGGAGAGGTTCTCAATATGACACGAAAGCAACGCTCAGTCCAGAGAGTAATCTGTAACCTACTGCTATGAAAATTTCCCTAATGAAAATTAAATTTGAATACTAAATTAAAACAGATTTTAGAAAATCTTAATATCAGTATTTTTAAATCCCTGTCCATTGCCAAGAACAGCAGGATATTCGTCCGTTTGTGCAGGGTGGTGGACAGTAGAACTTTTTTTACCAGAAAGTAAAATTCTGACTAAAGATGAGCCACACATTTATTGGTGTCACTGGACATGTTTAGTCTCTCTGCCATCTCAACTTGAAGGCAATTGACACACTCTTATGCAATTTTTGAGAATTAATCTAGATCAGTGTGCATTTTGGAATTTGAATGCACATCATAATCCCAACGGCGGTGCATGCCTTGGCACTAACGCCATTCAAGGGAAACGACTCCAACCCCACCCTGATGGGAGCATAGATCCTGTCAGAGGCAACGGTTCTCTTCCTCCCTAAGAGCTGTCTGCTGGTGCCAGTCCCAACATCATAATCAGGCCCTAAATTTCATTCCTTCATAAAACTTTAGTTTCTGCGGGAAATATTCTTACCGGTGAGCAGTTTCCCACATGGGATAGTTGTCTGTTGCACACCAAAAGTGTTTAAATTTAGTAGAGGAAAAATACCCAATGTTCTGCCCCATTTCTGAGAGTAAACTCAGAATAAGACCCACAGACATATCAAATTATTAGCAAATTCCAACTAACATATTTATTTGTATGTAGCTTTGAAGTATAGTTGTTACTACTGCCTGGAGGACAGTGGCTCTTCTGACGCAGTAGCATTGTGGGAATACTTCCATCAGAAGGACAAGAGGAGCATAGGTAAGGGATATCACACCCTCCAAAAGAGGAACTATGCATTTAACTAGCATTCGTGGGAAGGGGATAAGTTGATATAGATAAACTTGATATGGGCATTCTTGGTATTTTGGGATTGTCATCCAGTCTTGAGGCGCTTCAGTAGCTGAGTTATCCTCCCCTATCTTAACATTAGTAAGAATAGAGTTTTTTGAAGCATAGGAGATGCTAAAGTATTATTGAAGGGACAATGAGGAGATTTTTGCAGAACAGGGTAAGGGTTTTTACTAAGCACTGCTGTGTCCCCCTTATTATTTAAGTTTCCCTTCACAGAGAAATCAGAACAGTGCTGGAATTCTTGACTAGCAACACTGCTGTCAGAGTATATAGCCATGTCTGAACTGGGGTGGCAGAGTGGGCTAAAGAACGGTGATGGATTAAACCCAGATCTTTGACTGGGTGTGAGTCTTTGATTGATTCAGATGCTCCGTCCATCACCACCCCCTTTTGTACTGCTTTTGGTCGCCATAAGTGTGGCAGGGTATGCTCAGACGTGAGTCCCTTGCTCACTTTGCCACTGGATTCAAGCAAGCCGGGCTGAAGACGGCTGGAATGCCAGAAACCGGTCCTCGGAAGCTTGTTTCAGGTCCAGGGAAGACATGGCTTGGCAGTTCGGGCTGGACTGTTCCCAGGAGGCACAGGGTCAGACTGATTTGCATATAGCCATGTCTGAACTGGGGTGGCAGAGTGGGCTAAAGAATGGTGATGGATTAAACCCAGATCTTTTGACTGGGTGTGAGTCTTTGATTGATTCAGATGCTCCGTCCATCACCACCCCCTTTTGTACCGCTTTTGGTCACCATAAGTGTGGCAGGGTATGCTCAGACGTGAGTCCCTTTCTCACTTTGCCACTGGATTCAAGCAAGTCGGGCTGAAGACGGCTGGAATGCCAGAAAGCGGTCCTCGGAAGCTTGTTTCCGGTCCAGGGAAGACATGGCTTGGCAGTTCGGGCTGGACTGTTCCCATGAGGTACTGGGTCAGACTGATTTGCATATAGCCATGTGTGAACTGGGGTGGCAGAGTGGGCTAAAGAACGGTGATGGATTAAACCCAGATCTTCTGACTGGATGTGAGTGTTTGATTGATTCAGATGCTCCATCCATCACCACCCCCTTTTGTACCGGTTTTGGCCGCCATAAGTGGCCATAAGTGTGGCAGGGTATGCTCAGACGTGAGTCCCTTGCTCACTTTGCCACTCAATTCAAGCAAGCCTGGCTGAAGACAGCTGGAATGCCTGAAACCGGTCCTCAGAAGTTTGTTTCCGGTCCAGGGAAGACATGACTTGGCAGTTCGGGCTGGACTGTTCGCATGAGGCACAGGGTCAGACTGATTTGCATATAGCCATGTCTGAACTAGGGTGGCAGAGTGGGCTAAAGAACGGTGATGGATTAAACCCAGATCTTTTGACTGGGTGTGAGTGTTTGATTGATTCAGATGCTCCGTCCATCACCACCCCCTGTTGTACCGCTTTTGGCCGCCATAAGTGTTGCAGGGTATACTCAGATGTGAGTCCCTTGCTCACTTTGCAACTGGATTCAAGCAAGCCGGGCTGAAGACGGCTGGAATGCCAGAAACCGGTCCTCGGAAGCTTGTTTCCGGTCCAGGGAAGACATGGCTTGGCAGTTCGGGCTGGACTGTTCCCATGAGGCACAGGGTCAGACTGATTTGCATATAGCCATGTCTGAATTGCGGTGGCAGAGTGGGCTAAAGAATGGTGATGGATTAAACCCAGATCTTTTGACTGGGTGTGAGTGTTTGATTGATTCAGATGCTCCGTCCATCACCACCCCCCTTTTGTACCGTCAGAGTAAACTTGTCTGTCTGATAAAAGAGTGAGAACTTGTGCTCTGCTTTATTATGAATCAAGTGTTGAAGGTTGTTCTCAAGAGTAAAGGAAGCAGTCTGCCTGAAATCCAGATCCAGAGATGGAAAAAGGAGCCAAGAACCAGAAGACCACTGGGATTGGATCGTAGCTAGAGCACTTGCAGAAGAGAGGGTTCAAATCTGTCATCCATTACTATCCATTGGTAGCTAAAACATTTTCAACTACTAGAGGACTGAGACAAGGTAGTGAGGCTGCCAGATAAAGGAACACCCTTGGCTGGCAACATGCTCTTGTTGGTCTCTCCTAGAATGTTTTGAAGCAAATTACCATGCTCTTGTTGGAAGACTGAAACAAGGTATACATAGAGCTCAGCTCTGGTTCTTCAAAATTTGCCTCTCTAAAGGATCTTGAGTTTCACAAAAAAAAGGAGGACACTTGGACACTTTCGGGGCCGAGGCAGGGTCAAGGCAGACCTACCGTTCTTCACTCGCTCCTGGGGCCCAGATGCTACTTGTTCCTCCCACCGCCGTTGCTTTTCACCCTGCATGGCCGCTGTGGGGGGGAACTACAGCTCCCAGCAAGTTCAGCGACATCACCGCCCACTTCCTGGCTCTGCGCGCCCGGAGGCGCTTATACTGCAGCAGCTCCCACTGAGGAGCGGGGACCTCCGTTGACACTTGGACACTTTCGGGGCCGAGGCAGGGTCAAGGCAGACCTACCTTTCTTCACTCGCTCCTGGGGCCCAGACGCTGCTTGTTCCTCCCGCCGCCGTTGCTTGTCACCCTGCACGGCCGCTGTGGGGGGGGAACCACAGCTCCCAGCAAGCTCAGCGACATCCACACCCACTTCCTGGCTCTGCGCGCCCGGAGGCGCTTATACTGTGGCAGCTCCCTCCGCGTCGCGGACGCGCGCAGGCGGCGCCGGGCTAAGCCCGGGCAAAGGGCGGGCCGTCTGTGGCCGTCTGGGGCCGGTAGAGGCAGGGTTGGGCCGCCCCCCTTGATTTTCCGGTAAAAGGAGGTAAAGAGATCTGACTTACACCTAGAGACTACTGACACTGTGCACTTTGGCTCTCCTTAGGGGACTTAACATTGACTTTTAAGCTATACGCTTCTTATGTTTGTTGTGGTTAAACGTCCTGTGCTAAACATATAAAAGCTAGCCACACTATGTCCAGCAAAGGGATTCCTAAAAATACTATCTCCCAGGGGGCCTGCTTAAGGGAACATTGGACCACTACTTAACCAGGACCACAACGGTAATTGATCAAGAAATAGAGCAGAACGACGTTTCTCTATAGAAATTACATCTAGCAAACGATCCCCTTTGATGCCAGCTGATGTAGTATAACCTTTCTCTTTATTGGGGGAATTAAATAAGATATGTAACACCAGGTACGATCCTGTGGAACAGGGTAACACGCAAGGGTGTTAAACAGTCGGGGAGACTATCGAAACAACAAAAACTACATTCTAGCCCCCCACTGGACTATGCCACCACCCCTAAAGTATCTAAGGCATGTCCAATACTGGAAATTCCTGTATCTTCCCCACAGACTACTCTATTGGCGCAGATTGAACATTTGGTTAACTCGCTAATATCCCCGTTGTTAGAAAGAATGAAGAGTATAGGGGAAACGTTGACGGGTATTGAGGAATCTACCAAGGCTAACGCGCTACTCATAAAAAGAATAGCAGGTTATAAGTACACACAGACCCTAGCTCCTATTGATGCGCCAAAAACTACTGCCCAAAATTTTGCTGCCCAAAATGAACCAGTAGCTCTAAAAATGCCAGCCTCAAATATCTAGAAAATAACCCCAAAACCTGTAGTAGCACAGAGTCCCGCCCCTAGAGTAAATCCGAACAAAGAAGCTACGAGCCAGGATGGGTTAGTCATTACCAAATGTATGATTCCAAGGAAAACTAATAACATACACTTACCACCGGAGGCCGCGCCATTTGTGTGCGTCCTCTCGGGAGTGCCTATGCTGACAAAGGGAAAAACTGAAGGCCAACAGGAACTAAAAAAACAAGGTATCATTCTGGCTAACCAAAAACAGACCCCTTCCACCAAACATCGACGGAAGAATATTAAACGTCAGAAGGGTGGGCTGGTTAGGATCTATTCCAAAGGATATAGCTGGAGACATGGTAATAGTAAACTTCAGGGATGACCACGTCGTCCCTTATCTCCGAAGCTGGCAGCCACAAATAGGAGACGGCCCTTTTATAACCTGAGAACTAGCTGACTTCTACCCTAGAACATCCTATCTCAAGTTTCAAGTTTCAAGTTTATTTATTTATGATAACGGAACTCAATTGAGGTCCACATAATAATTCAAGCAAACAGTAAAAAAAAATAGAAACATTTTGCTCAAAATACCATAGAAAAATACATGATATCAATCTATCAATATAACGGCAGAAAACATTTAAAATAATGAAATAATTTAAAACCAAACATTTCATTTGGAGGGTTAAGCATTGCTTCAATAAAATCGGAGGCTGTAAGGATACCCATTTGGAAACACATAGGTCTTAACCATGCACTTCTAAATACCATAAGTGCCGGACAGACAAAAACAACATGATACACATCCTGGGAGTTGGAATTACAAAAATCGCAAATGTCGGAACGGCCGTACCATTTAGACAAAAGACAATTCAAAGGGAGTAAAATATGCCTTAGCAAAAGGGTAAATCGCCGAACTCCATGGGGGAGATTCCAGGATATGTATGGCTGAGGTTTTTTCATTTGACAAAAAGTACTGGTAGGGAACATCCCTCTCTTCAATTTACTTGCCCCTCTATCTACTCTGTAACCCAGCTCCCAGGAAGCCGACTTTAAAACCGACTTTAGTTGGGCCGCTGATAGTGAAAAAAGACCTAATTCATCCAACTGTAATAATGTAACTGCCTGTCGAAAATTCCATACAATTAAAGAATAAGCATTAAAAGTACCCAACAGCTCATTTTTTATAAGATGCCTCAGCGTACCGGGCATTCCCTCAGCTATGTTAAAAACCCAACGCACCACACTCGCAACCGCCTGAGCCCAGGAACTACGCAAACCAAATTCCTGTCTCAGACCGGACGTGGAATTCGCAGTATTTACAGAGATGAGGTTACGTAATATTTTTCCTTCAGTGGAATCCAAAAAATTCCAACTTGTCATATCTACTGTTTCTAACCCATACATAAGGGATGCAGGGATTTTTGCTTGGAATACCTCGAGCAATATAGAGAAGTGCCTTCTACCTGTCGCCTTATAAAGAGAAACAAGGCTCTTCCCTTGAGGAAGAGCTTTCCTGCTATTGTTCTCGATATGAGCTGTGTCTCTTAGACTACTCGTGACAATCTTTCCAAGGAAAGGATAAGATTTGACTACTTCTAGTCTTTCGCCCCCAACAGACCAATAGAAATTGTCATATTTGGATTTTTTCCTTCCCAGGAAACACATTATTTTGCTTTTTGAAATATTTATTTTTAGAAAATGGGCCTCAGCGTAGGTGTTCAAGATGTGTAGACGACCATTCAAACCTTTTGGGGTAAGGTCCAAAATTAAAATGTCATCCGCATACATTAGGCACACTATTGGAGTTCCCCCTAAAACTGGAGCAATGCCATTACTGGATAATAATAAAGCTTGGGGGAGGTCAGCTATGTATAAAGAGAACAGCAGAGGAGCCAATAAGCAACCCTGTTTAAGTCCGTTAATCGTGGGAATAACCCTAGATAGTCCTCTCTCACCGCCCATTAATACTCTGCACCAAGTGTCTGTATGCAGGGCAATAACTAACCTTAATAAACTAGAGGGCATCCCTAGATCAATAACTTACTCCACAACAAAGATCTGTCCACCTTATCAAAAGCCGTAGAGAAGTCAATAAAAGCACCATATACACCTCCTCCACGGACTATGACATATTTTTCTGTCAAGACCTGGAGAGCGGTAAGATTGTCTAGGGTACCATGTTGTTTCCTAAAGCCGGTCTGCTCAAGCGGTAATATTTCTGTCGAAGATACCCAGTCATTTAGAGAATTAAGTAAGCATTTAGCAAAGACCTTACCAATGGCATCTAGGAGGGCAATTTGTCGATAATTTTGTGGTAAATCTCTTGCCCCCTTTTTAAAGAGAGGAACCAATATACTCCCTTTCCAGGAACATCCTATCTCCCTCCTCCAAGAACGTATGCAGAAAATAACTACTTGTTGGGTAGTAGAGCCCTCGTATCGAGCAGCTACAATATACTCACTTACAATCGCTTTGATATATTTTCTGGTTTACATTTGTTGGATTGATTGGATATGGACACTATCTCGTAGGATATCTTTATTCTTTTATTTTGTCCCTAAAAGGTAATGAACTATAAATCGTTGTTTCTTTTAGAACTATAGAGATTGGATACAATTTTACCTGCTGTAATCAGTTCCACCATTTTTAAAGTATGTTTTTATATCGTGAAAATTGTTTAGCTTTGGATGAATTGTAATTCTCTGATCACAAGGAAAATATTTTTTATATATGAAACTCTGTTTAAATCTTCAATGTAAATGAAATTTTTATGTCTTATGCTTTTATGGTTATACTTTCTAACCGAATAAAGTACTTTGAACTGAACATGTTCTTGTTTGTCTCTCCTAGAATGTTTTGAAGCAAATTACCATGCTCTTGTTGGAAGACTGAAACAAGGTATACATAGAGCTCAGCTCTGGTTCTTCCAAATGTGCCTCTCTAAAGGATCTTGAGTTTCACAAAAGTGAATAAATTACAGTGCATGGCAAAAGAGTGAAAAAGGAGGAAAATCGTCCAGAGCGGCAAAGTAACTACAGCTGCCTCAGATTTCAAGTTTGTTCTACTGAGAGTTTTTGACACTGAAACTTAAAGCTTCAGTGGGACTGAGTCTTTGACATAAACATTTTGTAAAGCACACAATGGCGACTCCATCATGCCTTTTCCTATTGATGAAATTTCACTTCCACTTCAGAGACTAATGGGGTCTTTCAGAGACTATCAGAGTTGTAACTCTAACGATTTATGGCAGGGATTCAACTCTACAACACCTGTGACTCCCCTTTCTCATTTAGAGTTTGGAATATTGTTCATCAAATGTGAGTGGAGCCTTCAACACCTCCACTAGTAGCTCCTCATTGGCAAATGCCTCTCTGTCACATCATCTTCCTTTGATCTACTGAGAGACCCACCTTATTTGCATGGGCCTCAAGGTGCAGAATTTCCCTGCCTAGGATGGGCATGCTAGGCATGGCGACCTGGGAAGGGAATATCAATAATGCTTCCATGAAAAAACGTTCCTTTATGTTAAGGCCATGGCAGATTATCTGACAATTATTGCGATTAACATGCTTCTATCAGAACAGCGGAAGCACTTTCATCAGAAATTATTGCATAGATGGTCCACTGCATGGTGATTGGAATCATGGCCTCCATCGCACTGGCAACCTAGGTTGACCACACATTGGTATCTAAATGACTTTTTAAGTTCAAAGGTAAACCTGTTGTATAAACTCCTGCTCCACCCCTTTCAACGTGAAAAGGCTTGTATGACTCAGTTACTCATGCAACATAGATTCATTTTTATTTTTCAGGTGCTCTTGGTCTTTATGGTCATTTTTTGCTCTGTCTTTAAAAACTCGATCACCTTCATTTATTTTTGTAATTTTAGTTTGATTTTAATTATTAGTAGGAGGAATTTGTACTAGCCTTCTGATGTAAATGAAGATAAAAGGCTGATAATCAAGTATATGGCATTTATTATGCACTACAGAGAATAACTGGTGATCCCATCAGAAAGCAGGGAGCTAACTGACAAGACAGAACAGGATAGAGAATGACATCAGGGAAATGGAATGTCAGGCTTAAAGGGATACAGCAAAACATAAGTATAGAAAATACAACATATCCTCTCCCCTTCATAAGGAAGAAGCAAAAGAAAAAAAAACAAAATACAAGCATATGCTCTTCATTACAGGGAGAGAACTTATTTGCAGACAAAATCATGTAAGTAGCCTGGAGGTCTCCTCACCCTATGAGCTCCCTGGGCGCTCACATCTTTAGGGAGAACCTCACGGCCAGGCTCAGCTTGGGCACTGGCTCCCTTAGAATGAATCTCACGGTCACATTCAGCCTTTTTGTACAACGCCACGCGTCGCAAGTTCCAACTCTCACCGTTGAATAAAGTTATAAATCTTTTGTGGACAGACCTGACTTTAAATGGTCCCCTGAACTTTGTCAATCCAACGCCAACTCGACCAGGTTTGACTTTCACCCAATCATTTACTGCAATCTTACAACTTCCAACCGGATCACTCGCAACAGCAGGATTGTCAGGACCCACATTTAACAACTCTTTCATCCAAGCAGCGACCAGCTTGGTTCCAGCAGAACGTCCCCTCATAACGTTAAAAGGAATCAATCCAGTCACACCATTTTCAGTAGTTCTGTAGGCCCAAACCAGGTCGTTAACCAACCCTCTCACGTCTAATCTGGAAGAGATTGCCATCTGAATTGCACCCTTTACCATCCGGTTAGCCCTCTCAACTATTCCGTTCCCTTGAGGGTTGTAAAGTGAGGTTCTTGAGTGTGCAATACCACACTTCTTCAAAAAATTAGCCATTTCTAGGGAAGTCAATTGCGTTCCATTATCGGTGACAATCCTTGTCGGGAAGCCTTCCTCTCTAAAAATGTCACTCAACACAGTGATAGTGTTAATCGTGGTGATCTCCTTCATAAATTTAACAACTAACCATTTTGAAGAAATATCGACTACCACCAACCCAAACCTCATATCTTGGCTCAGCTGGTAAAACGGGCCAATGAAATCAAGACATATAGTGTGCCATGGACACCCAGGGTCAACTATAGAGCCACAGCCAACGTGACTACCGACCTTAAGCCTCTTCTCACTCTCCAAGCAGTCGGTACATTTCTCTACCCACTGAGAGATTTCTGAGTCCATCCCAGGCCACCAAAAGTTCTCCCTTATTCTCCTCTTAGTGAGGGACTGGCCCAGATGGCCCTCGTGAGCTAACTTGAATAAAGAAAACCTCACATCCTGTGGAGGAATAAATTTGTCTTCCATTAAAATCAAGAAGCCGTCTCCATCCAAGACAGACAACTGTTCAAGTACTTTTAAATATGGTCGAAGAGCGGGGGACAGGCAACTCTCTCTCCTTGGACCCTTCACAATCAAGTCTTTTACCTCTCTTAGCACTACATCCTTATCCATAGAGGTGTTCCACAGGTTCTTACTAATCGCTCCAGAACAGATATCCACCACCTCATCCACAGCAGCTACAGACCCTTCAGAATTGAGTGATTCTACTCCCAACCTGTCTACCACCTCCCAAGGTAGTGGAAGTCTAGAGAGTCCATCTGCTTGGCAGTTCCTCCAACCCGGAATGTACTCAACCGTGTACAGGTACTCTTGGATCCTAGCAGCGAGTCTAGCTAACCTCGCAGAACCCTTCCCAGCTCCACCAGGTGACAGGATTTTAACTAAAGGTTTGTGGTCCGTCAGGAGTGTGAATTTGAACCCCCACAGATACATTCTGTAATACTCACAACCCCACGCTGCAGCTAAGGCTTCTCGTTCGATTATGGAGTAGTTCCTCTCAGCCGTTGTGAGTGTCCTTGAGGCAAAGGCGACAGTCTTAAGCCCAGACTCGTGCACTTGAGCCAACACCGCACCAACACCCACAGCACTCACATCAACAGTCAAGACTGACCTACGGTTGGTATCAAATGGTGTAAGGATGCCCGCATCACAAATCTCTACCTTGATCCGTTTAAAACACTCTTCTTGCTCCGTACCCCACACAAACTTGCATCCCTTCCTCAACAACACCTTAATATTTTCAGTCTTCTCCGCAAAATCCCTCACAAACTTGGCGTAGTATTCAATGAGGCCGAGAAATGACCTCAATTGATCTTTGTCGCCTGGAGCTGGTGCATTCCTAATAGAGTCTAATAAATCCCTCTTGGGTTTCACACCATCAACCGATAGGGTGTACCCAAGGTATTCAACTTCCTCCACTGCAAATTTACATTTCTCTTTTTTTAGAGTCAATCCAGCTTGTTCCATCCTCTCCAAGACAGTTTTTAAGATCACATTGTGCTCTTCGATAGTCTCTCCGAATATCAAAACGTCATCTTGGAAATACACAACGTTGTTCACCCCCTTCAGTACAGCCCCCATCATTCTTTGAAACACCCCAGCTGCAGAGGCAAGTCCGAAGGGCATACGAGTGAACTGATAAATGCCCTCAGTTGTTATGAAGGCTGTTAATGCCTTGGAATCCTGATGTAATTTTATCTGATGATATGCGCTGCGGAGGTCCAGCTTAGAGAAGTACTTCCCTCCTTTCAGTGACAGAACTAGTTCGTTGATGTTCGGTAACGGGAAGTTATCTACAACAATGTTCTGATTCAGGGTGCGAAGGTCCACACAAAAACGAAATTTTCCGTCAGATTTGGTTGTAATAACTACGGGAGAAATCCAGGGTGATGTTTCAATCTGTTCTATTACTCCCTGGTCTAGCATTTCCTTCAACATCTTCCTCACTTCTTCACGTGCAATGAACGGAACCTTCCTTACCCTGTGTTGCATGGGCACAGCATCATCACGCAGTATAATCTTATGCACATAGCCTCTCAACTCTCCAATGTGTTCATCAAACAAACCATTCATTCCTTCAACAATTGAATCCGTGGTAATACTGTCTACCACCATCACTTGTTGTGCCGCCCTAGGATTAATGATAATACCGAGGTCATACTGTTGCCCCCATCCCAAAATTGCTGGACCAGATCTGGCCACATACACCTTTCCTTTGACAGAGCGGTCTTGAAATGATATTACACAAACCATAAATCCAATGACATCTATGCTCTCACCTTGGTAACCACAAGGACTAATATCACTGGGTAACAATTGTACTCCTTTCCAATACTCTAAGTACATATCTTTGGGAATAATGGTCCACAACGACCCTGGATCAACCATTAACTGGATCTCTACTTCATCGATAAGAAATTGAGCTTTTGGCCTGAATCTTCTACCAGGCACGCCTTCACTCACGCCATCGTCACCCAAACACAATATTTTGTTGGCACCCTCAACACCAACAATGTCCCTTACTGTTTCCCTGTTTTCTACAACAGCTACTTTGTCTGTATTACCACCTCTACACATCTTAGAGAAGTGTCCTTTCCTCCCACACTTCCTACAGACTTTATCAATTGCAAAGCATCTCCTAAAATCTGAGTTATGAAAAGTACTCCCACACCTACTGCACATCCTTCCTTGAAATCTGTTTCTATCATTGCTAGAAAACCCATTGTTGAATCGCCTCGGACCTCTATCACTAAAATCTGCGCCTTTCTTGTTCACCGCAGGAACTTCATCCTGATCAACACAAGAAACACCATTCCCTTGCACATTATCTTTCCCATTATCTCTCTTTTCCATCTCTTTCATACACGCATTTGACTCCTCAACTACCTTCGCAATGTCAATGGCCATCTGTAAGGTAGGATTTTTTGCAGCCCACAGTTTTTCCTGCATCTTTTTATTGCGACATTGCACTATTAACTGATCTCGTATCATTTCGTCTCTTATCTCTCCGAAGCTACATTTGATGGACAGTTCACGTAACCTAGCTACAAATTGGTCTACTGATTCATCACTCCTCTGGGGTTGGGTATAAAATTTATGCCTGGCCATAACGATATTTACCTCCTTTGCATATTGCTTCTTCATGCGAGCTTTTGCTTCTGTGTATACATTGGTTATTGCCCTCCCATCTTGGTTTAGTCCCACTGGAAGGTATTTAAATGAACGCTGTCCTTCTTTGCCTAGAGCGCTTAATAAAAGGGCTTTTTTTCTTGTTGCGCTGAAATCCTTACCATCAAGCGCTTCTATATAGTTCTCAAAAATATCTATCCATTCATCCCACTCAATGGGTGGATCTCCAGTAGTTTGAAGGAACATGGGAGGAACAATAACGTTAAGGTTTTCCATTCTTAACAATTAAAAAAAATGTAGGCACTACTGTTTTACACAACCTGGAGGTGATTAATTTAAACTGAAATAGGTACAGTCATCACTTCATTCTGGTAATATGTGCTTCAAAACTACTCGTTTTTTTTTTTTAACTCTACTTTTTTTTTAAAAAAAACGAGGTGTTTCCTTTACGTGGTTTGTAGAAGCCGGTTGATTAGTGATCAGCCTTGGGAGTATCTTGAAATTATTTTACCTCTTGCTCGTTATATTGGTAAAGGAAAACAAAGGTGTCACTTTTCACTTGCCTGGAACAGCGCTCGTGTAGCGCAGTTAATTGGTGATTAGTCGGAACAATGCTTTGGACTTTCCTTCGTTAGACTCTCCAATGCTTTAGACTCTCCTTCGTTGCATCGGTAAAAGGGAAAACGAACGTGTTACAAATCACTCGAAACAGCGCTCGTACAGCGCGTTGTCATGGCAACAAAATGGCGTCTACGTTGCGTGTTTGCGTAGTTTCCGCCTAACGCTGCCTGACGCTGATCGCCTGACTTCCGGTAATGGATTTGTTGCGACGTCCACAAAGGCTGGTTCGAGCACTCGTCTACAATGGCTGGTTCGAGCACTCGAAAGGTAAGCGCTGGCTGCTCGCGCTATCTTCTGCTTGAACTTCAAAAAAAAATGCAGAGATTTAAAAGATGCAAGTCTTCCGAGTAGATCGCGTCTTGTTTCAACGATCAGCAAAAATGATAAAATTAGTGCTCGGCCGATCAATAAGCAATTGAAGGAAAGTAGACACAGCAATTGTTCATTTTACTCCAAATATATTCAAAAGAGAAACGTTTACCACTGTCAATAGGTACAGTTGAGCAGAAGAATAAGGTTAAGTCTCTTAAACTCACCAAAAGTTTGGATATTTCTTGGATTCAGCAAAAGTTCGAATATGTAGTCAATTCATTGAGTTTGATCATTCCAAAATTGTCTTGTTCTTTTGTGAGTTCTCCCATAAAGATAAGGTAGTTTTTTTCCAGGAATATTAAATAATTCTTTTGAATTCCACTTACTTCTGGTGATCTCTTCCTCTTTGAATTTCTTTCCAGTGGAGAATCTTTTCTTTTAATTGTTCAGCAAGCACAGGTATTTCTTAAAAATAATTGCGTGGTTCCTCTCTCACCAGTGGAGTTTTTCTCCCTCTGTAGTTGTTTAGCTCACGCTGCTCATCGTCGCCATGTGATGTAAATGAAGATAAAAGGCTGATAATCAAGTATATGGCATTTATTATGCACTACAGAGAATAACTGGTGATCCCATCAGAAAGCAGGGAGCTAACTGACAAGACAGAACAGGATAGAGAATGACATCAGGGAAATGGAATGTCAGGCTTAAAGGGATACAGCAAAACATAAGTATAGAAAATACAACACCTTCTCAGGCAAATTTGTGCTTCCTATCATGAATGGAAATGCTCACTCCCCCTAGAGTTTGAGAGGTGCATGTGTTACACATTTTGATGTACATAGGTAGTCGGAGTAATTCGAACAAACTGTTTTTTATGGTAAACAGTATAGAACTATGTCTCTCTTTGCCTGTCAGCATCTACCAGTGTCGTTCTTTCTTTCCTAGACTTGTCATTGTGACCTCTTTGTCTGGTTTTATCAATGTGCTTTCAATGGAAAAGCTCTACTAATCCCAATCGATCAAACCAGTTTGGACAGATAAACCTGCAGGTTGCAAGAAGCAACTCCCTTTGTAAATGACATGGCCACAATCATAACATGAACAAAAGCAATACACCGCCTGCCTGTGCCCAACTAGTTTAGCTTAGCTGTGGCAATGGAACTGTATGTTCTGTTGGCTGCATTTTTTTATCCCTAACCGTGATATACCGGGTAGTATTTTCCCCTATCCGTAATCTCAGACATTTGATTGTAATGCAGAATTTTATTACCAAGGGGCATTAATGCTTGCTGAGTGTTGTTCTTGTCAGAGCTTCAATTTAGTAATCATGGTAGATGGTGATGTTTATGTAATGAGGTCTAGCACCTGGTATAAAACTAATATTACATGTAGTCGCCAGTAGCCATTCTCATGCTGGCCGACCCATATAGTGATGCTCTTCTAGCAGATGCACCACAATAGTGTGTGTTTGTTCTGACTTTCAATGTTTTATCATTATGACAACATCTTGCATTTTGGAAACATTTACATTTAAGAATGGCCGCCCTTTTCTCAGAAGTTTGCGGCATCTGTTTTATTGCCATTATTTCATATTGGTGATGTCTTACGGGGCCAATTACTGATGTTCTAAATAGTCAAATAAAGTGCCACTTTTTCCCGCGCTCGCCGTTCAACGAGACGTACCGCCCGCCACCGGACATAGGGAGCCCTGCCGACCATCGTTAGGCAGGGAGATCTTTTAACTTCTTAATCTCAGCACCACTGATGATCAAGAATCTCCTTATATTCCAGAGAACTGTAAAAGACAAGTACCCAGCGTTTTAGGGCTCAGAACTGTTCCAAAAGAACATATCAACAATCCGCAAGTCTAATGACAAGATCTTAAAAGAATCAAATATAATGTAGGAGATCTGAAATCTAGAACATCCAGGAACGAATCTTATCAAGCACCCATCCACATTAAAGGGTTCCGGCTGGCGGGCTTAAATACTTAATCATCTAAACAATCAGTTTGATCATATCTGACATTGAAAGGATTCCAAAAAGAAAATGAGAATCTATTTTAAACAACTTCTTGCTAAAATTATCCATTAATATTGTGTGGCTGCTCCAGGAAGAAGGCGCTGGCCGCCGAAACGCGCGTAGAGATTGAATTTTCATGCCACCTACCCCTATTTTTTATTGTTTGTTAATTGTTAATGTGTGAATGTCAATTATATACTATGAATTTTTTACTGCTATTTTAATGTCATACAAATGAACCTTTTTTTAACTTGTGTCAATTGATTAATAAAAACTTGTGTTTGAGCTAGCTGTAGTCCATTGCTATATATTCTTGATTTATATGTGATTTAATGTGTCAAATTGCCTAGGTTGTTACTTCTCAAGTGTACTTATTACCCTGACCTAGGAATTACAAAATTCGTCAATTCAGGGGGTCCTTGTTACATACACAATTATGTAGTCGCCAGTAGCCATTCTCATGCTGGCCGACCCATATAGTGATGCTCTTCTAGCAGATGCACCACAATAGTGTGTGTTTGTTCTGACTTTCAATGTTTTATCATTATGACAACATCTTGCATTTTGGAAACATTTACATTTAAGAATGGCCGCCCTTTTCTCAGAAGTTTGCGGCATCTGTTTTATTGCCATTATTTCATATTGGTGATGTCTTACGGGGCCAATTACTGATGTTCTAAATAGTCAAATAAAGTACTTTTTGCAAAAAAATAAAAATAAAATAGCAATTAAATGATGTGCAGTGCTACAATTTTCTTAAACATTTGATGATAAAAAGTATCATTGGTTCTGCGTCCCCTCTTCATTGGAGAGGATCGGATTATTATGCATTTGCAGTCCATGCTGGTAACTTAGCTCAGAGATAATAAAACAGTGGATAGGAAGACAATGAATGCCTGTTAATTTTATTTAATGAAACTTCGCTAGCAGTCGCTCTCATAGCTGTCATTTTTATGCAGGCAGGATCTGAGACGTGAAAGGAAACTTTCAACTGCATTAAATAAGGCAGAACCTTAGCAGAGATTCCCTCTGGGATGGAATGTCTTCCATTCAATAACCATGTTATGACAAGCATGGCAGACTTGAGAGTCATCTGTTCCGACCCATGATTTAGCCCAAATTATCTTAGGTGAAATCTGTTATCGGCCTCCTACAAACGCCTTCTTTGGATGCACACACTATTATCCTTGTTAATGGCGGGCATGATGAGCTTGTCTGTAGACTCAGCAAGTGGATAGCGTGGCCTTTCAGCTGATTCAAATCGTGCATTATGGGAAATCGGTCATGCTACATCACAGTTATTACCAGCTTTTTTTTAAACAAAAGTTGCCATTTGACGTTCATTTGCAATTTTGAAATAATGAAAATAGATGAGCGTTATTGCATTTGTTCTGCTTTACTGCCCGTTTTCTTTGGTTTTCTTTGGCGCCTGGTGTCAGTGGGAAATGTCGTGTAGCTGCTCCTTCTGTATTCAAATTTATTTTTTTATTCTGAAAAAAAACCAAAGAGGCGTTCAAGATTAAATAAGTACTGAGGGCCATATATACAAGGACTGCGACAACTACCACTAACGCTAGTTAGCTGCAGTTTTCTTACCGCTGTGTACCGCTGAAAACTATCACCTTGTTAGCGACGTATGTACAAGATGTCACTACATGGCAATAGCATCAGGGATCAGTGGTGAAAACTGCTGCTAACATCAGCGTGATGGCGAAAGGCATTCCGGCGTTAGCGGGAAAAAACCTACGAAAGGTCCACTAGAGGCAAAAAAACGCACGTTGGTCAGCCCACCGTGAGTATTTTTGCCTCCATTGAAAAAAATAGCCTATCAGTCAACCTTCAATGAAAAATAGGCAACAAAAACAATGAAATGCAAAATGGAGCAGCCAGGGCCAAGTGCAGCACACATCAACAACCCCCTCAAGCCACCCAACATCCAGAATGACCTGGATGAGAGCTTGGATGCCTCACAGGACCTGCGTCTGGAGCCTGGATGCCTGACTGGACCTGCATCTGGATGACTCACTGGATCTGCATCTGGAGCGTGGATGCCTCACTGGAACTGCTTCTGGAGCCTGGATGCCTTGCTGGACCTGCGTCTGGAGCCTGGAGTGGGATGCAGAGGAGCTGTGGAGTCAATGAGCCGTGGTGGTTGACATTGACGTGCAGTGATCGCCCATATCTGGTGGTGAAGTCTGGCAGGTCGCATGGAGACACATTGCTGATCTGTGTGTGAAGACCTCCTTGAGCCCCTTGGAGCTGTGAATGGTAGAGGAACTCCTGCGCACCAACTTAGGGAGGTCTGCATCGCATACTACGATAGACCACTACACCGGGGCGCATTGAGGGGATTACCAACAGTGGGCTGCACCTCTCAGCATTATAGGCCGGATGATGCTGAGCTGGCCAGGTGCTGTGGAGGGTGAGGCCCCTGAACTGCGCTGAACTTGTGTGGGCCCTGTTGCATCAAGTGCATCGGAGGGTTCACCAGCGGACTTGTCGGCGTATGATGTACCCAGGCTTGTGAAATCCCATCTGGCCGAGGCTTCTCCTGACTGATTCACAGATTTGGAGGGAGTGCAGCAGATTGCACCACAGTGTCAAGGTCCAGGTTAGAAGAAGGTGGGAGGCGTAGCTGAGGAGGCCCGGGGGTCGAGTCTCACAAGCCTAGCACCTGTAGATGACAGGCCCACTCAGGCTACCCAAAGTAGTCATGCGCACTGTCCTGTTCGCCTTGCAGGCTGGATTACAGCCTACATGAAGAACATGCCCACCCCTCCAGCCCCTTGCTGAACGCCTTGTCACGGCACCAATGACCAATCCCAATGCTGCATTGCAGTGTTGTGATTGGCTTAGGGGAGGGAGCCTGGCTGCCTATTTCCTGTTTCTGGTAGCAGAATCAGGAAAGCAGGAGCAACGAAGACACGGGACCCGGCCTTGATGTAAGATTTCTCTTATTCAAATATTTACAACACCCTCTCACACAGACTGACCCACGTCCAAGCCCCATCCAGTGTCCTTTCAGGCGTTTCCCACCTCCCAGCTGTCCAGTCTCCCCCACAGCACTTCTCAATGGTGGCCGCTGTGCGGCCATATGTAGCGGACAAACCACTGGTGTGCCAAAGGTATGTATGAAGTATTGACGCATACCATTACATCGCATTCCATTACAATGCATACTAATACTATGCATATTGCAACAGTAGGCAAGGTGTTGGATAGCAGAGATGTAATTATTACTATTCCCACTGCAGTGAGTGCAACCCTAAAACTAACTCTTGCACCACAAAGCAAACCCTGAACCCTAAAGTTCACCTTTGAGCCCCCCAAACACACCCTAAAAATCATATTTGGCCCAAATGCAAACACCAATTTTCATTTTTGACCCAAATGCTCACCCACATTTTCATGATTGACCT
Organism: Lissotriton vulgaris; assembly: GCF_964263255.1. Classification (NCBI taxonomy): domain Eukaryota; kingdom Metazoa; phylum Chordata; class Amphibia; order Caudata; family Salamandridae; genus Lissotriton; species Lissotriton vulgaris. The sequence goes on from NC_141697.1 coordinate 1,064,601,894, forward strand.
CAAAACACATCCCAAATTTCAAATTTTACCCCATGAGACAACCCAAATTTCACCTCCGACACCCAAAACCCATACCCACCCTAAAATTAAAAATACCCCACTACTGACCTCACAATGCGCTGTAATGAAATGCAATGTAAATGCACCTGCATTGTTGGTGGTACGTTGTAAAGGCATTACGATGTAATGCCTGCATTGTATTGGACATCTCCCGTGCCAAAGGCAAGCCTCAGGCAAGCCTTTCTGTCTCCGTATGCCCCTGGACTGCGCTCAGCACCAAGGACTCTTCCTCTCAGACACTCCACCACTACGGCGCCAGCACCCTCCTCGCCATCAACCATGGACACCACATCGCCTGTGAGGACCAACATCTGCTCCAGACCGGACATCGCCATCACCATCACTGACAGGTAGTTAATCACCCACTAGGACCACCCCAACTGTCTAGGAGTAGGCATTGGCATCACCTACATAAGCACACTCCGACTAACCACACACTCTAATGACCCAACTGTGACCATAGAACACCTCAACTTCCAGATCTGGACCAACCCCAACCCCATCCACTGCAGCACCCTCATATGCAGGCCCCTGAGCAATGGAAACCCATTCTCCGATACCATTGTAGACCTCATTGCACCCCAGGCTCTCCCATCCACCAATGACATCCTACTTGACAAACTCAAGTTCCACCTGGACAAACCCAGTGGCCAGACACCAGCCCCCCTGGAGAAGCTCCCAAACATTAGACTCAAGCAGCTAGTCACCGCAGCAAGTCACATATCAGGACACACGGTCAAGCATGTTGCCTACACCAGCGGTAACTTCAACTGCAGCCACAACACCGGACTCTCCTGGACCGACCATGACTGTTTACATCAAGCCTTCACCAAGCCCACCGTACACAATTACAATCAGCGCCCCCTCGCAGCTGGATCAAGGCCACAGAAGAAAGTCTTGTCAACTCCCTCAGCACCATCACTCTACCAACGCTAACAGACGATGACACCACAGCACGCAACCGCCACCAATGGATCTCCAACAGACACTCTGGTACCCCTGAAGAATTGTTAACCTTCACTCACCTGTACCCCAGGCTGTTCAACTTGAGAGATGCGAAGATATTTCTCTTCTGCCCCTAGACACCTATACCTGCCCAACTGAATATACTACACAGTTTGACAATAATAGATCCCTGGGGAAGGCGGAAATATTGGACAAAAATACAAGTGAAAAGAAACACTCCACTGTTTTCACTTTCTCTGGATGCCTCTTTTTTCTCTTGTGCAGCGCTCAGTGTTCTTGACAGACTTTTAATAATAAAACATAAAATGTATTATATTAATTCTACTTATAGGTCTTTTGTTTTTTGCTCAAAATATCAAACCTTTTTTATGGAGAAGATACCTTTTGATTCTTCTGATTACTTTCAGCAAACAATGGCTGATAAACAAATGCAGTTCAGTTTATAGCTTTGATTTATATCTGCAAAAGTAAAGAATCACATCTCAATGTTTTTTCATATTCTGTTTGCCTTCGACTTATTTATATTTGTTTGAATCAATAATCTCCAACTTGGGGGAGGGCGTGGCTTGCAGCTGAGAGTAATGGCCGCAACCTAACCGAGCTCCGGCCAGCACAAGAGCATCCAAAACTAATCCAGACCCTTATCCTGGACAAAACAACTTCCTAAGACCCTTTCCCGGCATCAGAGCACTTGCAGCACGTTCCGATCAAGTTAGGAGCGGACCCATGCGCCATTGCAGATCTGCCGGTGCAAACAAAGGGCGGCGTACAGATGTGCAAGGAGCCGTGGCCTCACACAATTGGAAGACCCATGGCCTGCTCGGCCCAACAAGATGACTGAGCACTGGTGAGGAGCGGAGGGTGCCAGGCTGGTGTGGGGACTGCACCTGGGCGGCTGTTTGGTGCGACGCCCATGAGGATCGGGTAAGGCCCGTGGGGCAAGTAAACACTGCTTCAATTTCCGGCACCAGTAGAGTCCCAGTTGCGACCCACAACTCCCGCCCGGTGAGCCGTCTCAGCTCTTCCATGGGAAGAGCCTGCAGAGCCCTGACACCGGTGGTGCCCTTTCCACAGCTGTAAACAGGACACTGAACTTCTGTGGACCCCCAGAAGAGACACAAGAGAGGGGGACATTGAGGCACAATGCACCGGAGGCCCCCGGGGGACCATCTGGATTGCGCACCTAGTAGACCACGCTGCTGCAGGGAGAGAGGCACAAAATACAATGCTGAGAATCCCAAGTGGGGGGCCCACGCCCTGGTCGTGCACTCGAGGGCCCCGCATTGCCTGGCTGCACTGAGTGACTCCACCTTTGGGGCTCCAGAATACACGGCACTCCAGCGCCACTATCATCTACAGAGTTTCCCCGCAACCCCCCCACCCCCCACCCCCAAAACCAAAAGGTGAAGGGCACACAGGCATGGGCGGGAAAGACCAGAATCCCCTGCAACTCCGAGCTACCTGAGGCACCAAACTGGGACGCGCCGATACACGCGGAGAGGCCTCGCGACCCTCATATTTCAAGGGACCCCCCTGCTCAGGGCAATAAATTCAGCACCTGACGAATCGCTACAGGCCACTGACTCGGACTACACTGGGCTTGGAATAATTCGACCTACACCGGAACCAGAGGCACCTCACAATGAAGCAGGAAACCCAAAAGGCCGTAATGTGACACAATGTCACGTGGCAGGGGGAGGTGAGTACTGTGAAATACAAGCAATCCCGCGAAGAAGGCCCAAGGGGGGGCCGGGGTCCATGAGCGACCCAGCAAGCCAAATTAGACAAGTATGCTTTTTCCAAGGATGCAACGGATGCGACCACCCAGCGGACACCTATGGAGGTCGGTGCCACGCCAAAAGGCCAACCGGAAGTCACTTTGCTAGACATAATGTCCGCCCTGATGAACGTCCAAATGACAGTGTGATCCATTTCCTTAAATGTATTAAGAAAATACACACTCAGTTGCCTCCCCTGGTAGTCTATGGGAGGCATACAAGACGGTCATACGAGGGCAGGCAATATCCGTAATAACCTCACACAAACGAGATAAGGCAACAAAAGTGCAGGAACTCGAGAGCGCAATTAGCCAAGCCGAAGAAGAACACACAAGGGCACAGACTGATGAGTCAATGCACACTCTAGACTTGGCCAAACAGGCATACAGGGACTACACATGGGAGGAAGCTAAGGCGAAAGTCCGAAAAACGCAACACACAATATATGAGACAGGGGACAAGGCCGGTAAGTTGCTAGACTGGCTCGACAAAAAAGAACGCGCTAGTCGCTGGGTGGCCCAACTACTCTTCGGGGGAGGACATAACGGTCCCACAAGACATAGTAACAACCTTTGCACGGCACTATGAGGCACTTTATACACCCACCACAAACGCCAAAGTGGAAGAGAATTTGGGCATCTGCTTGCCAACTTTGACATCTCAAGAGTCCGACACATTGAACGAACCACTCACAGTGGACAAAATTACCACTGCACTTAGGGGACTACAATCAGGCAAAGCACTAGGTCCCAACGGCATTCCGGCAGAGCTCTACAAAACAGAAGCGGAAAGGCTTGGACCCCATTTATTAAAAATGTACGTACAGTCTAAAGAAGGGAATACTTCCCACGGATCAGAGGATAGCGACTTTAGTGACGATCCCAAAACCTGGCAAGCCCCTACAGGATTGCACCTCCTATTTCACTCCTCAATGCGGAGGCGAACATCCTAGCCAAAGTGCTGGCCTCCAGGCTACAACCTCACCTCAAAAACCTTATTCACCCGGATCAGTCTGGTTTAATGCCAGGCAGCAATACATCAATGAATCTAAGACGGTTACATGGAGTGATGGCCCGAATGCCCACCATCCAAGAAGAGGCAGTCATTCTATCGCTGGATGCTAGAATGGCCTTTGATCGGCTGGAATGGCATTTATGTTCGCGGTGCTGCAGCACTTTGGCTTCGGGCCCAATTTTCGTGTGTGGATCCGATTGTTGTATACACAACCCATGGCACACATAGTGGTAAAATGACGCATATCTGAGGACTTTCCTTTGGGGCGCGGGACCAGACAGGGATGTCCCTTGTCCCTGCTCCTATTTGCCCTAGTGCTTGAGCCGCTCGCAACTTGGATACGATGCGACCCAGTGATACGGGGACTGAGATGAACGTAAGGGTGGGAAGACCATATATCACTGTATGCAGATGATACAGGAAAGCTTATTAGCCATCAAGCACCCTCACATATTAACAACAAAACTAAATAAAATAACAATAACCTTCTCAAGAAGGCCTACCAAATAATAACCTCCACAAGAGGCCCTGAGGAGCAGCGAAGCGCGGTGAGAGTAATCGGGTAAGCGCCAAAAGACTCAAAAGGGCATACAGGATTTTAAGCAAGGTAGTGTGCAACTGGTGACCAAGTGGAGTGTAAAGGCTGGTCCAAGTGTGTGCACGACGGCTCAGGAGCAGTATGTGGCTGCATATGATGTTATACACTCACCCTGTGGTTGCTTTTTGAGTCATAGGATATTCAGAGTGCCCCCTGGAGCCTGCGGAGTCTAGAGCCTAGAGCTGCATAACAACATATTTGGAATCTATTTAGTGGATCTTTTCCTCACTTTACATACTTGGCTTTGGTCTGCCTTTCTTCGTATCATTGCGCACATCGTGGCATCGTGGAATATAAGAACATCTTCCCAGTAGATCAAGTGAGGTAGCCACCTAATGTGCTAAAAAAGGCTAGAGCTAAAGCTCAACCAAAGGGGGTGAATCAGACTCTAATTTCACCAATAGCTAGGATGTTTGAAAGATCTACGAAAATGCCCCAGAAATTTGATTTCATGAGAGATCCAACAACAGCACTCATGTCAATGCAACTAGAACCTGAATTGAAAACTCTACAAACCCCAATCAATAAGGCAAAAAAGGAAAGTTTATCGCAAATTGATATTAAATTGAAGACATCAAAAATAGAAAGAGGAACAACAATAGATACCAAAAAGGATTTATTGCCGAATTCAATTGAAGCAGGAGGAAAGCTAAGGAAAAAATCAATAGATAGTAATGTTACTGGGATGAAATCTTCAAATGTCAAAACATTTTGTGATGGAAAAGAAAAAAAATATTATGATATTTTTGCTAAACAAATGAACCTTCGATGCATTCAAAAACTGGCCACATTAAAAACAAGTACAGTAGCTGAAAGCTCCAACCTAACGCCCTATATTGCCAAAGTCAAATTACAAAGAGTCCACGAAGAAGAAATAAAACTTTAAACCAATGGAAATGTCTGTGTAATAAAAGATCTCACTTCATTTGGTATCCAAAGTGATCAAATTAAAAGCATGTCCAAAGAAATGATGCTACAGAATACACCGGAATATAGATCAGCAGTGCATAACCAGAATGCATGGCAAATTTACATAGGTCCAACAACCCGGAACCTAACAGAGAAAGACCAAAAAACATCACCCAATCAAGTTAGGAATCCAAACCAAAAAGAAGATATGTCCGCGAGAAACAAACTGGGGGCTGACAGAATAAAGTCTAATTCTTGGGGGAAAAAAGAAATGACAGACGAATTGATGTATACAAAAACCCGAGATATTCTAGTAATTGAAAAAGTGGACAGAACAGGCTGATAAGGAATACGGGTTATCTGAGGACAAAAAAAGTGAAATAAGGCTCCTAAAAAATAACCCTGCTCAAATTATCTTTAAACCTCTTTATGAATCAAGAGGAACACAGGATATCCTAAATAGAGGAAATATCCTCTGACTAATGAAAACGATACCATAACTTGAAAAGATAGCATCTGAGGATATTGAATGTGTAGTTTCCAGCTTGATTCCGAAGGAAGAATTCCACTAACAATGGTAACAGTGGCCACCGGGCCTATAGCGGAATAAATCTTGGAAAAAAAGACGGAATCTTCCATAGTTGGGGTATACTAATCAGCCCACAGCTTCCAAAGGTCTATCCAGCATTGTTCTTAATTAAAGGAAGCCCCACAAAACAATCACACCCTGAAAAAATTAACTCTATTTTTTCTATATTAAAAAACCCCCTGGGCAAAACAAATCTTGAAGAAAAAAAGGGTCTAATATATTAAACAGAGAAAGCACAAATGGAGTGAATGAAAAATGGAAAGGGGCGACCACTCGGTCCCCCCGAACGTATGGTTGGGTGCCCCGATCCTCCCGGGAAACCATTTTAGGCGGGGGGCGTGTCCCGGCTGGTATGCCCGAAGCAGCGTAGACGGGGCGCGCCTTTTCCCACCCAAGAGGGGTTGTCCTAGACACCTACACCGATGACCACGCCCAGTAGGCGTACCGGAGGAGGGTACACGCCCTCCCGCAGAAGAATAAATAGAGCGGGAATCCGAAGAAGCGTCCTCTTGTTCCTGTGCTCTGAAGGCTGCACCCACTCGTTGCTCGTGAGCCCTCGACGGAACAAGCAGCAATTTTGAGAACTTGTAATCTTGTTGTTTTTCTTTCAGTTACTCTAAGGCGAAGAGTCCAGGACCTCGTTGCTCGTCTAAAGGAGCCGATAATCGAAACCATGGCTGGCAAGACAGCAGGAAAGGGTTCCGAGACGGATAAGGTGCTACGCCTGTTGATGAACCGAATCGCTGGCATGGAGTGGAAACTCGGACAAGTCCCATCGATCGGCCGAGGTTTGGCGGACGTCAAAAAGCAACTGGCTGCACTGAGCAATCGTGGTAACCCTAAGAAGGTAATAGGCCCTGCCTTGCCAGGAATCGTCCCCGAGGGTAGAGGGTAGCGGGTCAAAAAGAGGGCGGTTTCAAGGGAGGTTCCGGTGCCTGAGGTGCCCCCGGCCTCCCCGGTCACACCAGATGACGGCCCGGTTCCAATCCCAGACGCGGGTCAACCGATCCCGGTTGTGATTACCCCCGCTAACGATGAGGATATGCCTCCTGAATTGGCCACTCAGTTGGCCGCAGGGCTCAATAAAAAAGCAGGGGGTGCCAAGGCGCCCGGAGACACGGCCGAAGAGGCCAAGTTACTAATACAGCAGTTGCGGCAGTCGCAAGATGCCGCGAAGGCGAATCTTCCTCTTGTTTCCCCACAGGAGACACCGGTAGGACCGGCAGTTGGTCTCGAGAAATCGGCGGGAACAACGACCGAACCGGGTAAGCTCGCTTTGCCAATGGCGGGGGAGGGCTCATTACCCTCAAGGCGGGAGAGGGTGGCACAGCACATCCCTATGGCCACAAAAGAGTTGATATGGGGAGACAAGTATGCCAATATGTTTTCGTTAATAACTGACCATCGCGAGATGGAATATGCTAAAACCCAGAAAGATTTGTGGCACCCGAGCGTGTGGCCCGCCAAGATGGCGGAGTTCAGGGTGGATGAAACGATAACGAATTGGGCAAAGGCCTTTGCAATATTTACTGCAGTTATGGGGGAACGGAAACCCGAGGTATTAACTGAACTGTCTTGCTATCAAACTCGTATTATGGATTTCTATGCAATGTATGAGGGAGAGGAATGGAAAGGTTACGACATGAAATTCCGAAAAGCGAAAGAATATGATGCCTCTCTGACTTGGGACTGCCTCGACTCGGTCTCATGGCATAAGCAGCTCCTGCCGGGGGCGGCAGGTTCATCCTTGCCGGGCGGGAGTGGGTCAGGGGTCTCCCGCCAAAAGCCCGCGGTGCCCTTTCGAGCAGGCGCCGGGGGCGATCACCAGCCGAAAACCGGCGGGAATGCTGGAAAACGGGGGGTCTGTTGGGGCTTCAATCGAGGCAACTGTAACAGACCGCAAGGAACATGTAGGTTCAAGCATGTGTGGGCGGGCTGTGGGAATTCCTCACACCCGGAGAGTTCATGTAGATCGAAAAATAACGGGGCGGGAGGAAAGGGAGGGTCCAAGCAGGAGTGAGGTGGATCGTTGTGACCAATTGCCTACAACCGTTGATCTCATGGCTATGACTCCTTGGTTAAACAAATACCCTGATTATGTCTCCGCTGGGGTGTTGAGGAAGGGATTCTTGCACGGCTTCCACATCCTGGCGGGGGATTTTCGAGGGGACTCCTTTTGTAAAAACCAGTTATTGGCGCAACATAATCCAAGTGTGGTAGAGAGAAAAATTGCTAAAGAAGTCAGCTTAGGGCGAGTGGCAGGGCCTTTTCATCACCCACCGGTGGCGGATTTCATCTGTTCCCCGTTACGGGTGGTCCCGAAGAAAGACCCGGGGGAGTTTAGGCTTATCCATAACCTGTCTGCTCCAAGGGGTTCCTCGGTGAACGAGGCCATTGACCCAGAAGTTTGTTCGGTGCGGTACGCATCTTTCATGTTAAATCGCCTGGGCCCCGGGGCGCTGATGGCGAAATCGGATATCGAATCGGCGTTTCGGTTGCTCCCGGTACACCCACAGGATCAGCGCTTGCTAGGTTTTGCATTCCAAGGGAGTTATTACATGGATAAATGCATGCCGATGGGTTGCTCCATTTCTTGTGCCTATTTTGAAAAATTCAGCTGTTTTTTAGAGTAGGCATTCACCGAGGCCACAGGGCATAGGCATGTTATGCATTATCTAGACGACTTCCTGTTCTAAGGAGCGGCCGGCGACACAAAATGTGCGCAGGCGCTACAGGACTTTCGCATCCTCATGAGGGAGTTTGGAGTCCCATTGGCACCAGGTAAGACAGTTGGACCATCTACTTCACAGGAGTTTCTGGGGATTGAGCTCGATTCTGTGGAGGGATGTTTCCGTTTGCCAGTGGGAAAGGTAGCCAAATTTAGGGCTTCCCTGAAGCTATGCCTTAGTAAGGAGAAAGTGACCCTGCACCAGTTACAGCAAACAGTGGGTCAGCTTAACTTTGCCTTGAGAGGTATACCAATGGCCCGCCCCTTCTCACGCTCTATTGCACAAGCTATGGTTGGTCTCAAAGAAGGACACCACCGTACGAGACTGTCTGCAGAGGTTCGCCAGGATATGCGCATTTGGTTGGCATTTCTGGCGGACTTCAACGGTCGAGTAGTATGGAGCAAGCCGCCAGCATCTTCAGACGAGCTAGGTTTGTGGACTGACTCGGCGGGGAGCGTGGGATTTGGCGCCATTTTTGGTAACCGATGGTTGGCGCAAACATGGCCGGCGTGGTGGCACTCCAGCGGTCTCACAAGTAACATTGGGTTCCTGGAGCTATTCCCTATTTTTGTTGCTCTGATGGCATGGCCAGACGAGTTCAGAGACCGCTCTGTGGTATTTTGGTCTGATAATATGTCGGTTGTTGAATGCATTAATCAACAGGCAGCACGCTGCAAATGGATCTTGGGATTGTTGAAAGAAGTTGTGCTGCTTTGCATGAGACTGAATGTACAGTTCAGGGCGAAACATGTGCCGGGCGTACTGAATCATGCGGCTGATGCACTCTCTCGTTCACATATGCAGGCGTTCAGGGGTTATCTACCTACAGCGGACCTAGTGGCGGCACCATTCCCCGAAACACTTTGGCTAATCGGTGCCCCGGATTACAAGACCTCGTGGCAGCAAGCTTAGCCCCCAGGACGAGGAAAGCATACGAAGGAGCGTTTCGTTCCTATTGCACATTTTTGGGTCCGACAGAGAATCAGAACTGGGGTCAGGAGGAATCCTTCCTGGGGTTCTTGGTAGCACTACACAGAGAGGGCCGATCAGCGGCAACGGCCAATAGGCATAGAGCAGCCATTTCATTCATGGCGCAGGTGCATGGCATAAAAGACCCAACGGGTTCCTTTTTGGTAAAAAAAGCCCTTCGCGGCTGGCAGCTCCTCGAGGGTCGCAAGCAAGATGAGAGGTGCCCGATTGGCTTAGAAAGGTTGTCCATACTCATGGCGAAACCAGTCGAGATATGCTCTTCCCAGTACGAAGCAGTTCTGTTCCGCGCAGCCTTCGCATTAGCATTCCATGGGGCTATGCGGGTGAGCGAACTGGTCGCAAGGAATAAGAAAGACGTTTAGGGAGGCTTGTGCAGGGATCACGTCCTAATTAGGGGTGATTCAATGGTAATCACGATAGCCAGGTCCAAGACCGACCAGGGGGCTACGGGAAATAGTGTTGTTGTGCAGCGCGTGCGAGGGTCCCCCATGTGCCTGATAATGTGTATAGAGGAATACTTGGCACTAAAGGCGGCTACATGGGGGGGGAGTTTGCTGAGGCACAATGATGGCACCCCACTGACGAGGTTTCAGTTCCAGAGGGTGTTAGCACTGACAATCGCTGCTGCGGGCATGGACCCGGGCGATTTTGGGACCCACTCATTTAGGATAGGGGCTGCTACTGAGGCTACAGCCAGGGGTCAGAGTGCGGATGAAGTGAAACAATTGGGACGATGGTCCTCGAATTGCTTCAGAAGGTATGTGCGATTGCACATGTTGTAAAGTCAATGACATGCACTCACGCTTCTTGTCTTTTGTTTGAATTACAGTTTCGCGAGCCGGTCACGCGGGGCGGAATTTGGAGTCGACCCAGTACCAGGAGACCAGCGGTCATGGATCACCATCTAGAGAGAGAGTGGTATGGGTCGTGGGCCACTCATACGTGAGGCGCGCCGCGGACGTATTCAAAGCAGGTGACGCGACTCGCGCAGCTGGGGAATACGGGTACACAGTGGCCTTCCATGGGAAGGGTGGGCTCTGTATTGACCAATTCGAGTCATTCGTTGAGGGTCTCTTAGGGCGGCAAAGGTCACCGCCATCAGTGGTCATAGTACACCTGGGGGGCAATGACATGGTGACACTTGGTAGACGAGTGTTGTTTGAACAAGTTTTGGCTGCTGTTAGCTGGTTGTCGAAGAGAGAGTCCCGGGGTGCACGATTGCCTGGTCCCACATGATTCCCAGGAAGGTATGGCGGGGGGGCCTTTCGGTGTCAGCACTGAACCATTCGGTGAAGAGGGTAAACAATAAAATTGGTAAATTGTTTCGCTCTGCACAGTTGCATAGCATTCCTCATGGGTGTATTCCGGGTGATCACATGTATCTCAATGATGGGGTTCACCTGTCCCGGGAGGAGAATGATTTACTCATAGGAGACTTCATAGCATGGCTAAGGGGTTTGAGGAAGCATGACCTTTAGGAGGAGTTGGGGGGGCCGGATAGTCGGCCAACTATCCGGCCTGTGGTGGTAAGGTCATGATCGGTGAGCAGTAATTTCAAGGTCCCTAGAGGGGGGCGCCACCCAGAATGGATGGGAGCGCCCGGGGGGAGGCGGACATTGGCCCCTCCCACGGGGAGGCGGCACCCACTAAGGATGGGTCGCCTAAGGGGAGACGGCCATAGGCCCCTCCCAGGGGAGGAGGCGGCTATATGCCCCTCCTACTAATTTCCCGGGGGCCAGATATCCGCGACGGCGGATAGAGAGTGTGGGGATGGGGGGGAGTCCACGCTGTCCTTCCTACAGATACCTCACACGGGAACTCGGACGACCTTTAAGATGGCGTCGAGTGGAAAGGGGGCCCCCACCACGACAAGGGAAATTACAGTTGGCAATGAGGGTACTGTCCTCTGCGCATGCGCCACTCACACCGTGAGGGCGAGAGTTTGGTAGTAGGGATCTGACACCGGTTAAGACCTTGCCGTTGGCCCTTAATGCTAGGATGTACAATTTTAATTTAGAATGTATGCATTTGCAGGATGTTAGACTCGGCTAGGAAACCTTTGTATTAGAGATCTGTTAAGGTTAGCCAAAGAACATGTCTTCATCGAAATGTAATAAATGTAAAATTGTACATGATTATGAAAGTTTTATTTAATGTTTTAAATTTTGTTTCATATTTTAATAAATACGGCCGGGAGGATGACTCCCTCCCGCCTTCCAAAAGTTCAAGCCTGCGTCTGACTACCCATCCTTGGGGATTGTGTTGGGAGGGGGTGACGGGCATCCCGGCCATATGAAAAGGGGCGACCACTCGGTCCCCCCGAACGTATGGTTGGGTGCCCCGATCCTCCCGGGAAACCATTTTGGGCGGGGTGTGCGTGTCCCGGCTGGTATGCCCGAAGCGGCGTAGCCGGGGCGCGCCTTTTCCCGCCCAAGAGGGGTTGTCCTAGACACCTACACCGATGACCACGCCCAGTAGGCGTACCGGAGGAGGGTACACGCCCTCCCGCAGAAGAATAAATAGAGCGGGAATCCGAAGAAGCGTCCTCTTGTTCCTGTGCTCTGAAGGCTGCACCCACTCGTTGCTCGTGAGCCCTCGACGGAACAAGCAGCAATTTTGACCCACCCACCAGCCCCTTATGGCAATGTTTGTTTTGTAATAAAGATTTGCTGAGTTAACCCCCTTTTTTCCTTTGTAGAAAAGTAAAGGAATGTTTAGTTGAGGATATGACTTCTGTCTGTAGGATACTGTTTTTTCTTTTAGGAGTAAACAGTCTTGATATAATTTAGTATGCAGAATGTCTTCCTTCCTTAGTAGGTAAACAACTGTCGTATTTATTTTTTGGTCGGGCGGTAAGGTCATGATCGGTGAGCAGTAATTTCAAGGTCCTAGAGGGGGGCACCACCCAGAATAGATGGGAGCGCCCGGGGGGAGGCGACACCCACTAAGGATGGGTCGCCTAAGGGGAGACGGCCATAGGCCCCTCCCAGGGGAGGAGGCGGCTATATGCCCCTCCTACTAATTTCCCGGGGGCCGGATATCCGCGACGGCGGATAGAGAGTGTGGGGATGGGGGGGAGTCCACGCTGTCCTTCCTACAGATACCTCACACGGGAACTCGGACGACCTTTAAGATGGCGTCGAGTGGAAAGGGGGCCCCCACCACGACAAGGGAAATTACAGTTGGCAATGAGGGTACAGTCCTCTGCGCAAACGCCACTCACACCGTGAGGGCGAGAGTTTGGTAGTAGGGATCTGACACCGGTTAAGACCTTGCCGTTGGCCCTTAATGCTAGGATGTACAATTTTAATTTAGAATGTATGCATTTGCAGGATGTTAGACTCGGCTAGGAAACCTTTGTATTAGAGATCGGTTAAGGTTAGCCAAAGAACATGTCTTCATCGAAATGTAATAAATGTAAAATTGTACATGATTATGAAACTGTTATTTAATGTTTTAAATTTTGTTTCATATTTTAATAAATACGGCCGGGAGGGTGACTCCCTCCCGCCTTCCAAAAGTTCAAGCCTGCGTCTGACTACCCATCCTTGGGGATTGTGTTGGGAGGGGGTGACGGGCATCCCGGCCATATGGATCATGACAGCTTTACACGGTACTAAGGAGCATTGACAAACTTAATCACAGGTATTACAAAGGGAACAGAGCACGGTCACCTCTACAATAAAGATTTGCTCATGGAATATAAATGGGATCTGTAAAAAACGAATTGATGCTCAAATACATGGATTACCAAACAACAGTCAAATAGTACTGTTGCAGGAAACATCGGCAATGGACCCATTCATGGTAAAATTTTACAAGGGATACTACGAGCCGGCAATCAAATATCAGAAATTTGGTTGTCCTTGTGGTGGGCTAGCAATACTCGTACTAATTGACCTAGAAGCAAAACACGATCAAATACAGATGAAAATTCAAATCTGCTTGCGGTAAAGTAACGATATAAAGCTTGCAAAACCAGGTCATACAAAACTCTAATTTTAGTCAACAAATATATACCTCCAAATCAGACCTCCAAGAAAGAGATGTTTGCCGCTCTTAATAATTTTCTTCTGGAGCAAATTTTGGGAGAGCCCTTAGCTGACTACATCGTAACAGGGGATTTTAATATAAATTTGCTAATACCATTTGTGCGGGATGATATTATTCTGTTACAAACTCAACAATGGCAAATCCCGGAACCAACAATGGAATCCAGAACAATGAACAAACAATCAAGAATGGGTAGAAACTTTGTAATGGACATGGAAGCGCTGTGACTCAGAATATTAAATGGTAGATTCTCAATGGACAGTGCCCCTGCTTGCTCATTCCGATCATATAACGGTAACTCATGCATTGATTACACACTGACATCACTTTGTACTTTCAACAAAGTGACAGCAATGTGATTGAATAAAGTCCCGGATAGCGATCATAGTCAACAAATTACTGAGATAAAGCTTTCCTGTCCAAAATCTCAAAAATACCAAACAATGCAAGGCCAGACCTGCACCATCAATTACAGGAAACTTATACGGAAATCCCATAATGCGGACGAGGTCAAGGCAAAAGAGAAAATTTTAGTTGAAGAATGTTTTAAAGAAACTTTGACGGGAACAGTAACGGACCAATGGGAAAAATTTACAGAGAAGATAGTGAGTTATAATGAAAAAACATCTTACGCACATAGAAAAAAAACTGCCCAGAATGAAGCTAGTGAATCTAACATCTATCTCCCGTTTACTGCACAAAAACTTAAACGCACGCTAAATAGACTTAGGAAACAGTCAATTAAGTTTCCATTTAATGATGAAATATGGGTATTATTAAAAAACACAAATTGCAATCTGAGGAAATTATTATGGAATGAAAAAAACAAAGCCAGGCAAGATCTGTGGACAAAAATCGTCCACCCAATTACGTTAACAAACTCATCGGTTACATTTCTATTAAAACATTTAAACTCAGAAACCTCCATATATAATCAATGTACGAATCAGGAAAAGAGGATAAAAGATGACCCGGAAGGCGACTGTGAAATTTATATAACCAATTCACAGGTGGCCAAGTTGATAAAGAAACAGAAGGATGGGGTCCCATGTCCCAACGGTATTTTGTTTGCATTGTAGAGGGAAGCACCAGACTTTAGGTCTATCTACCTGACCAATGTCTTCAACGAGGTGGTTCAGAGTGGAGAAATTCCAAAGTCGTGGAAAGGATTGCTAATAACACCAATCTTTAAGAAAGGAAATTGGCAAAGGCCGGAAAACTATTGGCTAATTAGCTTGCAAGATACGGATGCAAAATTGTTTGCTGGGATTTTATTGGTAATTTTAACTGATTGGGCAAAGGAGAACCAGGTCTTGCCCCCAAACCAGACAGGCTTTATCAAAGGCCTAGGAACATCTTCAAATATACTAGCACTGTCAGTATTAATTGATAAGGCAATATTAGTAAAACAACCCTTATACCTGAGTTTCACAGATTTCAAGTCTGCTTTTGACTGTGTTGACAGAGGGCTTTTGTGGGCTGAATTAAAAAAACAAGGAATTCTGTTTACTTTGCTAAAAATGATCAGGCTTCTGCACTCTGAAACCTGGGTTAAGGTAAGGATTGGTGATGGAAGCATACTAACCAACAAAATTCCTACAACACGTGGTCTTAAACAAGGCTGCATTTTGGCCCCCTTACTTTTTCATTTATTTTTTAGCTGTTTTTTCTATTAAGTTGAATGAAATCAATGCACATCCTCCAAGGTTAGTATAGAAACAGATATCTAATTTGTTGTATGCTGATGACGTCATACTCCTAAGTCATACCAAAATTGAAATGCAACGATTAATTGATGGCATGTCTAAGTATTCAAAAGCAAATGGTATGGTAATAAACAAAGCTAAGACCAAAGTAATGGCTATTACAAAAAATGTACAACTTAAATTTAAACGTAAATGGTTTTTGGAACACAAAGAATTGGAACAAGTTGCTATCTACAAATACATTGGTGTTATTTTCAACGATAATGGGACCTTCCTGCCACAAAAACAGGATATTACAAGGAAAGCAAACACCCTTGTCGCGGCATTTAGAATCATTCAAAAAACTGTAGGAGAACTGTCTTATCACCCTTTCCTAAAAATAATCGCTGCAAAACTACTCCCTACTTTAACATATGGTAGCGAGGCAATCAATGGAAAAGATGCTGAAGTTGTTAACACTGCTGTCGCTAAAGCATACAGAATGTTATTCTCCCTGCCAAGGAATGCCATACAAGCTCAGGTCCGGTTGGAATTTGGGCTAAGTAATCAACTATATGCAAGGAAAGGACAAATACTGAAAGTTTGTAACAATAAAAAACGATCACGATAATCAAATGCCTCGTAAATTGTGGCAAGAAGTAAAAAATAACAGAAATTTATATGTCTCCTCCTATTTAAATGGATCAATAGAAGAATTTGGCATAACATCAATATGGAATACTACTATTACACAGGATAGCTTAAAAAAACAATAAATAAGCTTACCAACCATCTTTCTTTGGTAAAGGACAAAGATATGTTAGCAAAAAGAAACCATCCATGGCCAATCATTAACGGATTGAAGGTGAAAAAGGTGCAAAAAGATCTTGAAACATCGTGGTCCAAGGAAAATAAACAGATTTTTATCAAAGCTAGATTTGGTTGTTTGCCAGGACTATGTCACTTACCACCATGGAAGAGACCAGAAGTAGAAAATCTATGCAGGCTTTGTAAATTAGGATCAGAAAACACTATTCACTTACTATGTCTTTGCCCGGATTTGGAAAGTGGAAGAAAAACTACACTTAAGAGACTGTTTAATATACGTGGAGTAAGGTCATGTAGGCAAGACCTGAATGCACGTTTAAACCCTGAGGATTTAGAACTGAATTCAGCATTTGTGAAATTTTTGCGTGTTGTGGGAAATAAGTTGGAGGCTTTTATTTGAGTTACTTATTGATTGAGCTAACATGTATAAAATATAATCAAGTCTTTTCACACAATGCTAAATGATTAATTGCTTTAAAACCTAACATGTATGATATTTAATTAAGTCTCTGCATATACATTTGAATGATGGATTGTTTTATAATTTTAAAATTTGTTGATATTTTAGCTATTTTTGTAAGATTTTAATTAATCAAACAAAAAAATATATTTTTGTTTAAAAATCACTATATGCAGATGATATATTTCTATTCATGACTTCCCCCAGCTGCTCAATTAATTGTTTATTAGATATCTGTGCATCTATGGCAGATACTCGGGTTACATGATTAACTGGGCAAAATCGGTCTTATTTGTCCTCCACGGTTCCCCTCCGTGCCTGCCCAAAGGAGTAACGATACTCCTTGGGAAAGACGGTTTTAAATACCTGGGCATCCATATTACCCCTGACCATACTCAGTTCTAGGAACAGAATCTCATGCCCCCCGTCCTGAGACTTAAAAACTACCTAAAACACTGATATGCACTACCCCTGACCCTCCTGGGAGGCGCAGCCTTGTTTAAGATGATGGCTCTCCCACGGTTCCTCTATGCTCTGCAAAATACACCCACCCTGGTCCCAAACTCTTATTTCAAAGCCATCGAGGCTGAAGTGGGACTGCTCCTCTGGGGTGGAAAACCCCCTTGCATCGCCCTATCCAAACTCAATACAAACTGGTATGATGGTGGAATCGCCTTGCCCAGCATACAATTGTATTACTGGGCCTCGCAACTTATCATAGTGAACCAATGGCTTCATGCCCCTCAGGAGGAGCTGGCCCTCCTGCTCCATAGGCACACTCTTGGGACGGAAGGACCCCTATTGGCACTTTGCCCCGCAAAAAGAAAGGGCACGTGGATAGGTCCCACTGTACATACAATACACATATGGTTCATAGCGCAGCGAGCACTCGGGTGGGAGGGAGTCCTCACACAACTTACACCACTGTGAGATATGCCAAAATTAGGTACCCTCCGCTACAGTAAAGGTTTTGCACAATGGGAACTTATTGGTATTTCAAGAATTGGGGACCTCTGGAAAAAGGGAGAAGTAGTGGTGTTCGCTCACCTACAAACAACATATCAAATGGCTGACACTGAACTGTTAAGCTACACACAAATTAAACATGCACTTACAAGGGCCATACACAGAGGCACTGATCTCCCCGAATCATCGCCACTCGAGGACCGTCTCCTTACAGACCATCTAACTAAGAAAGCCATTTCTCTAACATACCGCAAACTAATTAATAGTCAGAAAGATCCCACGCAAACCTTATGGGACAAATGGCGGGCTGACCTAGGAGACATGGACAACCAGGATTGAAAGGAAGCATTAGCGTCCCCACGAGAGGTGGCAATTCTGTCTTGACTACAATTGGTGCAACTGAAGATCCTACATAGGACGTACTACACTAGAACCATGCTCCACAAAATAGGCCGAGCTGAGACACTTCTCTGCGAGAATGTGGGACACAGGGCACATTTTACCACACGCTTGGGGACTGTCCCCACATAACACTCTACCCGGATGCAGTCATGGAGACAATTACTCAGGTGTGTGGCTCTGAAGTTCCCCCTGAGCCAAGAAGGTACCTTCTCAAAATATGGGAACCAACTGACCTTAATCATGCGACACAGGACTGGGCGACCCTGAGGATCTCGTTGGCCAAACGCAATATCGCACAACATTGGGGCGCACCTACTGCCCCCCAACAACGACACTGGTGCCAAGATATGAATAGATCGATGGTGACCGATAAGGCAGTCTTCATACACAGATGGTGTCCCAAAAAGTGGGAGCTGATGTGGGGCAAGTGGAATTTGTTCTGGGGCAATATTTGCGATTCCCAGGTGAGGAATTAGACTCAGACTTAAGCGACCAGCCCACAAGTACTATTAAGGGGACAAATACACGGCCAAGATCAGGGGTCTGGACACTTTGATAATCTGAGATGTAAATTACAGCAACTCTTTACAATGTATTACCTGAGTTAATAACCTAAAATGTATATGCCATGATACTTGACATAAGAAGTGTAACAAGCAATGTTTGGTGTTAATTTTTTGAATAACAACAATAAAATGTTTTAAAAAATAATAATAATAATCTCCAATGTACTAATCCAAGAAAAGTATTTTATATATATATATATATATATATTCACTGAAAAAAACATAGGTTATGGACCATATATAGTTAGTAATTAGCATTTACAAAACCTTATTTTACTGACACAAAACCATTGAAATTTGCATATATAGTTAGTTGCACTAACTATATATCGCGCACCCGCAATCCACTGCTGATGATGTCACATATTACATCATTCATGACATGGTCAGTGACATCACTGATGACATCACTGATGAAAACTCAAATGACATCACTGATGACAACATCCAGTGACTGTATGTTTCTGTAAAGTTAAAATATGTCTTACATATTGAAGAATGAGTGGATGTATAAGTGTCTGGATGAAGGATTTAGTAGGTGCATGACTAACTGTATGAGAGAGTGATTAAAGGTGTCTCACTGAGTGCATGGGTTAGTGACTAAACTGTCTTAATTTGTGCATCATTATATCTGTTGTTCTGTAAACTGCTGCATGTGTTGATCAGTAGCTATAGGATTAGCTATATGGGTTATTGATTGGTTGCCCAAGTTTTTGTATGGGAGAGTGAGTGTGTGTGTGGGTGGCTGGAAGGTGTGTGACTATGTGCATAGATGTGTAAGCAGTTGATTCACTAGATGTATGGGTTCAAAACTGCATGTGGAAACAGCTGTATGGGTGGTTGACTGTGTGCATGAGTGTATTGGTGAGTGAATGGATATCTCAGTGCTACATGTCAAAGTAAGTACATATGTAAAACACAGTACATGTGAGAGTTGACATATATAAATAACAGTGTATAAGAGCCAGTGAATGTGTGAGTGGCTGTATGGATCATTGTAAACTTGTATCAGTGATTGTATAAGAGAGTAAGTATGTGTTAGAATATGTTCTAAGGTTATATTAGAGTCTGAAGAGGTTCATCATATTATCACATGAATGATGTCAGTGATGTCATTTGAGTTGTCATCAGTGATGTCATCAGTGATGTCACTGACCATGTCATGAATGATGTAATATGTGACTTCATCAGCAGTGGATTGCGAGTGCGCGATATATAGTTAGTGCAACTAACTATATTTTCAATGGTTTTGTGTGAGTAAAATAAGGTTTTGTAAATGCTAATTACTAACTATATATGGTCTATAACCTATGGTTTTTTCAGTGAATTTTCAAGGTTGTAAATGCAAATTCCTAACTTTATATGGTCTATAACCTATGGTTTTTTCAGGGAATTTTCAAGGTTTTGTAAATGCTAATTCCTAACTTTATATGGTCTATAACCTATGGGTTTTTTCAGTGAATTTCAATGTTTTTTTAATAGCAAATATCAAAAGCTGTAGAATGTATTCTTCTTTTAAAGGAAAAATATATTTTATATATATATTTATTATAATTTTTTTATGCATCTGCCAAACCCTGACCTCTTAATAGTGCACTGTGGTGGAAATGATTTGGGCACTATGACTGGGGTTGGTGTGGAAATGCTTTTAAAGGACACCTTTCATCCATTGATGACACTTTTTCCCCAAACTGCCTTGGTATATTCCAATATATGCCAAAAACAGAAATGGAACTGGTCCAACCAATTTTGTCCACAATTTGAGAAAGCACGGAAACATGTGAATAAATCTGTTTCTGCTTACATGAGAGACTTTAGAATGGGTTCAATATACAACAACAACTTGCGTTACAACATACAAGACATCTACAGAGGAGATGGTGTGCACTTCTCAGATGAGGGGAATAGAATATTCCTCCTGAATTTAAGACTGTGCATTGGAACCTACTTGTAGGTACCTAAATCAGCCACAGACCCCAAAAGCTCTTTTCAGAGCTACCCTACCTCTGATCATTCAAAGCGTTTATCTTTTTCTAACTTTTTTCGCTATTTTTCACCAAAGTACGCTCCCCGGTACGCTTACCGGTGTGCGTACCGGGCACGCCCCACATGAATTTTTTTTTATTTTTTTGCCTATATGAGCATCCTAAGTCCCCCTCAGAAAACCTAGAGGGTCAGGAAGTGTCTTCCCTGCCCCCTTCTACCCATTCCGAACATTGTTTGCCCACCATCTTGTGTCTCAATTCTACCGAAACACAAAATGGAGGACTCCCGTAACGCTGTCGGTACGTGTACCGGGGCGCGCACCGGTAAGCGCTCGATAAAAAAAGGTGGGAAAGTAATTTACAGAAAAACCACTTGAGACACTTTCATCAAATATAGAATAGACCTTACTACATAGCAGTCCCTACCATTTACCCAAATTTGGTGGTATTCCATTGAGCCATTTGGGCTGTAGCCCTGTCTAAATATCCTGAGGTAAATTACATGACAAAAACACATATGAAACTGTTTGAATTTTTAACCAATTAAAATGTTACTTACATTTTGTACTTTTATGTGCTGACATTTGATTGGTTAAGTACATGAATATGAATATATATAAAAGATGAGAGGGAAACACAGCCATTTTGACTAACACTACCTAAGGTACATTTGGAAAAGAATTTGACAGAAAACTTCAACTACTTTGAAGAAGGTAAGTTGTTAATTTGAAAGGAGAACTATGACATTTAAGTTCGTTTGTATTATATGTTGCCCTTAGTAATTCCTAGTTTTCTCCATAATATCCCACCCACCCCAATCAACATACAATTGCAAGCGAGTTGTTATAATAGTAACTAGGCGGATGAGAAAGGAATAAGCGTCAGGAATATTATTACCTGTAAAGGTATGGTGCAACATGTTGAATGCTTCAATTTAATTTAAGTTTTATTTGGCTATATGATTTTGAGTGACACTGCACTTGGTGAAAATACGCTGGTATGTGTAAGCATAGACCTGCCAATACATGGCTTGATGGACAGATGGTAATCTTGTAAGCGGGGGCTGTAAGGCTTTACGCCCCCCTTTGTATCTCCCCGCAATGTGGTAATGCGGGGAGCTATGCCGATACATGGCAATATGCATAATATCAAGGTTACATTTAGAGCCTAAGAGAGCGCGTAAGGAATAAAATGTACTTACATGTTCCAAGATGGCGCGACCTAAAATAACAACTGAGTCCGTCAACTATGTCTATGAATGTCTGCATTAATACCCGAGCTATCTTGCACAATGTAATTGACACTGATGAAGGCTTGATACTGAAACGCGTCTGTTAAACTTTGTGATTAAAAACCTATGGTGTGAGCACTGACAACTTTGGTCCCACGAGTACAGTTCTTTAGAGAAACAAGGTCTAAAGCTGAGCGTTGTATATATATATATATATATATATATTACCTACTGGCGATAGCCAGTAGGTATATGTAGTTAGGATTTTTTTCCTATGGGACTTTTGAAAATTCTATGTCTAATAACTTTGGCGTTTGTGGACGGAATCGGCTGGAATTTTCAGGATAATGGCACATTTTGTTTCTGAGCAGCCCCTTAAAATTTGGGGGGGTTTCGTCAAGGGGGGGCCAAGAAAAAAGGGGGGTCCCAAAACGCGTTTTTCCCATGTTAATTTCCATAGGGCGTTTGGCCTCACTTTTAGCTCGAACGGCTGAATGGATTTGCACGAAACTTGGCAAAATTGTAGGGACTGTTAGCCCGATGTGACTTTGCTGGGTCTCAATATATGTGCTCCAGTGGATTTTGAGAAATTAACGTTTTAAAAAATGTATATATCTGTGACAGCGTCCTGGATAGCGCACCAGTTCGCGTACTTTTTGCGTAACGGAGCTTTGCGAAGCGAAGCTGATTGGCTCTCCGGTGTCTGTCAACATTCTAAACAGTCCGTAGCGGCCGCCATTTTATCTCTCGGTAGGATCGAGAGACAAGAGGAGGCCAAAACGAAGGGGGAAATGAAGGAAAGGGGGCAAGGTAGACCCCTTCTGACCCCCTAGGATTGATGAGGGGGATATTAAAGTGCCCCGCGGGTCCCAAAAAAAAAAAAAATGTTTTTTTCTTGGGGTGCGCCCGGTTCGCGTACCGGAAAGCGGTTTGGGGAGCGTACTATAAGGAAACAAGAATGATTGACTTTTAACTTATTGTATGTTTATTGATTGCTCGTTTTGTTTTTTTTTGTTTTTTTTTATTTACGTAGCTACATGTAGGTACCAATGCAGAGTCTATAATTTAATAAACGCCGTCTACTTTGTAGATATCTTGCCTGTTGTTAAAGAAATTATTGTGGTATATGGAATTCATACCATAGTCTGTCTGGAAAGCCGAAACAACATGGTGGCAGGAGATGATAAAGAGATGTTAAATGGAAAGGGGCGACCACTCGGTCCCCCCGAACGTATGGTTGGGTGCCCCGATCCCCCCGGGAAACCATTTTGGGCGGGAGGCGTGTCTCGGCTGGTATGCCCGAAGTGGCGTAGCCGGGGCGCGCCTTTTCCCGCCCAAGAGGGGTTGTTCTAGACACCTACACGGTTGGACACGCCCCGTAGGCGGTTGGAGGAGGGTCCACGCCCCACTCGAGGAAGAATAAAAGGAGCAACAATCCAAGGAAGCATCCTCTTGTTCCTGTGCTTGGAAGCTGCACCCCCTCGTTGCACGTGTGAGCCCGAGACGGAACAAGGAGCCAATTTTGAGAGCTTGTAATTTTTTGTGTTTCTCTTTCAGTGAGTCCAAAGCTTTGGATCCAGGACCTCGAATCGAATATCCGTAGACGATGCCTGGCAAGAGGGTCGGAAAGAAGGTTGGGACCGAACAAATGCTTCGCATGCTGGTAAAGGACATGGCGAACATGAAGAAGCAGATGGCGGCAATGAATGGCACGGGTAGACCGAAGAAAGTCATCGGACCAGCATTGCCGGGAGTAGTCCCTGCCGGGAGAGGTAAAAGGGCCAGGAATAGGGCGGCAGGAGGGGAGGCCCCGGTGCCCGAGTCCCCTCCAGCAAGCCCGGTCAGTCCGGTGGAGGCCCCAGTTCCGATCCCGAACGCGGGACAGCCGATCCCTGTGGTAGTTACACCCGTTAGCGAGGGGTATATGCCTCCCGAACTGGCCGCCCAGTTGGCGACATGGTTGGGCAAGAGAGTGGTGGGGCACCAGGAGACACGGCCGAAGAGGCCAGGTTAATAATGAAGCAGTTGCGGCAATCAAGAGATGCTGCGAAGGCACCTTGTCCTCTTGTTTCCCTGCAGGTTCCCTCGGAAAGGCCGGCGGCAAGGGTTGGAACGGCAGCAACAACAGATACAGCTACCGGTTCGGGTAAGCAGCCGTTGCCAATGGCGGGGGTGGGATCGTTACCCTCAAGGAGGGAAAGGGTGGTGCAGCATATTCCGATGGATGTGAAAGAAAGGATCTGGGCTGATAAATATGTGAATATGTTTTCTCTGTTGACCGATCACTATGAGATAGAGCACGTTAAAAATCAGAAGGAGTTGTTACATTCGAGTGTATGGCGTGCAAAAATGGCGGGTTTCAGAGTAGATGAAACGATCGCTAATTGGGCCAGGGCCTTTGGAATGTTCACTGCAATCATGGGGGAACGTAGGCCTGAATTGTTGGCGGAATTAGCCTGTTATCAAACACGTATTATGGAATTTTATGAATCATACGAAGGCAATCAATGGAATTTTATGAATCATACGAAGGCAATCAATGGATGGGTTATGATAACAAATTTCGTAAGGCCAAGGAGCACGACTCATCCCTGACGTGGGATTGTTTTGACTCCATTTCATGGCAGAAGCAGGGTGTGCCGAACACGGCGAAGTCGTCTTCTTGTCGCGGGAATGGGACAGAGCCTTCCCGCCATTATTCGGCGGCGCCTTTCGGGCAGGCGCCAACGGGGATCAGAATAATGGGAACTCAGGTAAAAAAGGGGTCTGTTGGAGCTTTAACAGAGGCAAGTGCACTAGGCCACAAGGGACATGCAAGTTCAGGCATGAGTGTGCAGGGTGCGGACAGTCTTCACACCCCGAGAGTTTGTGCAGAGCCAAGAATGGTGAGTCAGGAGGTAGAGGAGGAGCCAAACAGGTCTAACATCGACCGAGGGGCACCGTTACCTACTCCCGTTGACATCATGGCATTGATCCCTTGGCTGAACGAATACCCTGATCATGTCTCCGCTGGGGTGTTGCGAGATGGTTTCTCATATGGTTTCCACATCCCGGCGGGGGGAAGCACAGTGTAAAAATCAACTATCTGTTCAACAAAATACGGCGGTAGTAGATTGCAAAGGAGGTGACCCGAGGTCGGGTTGCGGGACCATATGTGAATCCGCCTGTTGTTAACTTTGTTTGTTCACCATTGGGAGTAGTCCCCAAGAAGGACCCAGGTGAGTTTTGATTAATCCATAATTTATCCGCTCCTAGGGGTCTTTCGGTGAACGATGCGATTGACCCGGGAGTTTGTTCGGTGCGGTACGCATCCTTTGATGAGGCCTCGCCATGTTGAATCGCCTGGGGCCCGGAGCGCTGATGGCTAAATCAGATATCGAGTCAGCGTTCCGGTTGCTCCCGGTACACCCACAAGATCAGCGTCTCTTAGGTTTTGTGTTTCAAGGACGCTACTACATGGATAAATGTATGCCGATGGGTTGCTCCATCTCCTGTGCGTATTTTGAGAAGTTCAGTACTTTTTTGCAATGGGCGTTCACCAGAGCCACGGGCTTCACACAGGTTATGCATTACCTTGATGATTTTCTGTTTCTGGGGGCAGCTGGGGGCACGGAATGTGAACAGGCTTTGAATGAATTTTGTAATCTCATGAAAAGATTCGGCGTGCTATTGGCACCAGGCAAGACAGTGGGGCCATCTACTTCACTCGAGTTTCTGGGAATTGAGCTCGATTCAGTAGAAGGGTGCTTCCGTTTGCCCAAGGAGAAGGTAATGAAATTTAAGGCCTCTCTTGGAATATGCCTTGGCGAGAGGAAAGTAACTCTCCATCAGTTGCAACAAGCTGTGGGTCAGCTTAACTTTGCCCTTAGAGTGATACCGATGGCTCGCCCCTTTTCCCGCTCTATCGCACAAGCCATGGTGGGCCTCAAGGAAGGGCACCACCGCACAAGACTGTCAGCAGAGGTTCGCCAGGATATGCGCATATGGCTGGCATTTCTGGCGGATTTCAACGGTAGCGTCGTGTGGAACAAACCATCAGCTTCCTCCGAGGAGCTGGGGTTGTGGACCGACTCGGCAGGAAGTGTGGGCTTTGGCGCCATCTTTGGTAATCGATGGTCGGCGCAAACATGGCCGGCGTGGTGGCACGATAGTAGGCTCACAGGTAACATTGGGTTTCTTGAGCTGTTCCCCATTCTGGTAGCCTTGAAAACATGGCCAGAGGGGTTTCGTGATCACGCTGTAGTGTTCTGGTCTGATAATATGACTGTTGTGGAATGTATCAATAATCAGGCAGCACGCTGCAAGTGGATTTTGAGATTACTGAAGGAAATTGTCCTGCTATGTATGAGATTAAACGTCCACTTTAGGGCAAGACACGTGCCGGGGGTACTGAACCAGGCCGCTGATGCACTCTCTCGTTCCCATATGCAGGCCTTCCGGGGTTTTCTGCCCTCAGCGGACTTGGTGGCGGCACCATTTCCCGAAGCTCTCTGGTCTCTCGGTGCCCCGGATTACAAAACCTCGTGGGAGAGAGTCTAGCACCCAGGACAAGGAAGGCATATGAAGGAGCGTTCCGTTCCTATTGGTCATTTTTGGGTCCAGCTAGGGGGGAGCATTGGGGGCAGGAGGAGTATGTCCTGAAATTTCTGGTAGCACTACATCAGGCAGGCCGATCACTGGCAACAGCCAATAGGCACAGGGCCGCCATTGCCTTTATGGCGCAGGCGCATGGCATCCATGACCCCACATCGTCCTTTCTCGTAAAGAAGGCACTGCGTGGGTGGCAACGCCTTGAGGGCCGTAGGGAGGATGAGAGGCACCCGATAGATCTAGCAAGGTTGTCCATGTTAATGTCCGTACTCCCTGCGACTTGTTCATCTCAAACGGAGACGGTGCTGTTCCGGGCCGCTTTTGCATTAGCATTCCATGGGGCTATGCGGGTAAGCGAGCTGGTAGCGAGGAATAAGCAGGATACGGGGGGAGGTCTGTGTCGAGAACACATTCAGATAAGGGGTGACACAATGGTAGTCACAATAGCCAAGTCCAAGACCGATCAGGGAGCCATCGGGGACAGTGTGGTAGTCCAGCGGATCCCGGGGTCTCCCATGTGCCCGGTAAAATGCGTGGAGGAGTATTTAGCGCAGAGGGTGGCATCATGGGGGGGGAGCTTGCTGAGGCACACCGACGCCACCCCACTGACTAGATTTCAGTTTCAGCGGGTGTTAACAATGGCAATCGCGGCAGCGGGCTTGGACCCGAGCGATTTTGGGACCCATTCCTTCCGGATAGGGGCTGCTACAGAGGCTACAGCCAGGGGTCTGAGTGTGGAAAAGGTGAAACAGTTGGGGCGTTGGTCCTCAAATTGTTATGAAAGGTATGTGCGGTTGCACATGTTGTGAAGCTAATGTCATGCACTCACGCTTCGTGTCTTCTGTTTGGTTTTCAGTTTCGCGAGCAGGCTTTGCGGGGCGGACTGTGCAGTTGACCCGACACCTGGGGACCAGCGGTCAAAGATCCCCGGCTGAGGGAAGAGTGGTGTGGGTCGTTGGCCACTCATACGTGAGGCGCGCCGCGGACGTATTCAAAGCAGGTGACATGATTCACGTGGCTGGGGAATACGGGTACAGGGTGACCTTCCACGGAAGGGGCGGGCTCTGTATTGACCAGTTTCAAGGTTTTATGGAGGGACTGTTAGGGCGGACAAGGTCACCGCCGTCTGTAATCATAGTGCATCTTGGGGGCAATGATTTGGTGACCATTGGTCGACGAGTACTTCTCGAGTTAATCTTATCCTCAGTAAGTTGGTTGGCGAGAAGGGTTCCGGGGTGCACGATTGCATGGTCACACAGGATTCCTCGGAAGGTGTGGCGGGGGGCCCTCTCTGTGTCAGCCTTGAATCAATCGGTAAAGAAGGTTAATAACAAACTGGGTAGGTTGTTTCGTACAGGAAATTTGCATTGTGTTCCACATGGATGTATCCGGGGGGACCATATGTATCTGGAAGACGGGGTCCACTTGTCCCGGGAGGGAAATGTCTTACTCATAGGTGACTTCATAGCTTGGTTAATAAGTTTGTGTAGCCATGACCTTTAGTAGGAGTTTTGTGAGGGGTCCGGATAGCCGGTCAACTATCCGGCCTGTGGCGGTAAGGTCATGATCGGTGAGCAGTAATTGGAAGATCCCTAGAGGTGGGGCGCCACCCATTATGGATGGGAGCGCCCGGGGGGAGGTGGCCATTGGCCCCTCACATGGGGAGGCGGTACCCTCTAAGGATGGGGCCGCCGAAAGGGAAGGCGGTCACGGCCCCTCCCTGGGGAGGAGGGGCTACGGGCCCCTCCTGGGAATTTCCCGGGGCCAGGACATCCGCGACGGCGGATGTGGTAAGCAGTGTGGGGTGGGAGGGGGGTCTACGCTACCTTCTAGACACCTCACACGAGTCCTCGGACGACCACCAAGATGGCGTCGAGTAAATATGGGGCCCCCGTTAAGACAAGGGAAATTGGAAGTTGGCACAGAGGTACAGTCCTCTGTGCGCCCGCCCCTCACAAGTAAGGGGGGGAGTTCTGGTATTTAGGGATCTTACACCGGTTACGACCTTGCCGTTGGCCCGTAATGTTAGGATGTACAATTTGAATTTTGAGAAATGCATTTACAGGATGTTTTAGAATCGGCTAGGAGAGCCTTTGTATTAGAGATATGTTAAGGTTATCCAATAAACATCGTAATGTGTAAATGAAATTGTACATGATATGAAACTGTTATTTTAATGTTTTAATTTTGTTTCATATTTTTAATAAATACGGCCGGGAGGGTAACTCCCTCCCGCCTTCCAAAAGCTCAAGAATTGTTTCCGTCTTCCCATTCTTGGGGATTGTGTTGGGAGGGGGTGATGGGTATCCCGGCCATATGGAAAGGGGCGACCACTCGGTCACCCCGAACGTATGGTTGGGTGCCCCGATCCCCCCGGGAAACCATTTTGGGCGGGAGGCGTGTCTCGGCTGGTATGCCCGAAGTGGCGTAGCCGGGGCACGCCTTTTCCCGCCCAAGAGGGGTTGTCCTAGACACCTACACCGTTGGACACGCCCCGTAGGCGGTTGGAGGAGGGTCCACGCCCCCCCCGAGGAAGAATAAAAGGAGCAACAATCCAAGGAAGCATCCTCTTGTTCCTGTGCTTGGAAGCTGCACCCCCTCGTTGCACGTGTGAGCCCGAGACGGAACAAGGAGCCAATTTTGACCCACCCACCAGCCCCTGATGGCAGCGATTTGTATTGCAATAAAGTTGATTAACGAGGATATTATCTCTTTTCAGGTTGTTTCAAATAAAGTTTGGATTGTTTTGATGTGACAATAAAATGGTTATTCTTTTTTAGCCAAAATATTGCAGCTGAATTGAAAGAGCAGTGATTGCATAGTTAGAAGTTTATGTTAAAATGTCTTACAGGATGTTTTACATTATTCCGTCCTCATTAGGTTAAAAAACTGTCGTATTTATTTTTGGTCGGGCGGTAAGGTCATGATCAGTGAGCAGTAATTGGAAGATCCCTAGAGGTGGGGCGCCACCCATTATGGATGGGAGCGCCCGGGGGGAGGCGTCCATTGGCCCCTCACACGGGGAGGCGGTACCCTCTAAGGATGGGGCCGCCGAAAGGGAAGGCGGTCAAGGCCCCTTCCTGGGGAGGAGGGGCTACGGGCCCCTCCTGGGAATTTCCCGGGGCCAGGACATCCGCGACGGCGGATGTGGTAAGCAGTGTGGGGTGGGAGGGGGGTCTACGCTACCTTCTAGACACCTCACACGAGTCCTCGGACGACCACCAAGATGGCGTCGAGTAAATATGGGGCCCCCGTTAAGACAAGGGAAATTGGAAGTTGGCACAGAGGTACAGTCCTCTGTGCGCCCGCCCCTCACAAGTAAGGGGGGGAGTTCTGGTATTTAGGGATCTGACACCGGTTACGACCTTGCCTTTGGCCCGTAATGTTAGGATGTACAATTTGAATTTTGAGAAATGCATTTACAGGATGTTTTAGAATCGGCTAGGAGAACCTTTGTATTAGAGATATGTTAAGGTTAGCCAATAAACATCGTAATGTGTAAATGAAATTGTACATGATATGAAACTGTTATTTTAATGTTTTAATTTTGTTTCATATTTTTAATAAATACGGCCGGGAGGGTAACTCCCTCCCGCCTTCCAAAAGCTCAAGAATTGTTTCCGTCTTCCCATTCTTGGGGATTGTGTTGGGAGGGGGCGATGGGTATCCCGGCCATATACACATTGGGGATTATATAGTGGGAGAAAGGAAGTAACTATGAACAAAGCTAGTATGTAACACAAAAAAGTTGCACAGTATATTTTAAGTCTGACTTCACGTTATAATACATTTGCTACTAGTTTTCAATATACATATAAAAATAAATAATGTGTCAAACAATTTTTGAATTAAGAAATAAAAATTTATTTTTCAGATTGTTTTTCAAAATTTAAAAGAAAATCTAAAAAATCGTGATCATTTTTTTCTTCACTTTTCAGTAGAAAATCTACTGCATCTACACATTGCACAAGTTCATTGTTTATTGTATCGTCGTAGAAATCCTTGTCATCTTCTGTCTCCATTTGTTTTTCTGTTTCAGTTTTCAAGTTGTTTTCTTGTCTTTCCATTTTGAATTCTGAAAAATGAATTTTTAAAAAATATATCAGTACAGATAGAGCACTGTTGGGTTTCAGTACAGATAGGCAGTTTGGTTAATTAAAAAGTGTTTTTTTCTTTGGGCAGTGTATGGTATCAAATTGGAAGTAGAAATATGAAGAAAATTATCAAATAAACGCTTAGTCAATTCTGAATTATACTATAGAAGTCTAACTCTATCCTTAATTCAGGGCTGGCGCTAGGCATGGGCAGCGTGGGCTGCCGCTCATGGTCTCGCACTCAGCCCACCAGCATGGGGCCACGCACTGGTGATGTGTCCTTTTGTTTTCCTGGAGATCTATCATAAAGAAAGGTGTCGCCTGCAATTAAGGTCCATTGGAGGGGGCCCCCTCCTTGGGCCTCCCATGGATGGTGTCAGGAGGTATAGGGGAGGGAGAAGGAGACGCTCCCTCAATTGCAAGGAGAACATTCACAGACACTGAGGGGGCCCCATTGTCCAGCATTTTTGTGCACCCACAGTTTTAACTTTTAGACCACAATCAATTCTCACACCTATGAAGGTGTGAGAAATGCGTGTGGAGTAAAAGTTAAAACTGTGGGGGCGTCAAAATGCTGGACAATGGGGCCCCCTCAGTGTCTGTGAATGTTCTCCTTGCAAGGGGCCACTTATGTAAATTGGAGGGGGCCTCGCGCACGTTCCTTTTTAGCCCAGGGCCTCACAAATCCTAGGACTGGCCCTGCCATAACTAAAACAGAGAAGTCTATTTTTTTCTATAAGTATTACAGAGTGATAGAATATAACTGTCAGAAAATGTTTTTCTAATTAGCTTTCAGTACAGAACATACTTCAGTTTTATAAATAATATCTTACCTTTTAAATATAACTTGAAGTTATCAGTTGATTTTTTGTTGTTATGCACTTCACGAAGTAGTAGTCAAAATGGGTGTGTTTCTCTCTCTTTGTATATATATATTCAGGTACATAACCAATGAAATGTCATGATATAATAGTAGAAATTGAAAGTAATCTTTTAATTGGTTGTCATTTCCAACACTTCCGATATGTTTTGTGAAGTAATTTACCTCAGGGATTTTAGAGATTTCTACATGCTAAATGGCTAAATGGTATTCCAACAATATTTGTGAAAATTGTAGGGATTGGTATGTAGTATGAGCTACTGTTTAATTGGTGAAAGTGTCTCCAGTTGTTTTTCTGTAAATTACTTTCCCACCTTTTTTGAGCGAGTGCTTGTCAGTGTGTTTCCCGGTACGCGAACTTGCAGCGTTACGGGAGTCCTCCATTTTGTGTTTCGGTAGAATTGAGATACAAGATGGAGGGTAAATAATGTTCAGAATGGGTAGATTGGGGTAGTTTAGACGTATCCTGTATCCCTAAGTTTTCTGAGGGTGGCTCAGGAGGCTCATATATGTCGTTAAAAAAAAATTGTTTTTTATCGCGTGGTTAGCTGCCGGTACGCGAACTAGTTAGCGTACCGGGAAGCGAATATAGGTGAAAATAAGTGAAAAAAGGTACATTCGAAATTTCAAAAGAGTACACTAAGTTAAGGTAGCTCTGAAAAGAGCTTTTGGGTTTTGTGTATGTTCTAGAAACTTATAAGTAGGAACCAATACACATTCTTAAATTTAGTATGAAAACTTTGTTCCCCTCATCTGAGAAATGCACGCCATCTCCTCTGTAGATATTTATTTATTTTATTTGCAGGTTTGTACCGCGCTGGCTTCACTCCCAAGGGAGTATCTCCGCGCCTTTGGCTTCTACAGAGGGTTTTGAGGGAGGGAGTCTTTAAAGCTGTTCCAGTCTGGGTTTACTGTTCAAACAAAAAGGTCTTCAACCTTTTCCTAAAGGGGAGATGGTCTACACATAGCCTAAGAGATACAGGGAGGCTGTTCCAGAGAGAGGGGCCAGCTATTGATAGGGTTTTAGTTCCATGTCTGGCCTTCTTAGCTCTGGGTACACACAGGAGACCTTGTTCACTTGATCTTAGTGTCCGAGTGGGAATGTAGGGCGTAAATTTGGTGGTTAAGTATGCGGGGCCCATACCATGTAGGCTTTTGTGTATGATGCAGCATACCTTAAATTTTGCATGTAGTAACGCAAGTTATTGTTGTAGATGCAGCCCATTCCATGGTCCCTCATGTAAGCTGAAACAGACTTATTTACTTGCTTCCTCGATTTTTCTATTTTTGGACAAAATTGATTGGACCACCTCCATTTTTGTCTTTGGCATATATTGGAATATACCAAGGCAGTTTGAGGAAAAAGTGTCATCAAATGCTCAAAGGTGTCTTTTAGGAGCATTTCCAGACCTACCCCAGTCAAAGTGCCTAAATCGTTTCCGCCACAGTGCACTATTATGAGGTCAGGGTTTGGCAAATGTAAAAAGGTTTTCACCAATGGTATCAATTGGTGACATTTCAATCCTCTCCGGCCAATCCATTTAATTTCCACATTTTGTAAATTGAGGTTGTGTAAATTTCTGTTATCAGCATACCTGTGAGCCCAGTGGATGTAGCTATGTCCAAGAATCCAGACTGAAAACATGGCTAGAGGAGTTTTTGCTGCAGTCAGATGAAGTGTGGGAATGAAATGGCAGTTGAAATAGTGAAGTTTGTAATGAAAAAAAAACTGTGTAGTTTAAGTGCCAATTATTCATTAGCAGTGATTGGTGTATTTTCATTGCTGAAAACAGAAAGTTAGGGTGCATGGATGTGTTCTTTGAAAGATGTAATTTGAATGGTTAATAAAAAATGATGTTATGAAAGATTTCAGTGGATTCGCAGGTGTACTGAGAGTTCAGAGTTCATTTTAAACATTGTTGTGTGAACTTGTAAACCTGAGAGGTCTGGCAGGCGGTAGTTGCTATGGAAAAAGGTCAGAAGGGGCAGAGGAGGGAAGGGTGTTGATTTGAAAATAGTGAGGGAAGAGTTTTGATTGGCTGACATGAGAGATATGTGTGATGAATATCAGCGTTTCAGTGCCTTTGTTGGTTCCAGCCTCTGGAGTGCATACCTTTAATTCTGCTAAAGAATATTTGGTGTGTTTCTGAGACTGTTTTGAAATTCAAAAAGAATTTGTAAAGGTGAGTTATCGTTTCTATATTTTAGATAAAGACTAGTATGCTTTTTTGAGTAAATAAGAAAGTCAGCAGTGTATTTAAAATGATGTTTTGCGTCAAGTGTTTGCATTCTGCTTTCAAAGGCTATTTTGCATTCTTTTACCAATTGTAATTGTAGTTAATGTAAGTACTGATAAGGTGTGTATGTACATAGGAGCTGTGTTGTGTTTTTTTAAATTATGATCTGAAAATCGTTTTTAAGGAAAAGGCATGCTTTAAAAAAATATGAGAATTTATTTACTTGTGATGTGATTCCTGCAATGCGTCGCTTTTGCAGAACAGATGCATGATGCATTTGTGTTGTTATTGCCCCATGCTGTTCTACAGTGTATATGTAAAAAATGATGCATAAGTGTTGCACGGGTATTGTAAATACTCTCCTATGTGTACCTAGCCATTTCAAGTCACCCCCCCTCGTTCATGGGCCTTGTAAATACGTCCCCATGTGTGTCTGGTCATTTGTAGTCACTTTTCCCGTGGTGCAAGGCCCTGGTGAATACGCCCCGATGTGTGCTTGAAAAATTTTGTTTTTGATTGTTTGAGTTACATAGCCATGTAAAAAGTTATTGAAAAAAAGGTGCAAGAACCTTAAAAAAACGTTTTCATGTGTATTAGGGCATTTTAAGTCCGTTCGCCATGAATGTAGATGTATAATTGTTTTACTTAAAAAGTTTTAAAAAAAATTTTGAAATCAAATGCATGTACACATTGGGCCCGATGTAGGTGGCCGTTTCAGGCCATTTACCGACCGATTACGGCCCATTTCGGTAAATGGCTAATCGGTATGTAGGGGACTAAATCCAAGGCCACATGTAGGTAAATCTACATTTACAGAAAGCCCATAGGAATGAATGGGCATTACCGATTCGGTATTTACCGAATCGGTAATAAAAGAATTGTTAAGGATTCGGTAACGAATCCAGATGTTGAGACCTACATACCATTTACCGATTTTGAAATACCGAATCGGTACAATTCGGTATTTTAAAATCGGTAAATGTTTTTTACCTACATCTGGCCCTAGAATCGGTATTTTACCATCAAATTGGTTTTGATGGTAAAATACCGATTCGTAAAGGCTCCTGGCACTCTGAAGAGTCTTACCTACATATGGGTGGCTTCAAATCGGTATATTTATCGATGTTTTATTTTACCGAATCGGTAAAATTACCGATTCGGTAATTTTACCGATTCGGTAATATATTGCCCCTTACATGACAAATTTTGTAATCTGGTCGGTAACGGCCGAAAATACCGTTTTTCGATCGTTACTGACCGACCTACATCTGGCCCTTAAAGTCTAAGGCCCAGATGTAGGTAAAATAGATTTTCCGATTTTTAATTACCGAATTCTACCGATTCGGTAATTAAAAATCGGTAAATCTAACGGGTGGATATGTAGGAACATCCAGATGTTCCTTTTACCGAATCGGTAAATATCTGTATTTACCTATTCGGTAAATACCGACCGGTAATGCCCCATTCATTCCTATGGGCTTTGAAGCCCATAGGAATGAATGGGGCATTACCGGTTGGTATTTACCGAATCGGTACATACCGATTTTGACAAGGGTGCAGGGGGTGTCACTTTGACACCCTCTAGCACCCCCAAAAAAGATTCGGGGGCCATGTGGCAGGCATACCTGCCCTAAGGGCAGGTCTGCCTGTCATATGGCACAGGTGTGCATGCACACATGTGCATGCACACCGGAATCGGTATTTTACCATGAATTTGGATTTCATGGTAAAATACCGATTCTGTAAGGCTTGTGGGACTCAGAAGAGTCCCACCTACATCTCATTGTTACCGAATCTGTAAAAATACCGATTCGGTATTTTACAGATTCGGTAAATTTACCGATCGGTAAATTTACCGAATCTGTAAAATTTGTGGCCCTACATACCATTTTGTGAATCTCGGTCGGTAACGGCCGAAAATACCGATTTTCGGCTGTTACCGACCGACCTACATCCGGCCCTTAGAGACAGATTTATGATGGTTGTGCGCCTCTTTTGTGCTGTTGGTGCGTCACTTTTGTAATGCAGGAGAGATTTACAAGAAGCACCATGTTGCAAAACAGCAGCCGCGGGTCGTGGAGGGAGTTACGGTGGGGCAGGCATGCGGGGAGGGGGAGGGGCAGGGTGGAGGGACGTAAACACTGGCATATGGATTATTGCAGGTAAGTACACAATTTAATGTGCGTAAAGTTTCATGTGGGCTTTTTGTTGCAGGGTGGGTAGTCATTTGCATGAAAGCCCTGTAATACTATCACTATCACAGTAAAATTAAAAAAATGTTATTGAATCATCTTTATAGCGTTGCTGAATCAAATTCTTACTGTTGATTTACTGTTTGGTATTAGTGGTTAATAGCATTTTTTGTTATATTTTACCACAGATTCAACTGCAGATTATTGAGAAATTAGACAATGCCGTCTAAGGATAGAATCCGAAAGTCTACGAAATGTCAAAGACAGCAGATTACTACATTTTTGCAGCAGTCCTCTACATTTAAATCACCTCAACGCACGAAGAAAGCTTCGGGTAAGCGAACGTAAACATTTCTTAGAAACATTTGTAGAAACAAAAGTATAACTACAGAACAAGTTTTAGTGCCGAAAAAGAGAGCCAATTTAAATGGAAAGGAAAGGCCCGTCAAAAAAGTTTCTGCTACAGCTGGAGATAACTCTCTGCATGGCAGTAGAAGAAAAAATGCATTCAGGGACATTCGTAGGCGAATGTTCCGCAACAGGGTAATTGTCAATTTGCTAAAACAATTCAAGAAAGGCCAACAGAAAGTGGCATTTTATAAGAAAAAGAAAAATGTAGAGAAAATTATTGATCAGGCTTTCGAAATTAAGCGAAAGTTATTTATTTTGGTAATTAATAGAATTAGGAAACTAAACAAGGTAATCTATGTTTTAAAATCAAATAGTAGATGGAAGAGAGAAGTAAATCGAAGTAATTTTTGTGATGTTTTCTCAGGAGAATGGATGCATAGTTCAAATAGTGAGGCATTTTTTAATGAGGAGAGTTATTTTCAGGACAATGATTTGGTGCATGCAGTTGACACCAGTGGCCGAGCTTATGAGGTGAAAGACGGTCAACCGGTTGAAAAAGAAATACTTGTGTCTGCAGATGCAGAAGAGGCGTTAAGTGATGAGGTTTTAGGGAGACGTCCTAAGGGACCAGTGTACACCTGGAAGTGTAGTTCTATTTGCAGTGTGCGACAGGATTCCATCAATTTGCTTTGTGATTTTATACGGACATTTCATAAGAAAAGTGTAAAGCAAAAAATAAAGATGTTGCAAGAATTAGATCCTTGCAGAGTGAGACAAGTGACAGGTTTGCGTGGTCATTCACTGGCTTGTCTTTCCAGGAGAGTATGCCAGAGTGTATTTCATCATTTCAGGATGCTAGCAGTGCATCATAATAAAGTGAGGAAATTAGTAAGAATGTTGTATTATGCTAAGAGTCCAGCAATTATGCTTAAACAATTAAGCAGTGCTCTTTTGCATGGTTCTGAAGTAGATGTGAAGAATATTTGTCAAGAAATTGAGTTCTGTCACTTTGCTGGTAAAGAGAACAATGTTGATATTGAATCACTAGAAGAAGGTAATGTGGAAGACAGTGTACAGATTTTCAGTACAGATAAGTTTCATAAGGAAATTTCCACGTTTATGGTGAAATCAAGTGAGAGGCCTAATTTCACTTGTGTGTGTTGTCGACGGACTTATTATAAGAATCAGACTAAGTTAGTGGATATATATGCAAAAAGTGATATGGAAAACAATAGTGAATGGAAGGATTTTGCCACATACTTGATGGTAGAAAATTGTTTTGATTTGGGAGCGGACCAACGTATGTGTACTTATTGTTTTAACAAATTAAACCAAAACCAGATGCCTGCTAGAGCAGTTCATAATAATCTGGAATTAGATGACATTCCTTCTGAATTGAAGGATTTAAATACTTATGAATCTATTTTGATTCAAAGTGTCCATCCCTTCCAGGCTATTGTACGAATGGAGCCAAAGACAGGGAAGTTGCCTCCATCAGATTTACAGAGAGGATTAAAGGGAAGGGTTGTTTATTTGCCTTTGGATTTGAAGAAAAACATTAATACAATAGGAGTAGAGAAAGTGGAAGAGGAACCTCTGGTTATCATAGTCAATGGTGTTCCGACAAAGAGTAAGAAAATCTGGCAAGATTTAGTGGATGTTAGGAAAGTCAAAAAGGCAACATTGTATTTGATAAAAAACAATAAGTACTACAAGAATGTATGTGTTGCAGAAGAGGAAGTAAGTGATGAAGAGGACAGCGATTTGTGTCCTGGACAAATTGAGAAAGTAGAAGCCTCTAAAAAGGAAGAAATATATGAACATTATAGTGTTCATCCTTTGCATTCCAAGGAAGTCATTGGGAATGCTATTGAGTTGTTTCAAATGAAACAAGCCAAAGGGAGTCCCATTAGTGTTTGGGAGGAAAGTTTGGAAGCTCGATGTTTTCCACAGTTATTTCCTACAGGTCGAGGAGGACGATATTATGAGCGACCTGTTTAAGTTCCTGCTTCAGAATACCGGACTTTACGATTGTATACAGAAGATCCTAGGTTTCGACAATGCATCCCTTATTTATTTCATTTACTGTTTGAAAGTGATCTCTCTGGATTGTCTTATGCAGTGAACCACATCTTGAAAAGTGGTGTACAACTGCGAAATATCTCGGCAAGGTACTTTATGGATAAAGTCAATGTGCAAGACAGTATTTTGGATTCTCACCTGATTAATCTCATGGCTTGTCAACGTGGTACTAATGAGTATTGGTACCGCCGTCATGGTAACTTAAAATGTATGCTGAGGAACTTAGGAACTCCCACATGGTTCCTCACTCTCAGCTGTGCTGAGTATGGCTGGGAAGACTTACTTGAATTTCTACGAGAGGTAAATGGAAACATTGAAAATATTGTATTCAAGACACCCGGAGAACTGTGCTCTTTGGATCCAGTGAATGTATGCAGGTACTTCAATCATAGATTTGAAGCTATAATGTCTTTCATCACGAACAAGAAAAATCCACCTCTTGGAGAGGTGTTGGATTTCTTCTGGAGGAAGGAGTATCAAGCAAGAGGTGCTCCTCATATACATATGCTGCTATGGATCAAAGATGCACCCAAATTTGGAACAGATCCGGATGACTTAGTGATGAGTTTCATAGAACAGTATGCTACATGTGCTGTTCCAAAGACAAACGAAGACAAAAGTCTAACAGAACAAGTTTTACAGTTTCAAAGCCATCGTTGTGGAAAGTACTGTCGTCGTAAATTCAGAAACAAGGACAAGTACTACACCAAATGTCGTTTTTCATTTCCACGGTCGGTGATATCCAAAGGAAGAGTGAACAATTTGATGTCTTCACTGCGACATAATGTTACGAGGAAATCACCCAAAACACATACAATTTGAAAAGAAACGAAGAGTCCAAGTACATCAATGACTACAACCCAGTGATTTTGTCCATGTGGAATGCTAACATGGATATACAGTTCGTGGCTGACAACTGTATGGCTGTGGCTCGGTATGTGACGTCTTACATCACTAAAAAAGAAAAGACAGAACTGAAGGATATGTGGGAGGACATTTCCCATGAAAAGAGCCTCAGTAAGAAGTTGTACAGTTTCAGTCTGAAGATGTTGTCGCATCGAGAAATCGGAGCTTACGAATGTTCTGACCGGTTATCTTCAGCAAGTCTCTATGCCAAATCTAGGAGTATCATTTGGGCGAGTCTTGGTCTTGCTGCAACGCGTAATCGAGTTCTGAAACCTGTACGGGAAATTGAGTATTTGGCGGAGAAGGAGCCAAACAGTACAGATATTTTGAAGAGCAACATGTTGGATACATATTATCCAAATAGAAGCAGTCACCTGGAGAATGCTTGTCTGTATGATGTTCTTCAAAATTACATTTTCAAGAGGAACATCAAAGAAGATATCGATAAAGGAGTGTATGCTGTAATTGGAAGTGAAGGATGTCTGGTCAAGCAAAAAAAATGTCAATTGATAAATCATCGAAAATTGGATTGTGAATCTTCCGAAAGAAAAGAGTTTTTCTATTTAGCTCTTTTGCAACTTTTCAAGCCTTGGCGTGCAGAAGAGGAACTGCTTGGGGATTTTCTCTGTTACGAAGACTCCTTCAATACAGCCAAGGAGTCCATAGAATGTCCTGTTTTTCCCAAATATCTACAAATGTTGAATGCAGAAATTGAGCAGGAAGCAACAATTGCAGCCGAGATTGCTAGAGACAGTTCTAAGGACAGTCAGAGTTCTGTTTCATTGAGTCAGGATCCAGTAGGAGAACCAGTTATCGAAAATGAAGCTGCCACTGCCATGATTGAAGTGGAAAGAGCCATGGCACATGCTCAGAAGGATGCAGTTAACTTAGAAGAATTGGAAAGACAACTCAACGTTGAGCAGAGGAAAATATATGACGAAGTTACCAACCAAATTGAGCATGGATTAAGTCATGAGAAGGAAGAGTGCTCATGTACGTCGTTGAAGCCTGTCCGACTGTACGTGAGTGGAGAAGCAGGAACTGGAAAAAGTTTCCTCATTAAAGCAATTTTATGTTATCTGCAGAAAAGGACTGAATCATCGCTGTCTTGTGTTGTGACTGCTCCAACTGGACTGGCAGCTCATAACATTAAAGGGATTACTTTGCATCGGTTACTGATGCTGCTAGTGGAGCATGATAACAAATTACAATACCACAAGTTATCTGGAGATGCTTGTTGTGAAGTATCTAGAGTCCTGCAGAAGATGAAACTTCTTATCATTGACGAAGTAAGCATGGTTTCCAATGTCATGCTTGCTTTTGTGCATTTGAGAATGCAGGAAGTTCTTAAAACAGAGTATGATGTGTTATTCGATGGCAAACACATCATTGTTTTTGGTGATCTTCTGCAGCTGACACCAGTGAAAGGACAACCAGTGTTTAAACTGCTTACACATGAAGATACCAAGAAGTGCCTAGGGAGCATTGGCAACGTTAACATATGGTTAAACTTCAGTTATGCTGAGCTGCATGAAAATATGCGTCAGGCGAAGGACGAAGATTACAAGAATATTCTGCAAGATGTTAGAATCGGGAAAGTGACTGAGCGTGGTAAAGAAGCTTTACATGCACGCTTACTGTCAAATTTATATCCAGAAAAAGACGTTTTGCCAGAGGATATTTTTCATAAAATTACTGAGAAGAAATCTGGAATATGTTTGATGCCAACTCTTGCAGAATGTTCCATCTTCAACAACAAAATGTTGAATTTAGAAAAACAAGACATTGTAAAACTTGAAGCTATTGACAAAATAGAGCATATGGGAGCAACAATTATTTTGTCAGAGAATTTGAAATCTAAATTGGAATCATTAAAGAAGACTATATCTAAAACTGCGGGTTTTGAAAAGACTTTGAATGTATGCTTAAATTGCCGAATCATTTTGAGAAGGAATTTACATGTTGAAAGAGGTCTGGTAAATGGATCAATGGGTAATGTTGTTGATTTTGAGAAATACAGAAGTAGAGATGGAATTGAATTTTTAAAAATGAAATTTGATGGCATTGAGGAAGTACAGCTAATTGGTCGTTGCTCTGCTAGGTTTTTGCTTGTTAAAGACTTATATGTTTGCCGTAAGCAGTTTCCTGTTTGCTTGGCATATGCGGTGACAATCCATAAATCGCAAGGTTTAAGTGTAGATTCTGCTTTAGTGAATATTGGCAGTTCTGTATTCAAAGAGGGTATGGCTTATGTAGCATTGTCGAGAGTCAGAACTTTATCGGGATTGTACTTGATTGACTGTGATGTCACAAACATTTGTGCGGATCTAGATTGTGTTAAGGAATACAATAGGTTAAGAAGAGAGTATGCGCCACATTTGCCTCAATATCCTTTGTTTGAGAAACGTGTTGTAGGCCGGAAACGAAGAAATATCTGTAATAGTAGGGAGGTTGATGCAAAAAGACCAAAAGTCGATGAACCCAAAAGTGGAAGCAGGAATAAAATGAATTCTGTTGAAAATGTTGTTGGTTTTAAATTTGAAAATAGTTCTGGTGTCAACTGCTATGCTAATGTAGTTGTTAATGTTCTCTTTTCACTAGAGACTTTCAGAGAACAGATTGTGATCAATTCGGAACAAAGTTTATGCTGTTTGTTAAATTCTGTGTTAGAGAAATGTAGTGCTGATAAAACGAGAGTAGAAAGTGTGTCTAAAATTTGTTTTCTGTTAGACGAATGTTCAGGTCAAACAGAATTCTCTGAAAATATTCAGCAGGATTGTCAGGGGTTTTTAATGTATATGCTTGATGTATTGCAAGATGAAGGTGTAGATGTAGATTATCTATTTGGCCTTTCTTATCAATGGCAGCATGACTGCGTGAACTGTAGGCTATCAAGTACTAATAGTGTAGACTTATATATTTAACTTTGCCTGACAGTAAATCAGTATCCTTCAATAAGCTAGTAAAGGCAGCCAATCAAAATATGGAGTGCAGCCAATGTAAGTCTGGAATGCTGTCCACGTTAATTTTACGAAGTTATGGCCAGTATGTCATTTTAATGTTCCAACGATGTAGGCCTGATGGAACTAAATTGACAACTTTAATTAATAATTTTGTGGCTTCGCAGTTGTCAATATCAGGAAGGACTTTTAAAACTACTGCAATTATATATCATAATGGTCCTTCAACTAATTCAGGACATTATACAGCTTATTTAAAATCTGGAAACGGATGGTCATTCTGCAATGATTCTGTTTTAACTTTCCAAAAAAGATTGCCTTTCCACCTTCAAAACTCTTACCTGGTGTTCTTACAACCCAAAA
Source organism: Lissotriton vulgaris (assembly GCF_964263255.1). Taxonomy (NCBI): domain Eukaryota; kingdom Metazoa; phylum Chordata; class Amphibia; order Caudata; family Salamandridae; genus Lissotriton; species Lissotriton vulgaris. The sequence continues at coordinate 1,064,644,358 of NC_141697.1, forward strand.
TTTTAGGAAAAAAAGGTTGGGATTTGTTCAGAGGAATTTCAAGATGTTCTAATGGCTCCTACTCTATATGGCCTTGTGGATAATTGTAGTACAGAGCGAAAACTGTTTGTTTTTATAAGCAAAGTCAAGTAGCAAATCAAAATAAGGAGTAGAGGAAATGTAAGTCTGCTATGCTGTCCACATTATTTATGGAAACCTATGGATGAAATGTCATTTTACAATTTCAACTACATAAACTGGAAGAAAATAAGTTGTCCAGTCTAATTAAAAATGTTTTGGCTACATAGTCATCGATTTCAGGAAGAACATTTGCAACTGCAGCTATTATATAATATACTGGTCCTTTGACAACATCTGGATATTACACAGCTTATTTAAAATTTATAAAATGGCTAGTCTTTCAGCAAACATTACTAATTGACTATGAAGCAATGTTGCCTTTTGACTTGTTTTTTGAAGTCAGAATTTAGGGTAGGTAATTGGACTATAATGATTCTAGGTGTTGCTGTAATTTAGTGTTCTGTTTCAAATTGCTTTGTATGTCTCAGTTTTCTTAAAACAATTGAGTTTATCTTTCAGAAAGTGGTGGGCAGAAAATAGTAACAGCACAACAGAGTATAAGCTGTTCATAGGATATCCTTTGACGTCATAGAAAGTAAGTTACTTTGGAGAAGTTCCTATTTCTGCTTATTTATATTATTTGGGTTTTTTAAACACAATCATTTTGATTGTGTTTTTTTTTCCCCGCTGTTATATGATGAATACCTTCAACTCACTGTTTTCAGTGAAATTTGATATTTTCTGATAACAGCAAAAATAAACCATTAAATATGTTTAATTAATTTTGTACTTTGAATTGTGATTTATAATATGTATATGGATTGGTGTGGCTCACTGGTTAGAGGTGGCAGACCCGGAAGCAGAGGTCAGCCCGGGACCAGGGTTCGATTCCTGACGTGGCAGGGTCTTGGGCCATGGTCAGCGGTCTCGATAATTCTCGCCTCGGTGCCTACTCCAACCATGGGTCCCACTCAGCAACTCTGGGCAATAGCTTGCTTAATCTCTACTAACGCCCCCATCAGCGCCGGGGATGCCTGGCTTCACCTTGGGGATGCCCAGGAGGGATCATCTCACAGGGAAAGCCACGGTGGGTTCCCCAGCGGTATACAGCGCTGGGACGCCTCTTTGCTGGGGCAGCTGTGCGCTTTACAAGTATATCACATTTAACATTCATTTTGTCTCATGCTCACACTTTTTTTACCACCTTCTATTAATTTAAATTTTTTTGTTCTTTCTTACACAGATTAAAAGTATAAAAAAGATAATTTAGTACGGTAATGACAATTAAAAGGTAAGTGTTTAGTACTCTTTACGTTACATGTCTATCAGATTTAACTTTTATTAGTTCCACTGCTTCTTTTCTTTAACCCTTAGTTTCCTGTCTTTGCTACTTCCTTCATTTCTTTTTCTTTTACTTACTTATACTACTCTTTTCACTTCTTCTATCAGTCCCTCTTTCAACAGTAACTGTGTGTTACTCCCTCTATTTGTCTTTCTTTTCACATTACTCTCTGTTTATTTATTCGTCTTTTTTAAAAAAATATTTTTTTTAGTTCGCTCCCGGTTTGCGTACCCGAACGCTAACCGGGAAGAGAATGAAAAGAAATAGAGGATGCTAGAGTGCTAAACATTCTGGCAATTTTTTTAAAAAGGGAAGGTAGTTCTGAAAAGAACTTTTTTTTATTCTTTTTGATGTTTTATATTTTTTTTGTGTTTTTTTGCGGAAGGGGAAACAAAAATGATTCACTTCAAAGGGCTCAACAGGAGCAACAAAAAAAAAAAATACTTTCTTGGACGTTTTGGACATTGATGATTTTCAAAAGATGTATTTATTAAAGTATTACTCATCTCTCCACATGAAATTAATTTTCCACATGCTAGACATGTAAATCTCATCTGCCCAAAGTTCTTTTGGAGATTTGGGACCGTTTCTCCTGCCTCTGACTCACTTATTGCTAAGTCATTGGTGGATATTTTAGCCGGTCGGGGTTATCCATCAGATCTCGAAGTTGTGCTTTAGAATAATTAAGAGGGTGCCAACTCTCCATGTGCCGATGCATGGTATGATTACCATAGCTATATTTTTTTTCGGTCCCTCTCGAGAGTTCGTTTTTGCAGATGAGGCAGGTAACGTATCTGGCATTAACTTTCTTTTCATGAGAAGGATGAGAAAAAAATTGCCAGATAAAATTCACTTTGATATGGGACGTTCTTGGCATTTCTTTCAGAAAGCCACTAGTCCCTTGCTCCTGTTCCTCGTCTTCCTCTTCTTCTTCGTCCTGGTTGAAGATGACCTGGCTAGTCGATCCTCTCTTCTTTGGTGGTGGTGGAGGTGGTGGAGATCCACCAGCTGCAGATAATACAAATGCCATGTCTTAGCAAACAAAAACAGGTCTTTCTCTCATAAAAATGAAAGTCGGAGTGAGGAAAAAAGGTGGGACTTTCATCATTTGAGAAAAGAAAATGTTCTAAACCAATGAAAAGTGTTTATTTTACGTTATATGATCAAGCGTTCCATCATTAGGAAACTAAAAGTAAAATGAACCAATGAAAAGTTTTATGAAATAGTCACATGACCTGTTATGCTTACGTTCCGCGTTCCGCGCTGCGCCTCGGATCGATTCCGGGCCTTTACGTTTCGCGCCTTGGTTCGCGTTCCAGAACGCTTCCGGGTGCGCTAATGCAGAACGTCTTAAGGGGCATTACGTAGTAACGCGATATGTTGCGTTTACGGGACGCATCGCGATGTGCCTTTCTAACGCGGTATTTGCACTAACGGAACGTTTACCGTTTCGCGGATCGGCAGCGAAACAAGAAAAAATTATTTAAACTATAATATAAATTGAATTTAAAAAATATAATACAAATATATATAAAATATATTTGTGAATTAGAATAAGAACATATGTTACAGCTATAGATATTTGCTATTAAATAACCATTGAAATTCACTGAAAAAACCATAGGTTATAGACCATATATAGTTAGGAATTAGCATTTACAAAACCTTGAAAATTCACTGAAAAAACCATAGGTTATAGACCATATATAGTTAGGGATTAGCATTTACAAAACCTTATTTTACTCGCATAAAACCATTGAAATTCGCATATATAGTTAGTTGCGCTAACTATATATCGCGCACCCGCAATTCACTGCTGATGATGTCACATTTTACATCATTCATGACATGGTCAGTGACATCACTGATGACATCACTGATGACATCATCCAGTGGCTGTCTGTTTCTGTAAAGTTAAAATATATCTTACACATTGAAGAATGAGTGGATGTATAAGTGTCTGGATGAAGGATTTAGTAGGTGCATGACTGACTGTATGAGAGAGTGATTAAATGTGTCTCACTGAGTGCATGGGTTAGTGACTAAACTGTCTTAATGTGTGCATCATTATGTCTGTTGTTCTGTAAACTGCTGCATGTGTTGATCAGTAGCTATATGAGTAACTATATGGGTTATTGATTGGTTGCCCAAGTATTTTTATGGGAGACTGAGTGTGTGTGTGTGTGGGTGGCTGGGAGGTGTGTGACTCTGTGCATACATGTGTAAGCAGTTGATTCACTAGATCTATGGGTTCAAAAGTGCATGTGGAAACAGCTGTATGGGCGGTTGACTGTGTGCATGAGTGTATTGGTGAGTGAATGGATATCTCAGTGCTAAATGTCAAAGTAAGTACATATGTAAAACACAGTACATGTGAGAGTTGACATATATAAATTACTGTGCATAAGAGCCAGTGAATGTGTCAGTGAAGCAATCTGCGCCACATCTAGGAATAAAGCCCCTGGCCCAGATGGGGTGCCAGCTGACTTTTATTTACATTCCCCCAAACTCTGGGCTGGCATCCTGGCCAACGTGTTCACAGCCGCAAATACTTCACCCCCCCAAACACGTGGGCTACTTCCACCATAGTTCCTATATTTAAAAAGGGCCGAAGGGACGATCCAGGGTGCTACCGACCTATCTCCCTGCTGGACTCTGCTATTAAGATCCTGGGCAGAGTCCTTTTAGACAGACTAAGAGATAGCCTGGAGGACTGTGGGGGCCTGGCTGATATACAGTATGGCTTCAGGGAAAAAAGGGGCACGATAGAACAGTGCTCAAATCTCCACCTCTTGATTGCCAAGTACACGGTGGCCAAGGAGGGGTCCTTGTATCTAGCATTTATGGACCTCTCCTCGGCCTTCGATTTGGTCAACAGGTCTAAGCTATGGGAAATTCTAATTAACATGGGAATTGATGCAGACCTGGTGGCGTTTATAGCATCTATGCATCAGGACCTATTTGCTGCTGTAAGAGTAACCAAAGAGGGTAGATGCACGTCACGCTTTAGATCCCTACGTGGCGTTAGGCAAGGATGCATACTGGCCCCCCTGTTGTTCACCATCTATATAAATGACCTAGGCAAACACTTAATTGGGGCAGCAAGTGACGTTCCGCGTGTAGGAGAAGTTAAGATCCCTGCTCTCCTATACGCGGACGATGCTGTACTAATAGCACGCACAGGGGTATGCCTCCAAAAACTGCTAGATGCATTTGGGACCTTTATGGACCGGTTGGACCTGAGGGTTAATGCTTCCAAATCGCACACTATGGTCGTAGGTAGACAAGGGAAAAGGGCCAAGAGAGGAATAAAAACCTTTTTCTGTAAAGGGGAGATTGTATCGGGAGTCCCCGTGTTTCCCTATCTGGGAGTCCTTTTTGACAGCAGGGGTACCTGGGGCCCACAGATACGTGCAAAAAGCCTAGCGGTCACAAGAACATCCATGGCCATCTTAAGCTTCGCTAAAAGGCTGGGCCATAGACCTATGAAGGCCATTATTCAGGTTTATAACAGCAAATCCCTTCCCGTGGCCTTGTATGGTGCCTCCTTATGGGGCTACGTACGCCTAGACAAAATTCAGGTAGCTGAGAATAGTTTTTTACGTTCAGTCCTGTCCCTCCCCCAATCCTCCCCGGTTTTTTCCATCCATTCAGAACTTGGTATGGATTATATCCAGGACAAACTGAGACTGGCTCCACTAACATACTGGCTTAAGACCTGGTTAAACCCTGAATTATCGTTAAACCACATGATCATGAGGGATGTGATGAGGTTGGAATACAGTCACACGATTCCATGGCTGGCGTATTTGCACAAATGTTTTAATGAACTAGGTCAACCAGATTTATTCACCTCTCCCTCGTGCATTACAAAGCAGGATGTGTGTTTCATAAAAAAACAGTTTATGGCCAGGGCATATATGTTGCGAGAAGAAGGAGAATTGTCTAAACCCTCTGTCCGTTCACACTACCTAACTATCCAGTCACTTGCAATCGAGCCTTATTTATGTTTTGTCACAAATCCTTTTCACAGATTTTTGTTAACAAGATTCAGATTCAATATCATTCATTTTTATTTGGGTAATTTTAACAAATGGACGAAACCTGAGTTAGCACCACCTTGCACCTGTGACAATTTTTCTGTTCAAGACAGTTTACATTTTGTTATGTTTTGTGATTTCTTCTCCGCCCAAAGAAAAAAATACCTGACACCAGTTTTAAGAGAAGCTGGCTTCTCCCAGGTGAGACCAGCAATGCTATATTTACAATCATTGGGCAACATTTGCATTACTTTTGCCATGGCTAATTTCCTGGTAGCAGCAACCAGAGCCAGAAGGAGCATGAATTTGGAAAACTGATGTACATAATGGGTCTTTTAAATATTTTTAATGTAATTATTTAATCAAATTAACTTGCTGATATATGAAACTGTTTAATTCTTTTTTAACTGTAAATAATATTGTTTTTATGTACTTTGTATGATTTTATCAAATCGAATAAAGTTAATTTGACTGACTGACTGACTGAATGTGTGAGTGGCTGTATGGATCATTGTGAACTTGTATCAGGGATTGTATAAAAGAGTAAATATGTGTTAGTATATGTTCGAATAAGTAAGGTGTGTATAACTGTATAGTTGAGGAAATGGAGGTGTGATTGATTCTTTGCATGACTGACTAGGTGTGTGAGTAACTCCATGGATGAGTGACAGTCTGTGAGTGTCTGTTTACTCTGAGTGTATCTAAGGTTATATTAGAGTCTGAAGAGGTTAATCGTATTATCACATGATTGATTTCATCAGTGATGTGATCAGTAATAACAAATGAGATGTTATCAGTGATTTTATCAGTGATGTCATTTGAGATGTCATCAGTGATGTCATCAGTGATTTCATTTGAGATGTCATCAGTGATGTCATTTGAGATGTCATCAGTGATGTCATCAGTGATGTCACTGACCATGTCATGAATGATGTAATATGTGACATCATCAGCAGTGGATTGCGGGTGCGCGATATATAGTTAGTGCAACTAACTATATATGCGAATTTCAATGGTTTTATGCGAGTAAAATAAGGTTTTGTAAATGCTAATCCCTAACTATATATGGTCTATAACCTATGGTTTTTTCAGTGAATATATATATATATTTTTTTTCAATTTGTAATCTTTATTCGGTTCTTAAAAAGACACCATAAAAGCACATATACAATATACACACAAATATTAAGAGAAAAAAATGAATTTCCATTAAAAATATTATAAAAGATAAAATTAGCTAAAACCATAATTCATTGGGCTAATGGGGCAAGAAGTTCATTTTTTAAGGGGTCAGGTAATGTTAAAGTCCTAATTCTCTGGTGTTCCTTAACCGTAGTGCCATCCGGATAAAGTTTATAGTGCAGAATAGAGTGTAAGCGTCTTCAGCTTCCTGTAGGAACTTCAGGGCCAATTTCGCTTGTTTAAACTTTGAGTCTTTCAGAATCCCCACCAGGAACTTATGTCTTGGTACTGTATAGAATGGACACAATAAAACAAAGTGAAGGGTATCCTGCGGAGACCTGTAGTCGCAGCCGCAGGTACCCTTCTCTTCCACTGTGTGAGTGAACACAGCCGGAACCACGAATAGGTGGTGGAGCATGTTAAGTCTAAAGCGAGTCATGAAATAACGGTCCTGAGCATTATACATGACCCTCAAGTATGGTTCCATTCCTTGCTTCGCTGTGAGTTTACAATAAGATAGGACGGTGGATTTGTGACTTTCTTTCTCAGCCCTAATTGTCTGTAGCCGTTGAGGAAAAAGTTTTTTTACCAAAGTTTTGCTCTCGGCAGTTAGAGAATCTGGGTATGTGAAAAAGTTTATACAGTCAATCTCTGCTAGTGAGTTCTTAACGTACTTCAACCAGGGTATATTGTGACCTTTGTCTCGTTTGAGGCAATCCAATATAATTTGTCTTGTTAAGGCCGCCTCGGGGTTGGTCCATAATTTGACCCATGCCAGGAGAGGTTTAACTTTAATCCGGTCTTCCATGAAAGGTTCTCCCACTTCCTCATGGATGATGTAAGCCTGTACACTCTGGGGCACTTTCAGGACTCTTCTCAGAAATGTATTTTCTTCTGTCTGTATTTGCTGTGCTTTGTTGTCTATGAAGCCCCATACTTCTGCACCATAGGTTACCTTCGCACAGCAAATTGACCTATACAGGTTAAGTATTTGCTCTGGGGACCATCTTCCCAGTCTTTGTCCGTACTCCATGATGGCTCCTACTGACGCTGCCAATTTCGTTGCGTGCTTCTCCGCCAGAGGTTTGAAATTAAGATGGTTATCGAACAGTACCCCCAGGTATGAAAAAGTCTGATCAATCTTATGTGATCCAATGTGGTAGGTAAAGTTCCCTTTTTTCAATTGCCCTGATGTAGGATTTTTCCAAGTTTGTCGCTAGATCCAGCTTGTCCATGAACTCGACAAAGCCGTCAATCAGCTTTTGTAATCCTAGAGGGGTTCTGGCAAGCAGTACCGCGTCATCGGCGTATAGTAGTACAGGCACTGCACGATGACCAATTTGGGGTGAGTCCACCTTTAGTTTCAGGAGATCTTTTTCCAAAGAGTTGATATATATGGAGAAAAGAAAAGGCGCGAGGATACAGCCCTGCCTCACTCCACTGGTACAAGCAAAGGGGTCGGTCTTTTTTCCCTCTTGGTTGTACCTCACGCTTGCAGATGTATTCCAGTGTAGAGTTTGCAGGGTATCCACAAGGGGTTGATCCACTCCTAGTTCTGTCAGCAGGGACCAGAGCTTTCTTCTGTTTACGTGGTCAAAAGCCACTGAAAGGTCCATAAACCCCATATAAATGGACCCCTTGCCAGCGATGGTATATTTTGCTGTCTGAAGATATAAGTTCAAACATTGGTCAGTGGTGGATCTGCCCTCCCTGAAACCGTATTGGATATCCGAGAGGACCTGGTGCTCCTCTGCCCAATCTTGTAAACGGTGTAAGATAACTCGCCCTAATACTTTTGCAGTCACGTCAATGAGTGAAATGGGGCGATAGCATTGAGGGTCGTCACGATTCCCTTTTTTGTAAATAGGAACTATGGTTGCTGTTGACCAAGAACGAGGCAGTCCTGCCACCACTGTCTCATTCAAAACCCTAGTGAGCAACGGGGCCCATAGCTCGGGTTTACTTAGGAATAGGTCGGGTGGAATTCCATTCGGGCCGGGTGCTTTATTTTTGCTGAGCCCTGCTATTCCCATTTCGACTTCTTTCAGGGAAAAGTCCAATTTAGCCGGCTGTAACCTCCTTGGTCCGTCCCCCTGGATTGAATGTCTTGAATGGTTGTAAAGACTCTGAAAATGGTTCTGCCATTGTTCTGGCAAGATGATGTTCGTTATTTTTGGTGCTCCTTGGTCCTGGAAACATGGGGAGTTAATAACTTTCCAGAAGCTTGAAGTGTCTTTCCTTTCTGCAGCGCCCCTTAGATCCTCCCAGGCTTGATTTTGTAGACTTTGTTTGCGTATTTTCAGAGCTTTTTTTGTATTCAGCTCTATTCTGTGCAACTATGAACTTATCCCTTGGTTTGGCATGGAGGCTAAGTTTCAGTTTTTTATGCGCCTTGGTGCAGAGAGAGTCGAACTAGCATGGAGTTGAGGGCGCTTTGCTAGTTCTAGAAGTCTTCAAGAGATTATTTACGTGGGTCGCAATTTCTTCAAATGCCCTGACCACTAGGACTCCTTCCACGCTGGGATCAAGGCATGTGTTTATTGCTTCTAAGCCCTCTGTTATCAGTCTTTTATAAAATCTGCCCCCATCGATCCTGGCCCATTTAATTCTCCTTCCTTGATCCACTGCCTTTTCTATTATGTCAGTTCTCTTTGGGCCTAATTTAAAATCAAACCCTTTTGTTGTGAGTATGACCGGGTTATGATCACTGAAGATGCTTGCATCTATTATAATTTTACTGATGTTTCTTTTTAGTATGGGCGAGACTAGGATATAGTCAATGTAAGAGTGGCAGCCTCTGCCTTTGTATGTTGGGTTTAATTCTCCTTTTTCGCCCAACACCGCAAGATCTAAAGTTTGGATCAGATTGTGCCTTTTCGTTAGTCTCTCCAGGTCCCATCCCTCTTTTGCATGAGTGAAATGTGGGCCTTTCATTATGGTGCATCTTGACCAGTCTTTATTAAAGGGTTTTAATTTATCACAAAGGTGCCAATTAAAATCCCCCAAAAGTATTAAACTTGGGGGCTTTGGTGTCTTGTTTAAGGAGTTCAAATTTTCTAGGCAAGAGTCCAGTTCATTTACGGCTGTTCCCTTTTCCATCGTGCCAACAGCATTATACCAATTAACTAGAAAAAAGTTTAGTCTTTTGGAGAGAAACCTTACTACTTGTAGGTTGTGTGAGACCCAGTTAAGGTTTGACCAGGTGCCCTGGATATGTAGGTTAACGAATATTACAAGTCCCCCGCTAGCTCTCCCTGGGGATACCTTTCTGGCCGGGACAGAGAAACTTTTGTAACCCTCTAGGCTATAGTCATTTAGTTCAGTGACCCATGTTTCTTGCAGGCATATAATTTGAAATTTGTTTATATAGCTGAGCCATTCTTGGGATTCGAATTTGGCCGCTAATCCTGCTATATTCCAGGATACAATTTGTAGATTTTCATAAGTGTCCTCCTTAGGAATTCCTGTTAGATCTCTTGATAGGAACACTGCCTGGTCTTCATCTTTAGGTGGTATATCAAGACTGGGTTGTGGGCTGCAGTGGATAGCTAATCTACTCTGTTCGGTGGTTGTCCTGTGTTCTGGGATTTTTATCAGGTCACCTCTTCCCCTGCTTATTTTAGGAGACTTATTGCCGCCTGCCTTGCTAAGAGCGGGTTCTGGTCTGTTCACAACCCCCATTCCCGTTCCTATTGTCAGCAGTCCTACCTCCCTCAGCCTTGCATGTTTAGAAGATTTCTTTTCCCGTACATGTCAATCGACCTCTTCAAGTACGCTAAACCTGTTCCAGTGTGCGTGCTGCATTAGGAAGGGATCCTAATTTGGGGTCACATAATATGGCCTTTGCCACTGGGTTGGTCTGTATTGAGGATCCATTTGGGGCATTCTAATCATCGGGGGTCTATTGCTCTGCGTGGGTCTATGAGGTGCGAATGGGTAGAAGTAGGATAAGTGTACAGGATGAATTTGTGAGTGGGTACAACTAGGGGGGGCATTGCAAATAAAGTTAACTGCTGCAATGTCTCTAAAGTTCACCATAATTATATCCCCTGCTATAGTCTTTGTACCTTTACCAATCCACTCCCCCCTTCTTACTGAGAGAATCTCCCCGTGAATGTTGGGGGGTAGTGGTCTATGTATTTGTAACCACTGGGCACATTTGTTTTTTAACTCTACTTGTGTTTCCCTTTTGCCCTCTCTTAAAGGTGGGACTCCTGTTAATACAACTACGAAGGGTAAAGCTTCAGGCGGGAGATTGATTGTCCTGAAACGGGTTGCTGTTTTATTTTCTTTAGTAGTTGCAGATGGAGTCGGATTGGTCTTGGAGTTCACTTTGGAAGTTTGAGCATTATTTCCGGGTGGTGTTTGAGCAGATCCGTGGGATGGTTTATTTGTTTCGGAAATTGTTTGTTTGTTGGTCTTGCCTGTGTTCGGTGTGGTAATGACCTTTTGTGTGTCTTTTATGCTTTTTTGTGTGGCTCTGGGGTGGTATTTGCTGCCATATCCGTTATTGGGTTGACCTTGTCTTTGGTTGATCTTTTGGGTAAGGCCCCGTCCTATTTTGTTGTTATTAAGGCACCCTCTTGTGCTGATTGGCCTTTAGGGCCAACACCCTTGTTGTTTACGAGAGATGTTAGTCTATCGATCTTGGCTATAAGAGGTTTTATCAGCACAGTGATGGAGTGTTCGAGATCCGTTTTAAGGTCAGCCACCATGTTGGTGATCAAGCAGGGTATTCCTGGTGTAGGTGGATTTATAGGCGTCACCAAGTTGTGGTTTCTGGTTTTAGTTTGGCCTTTTTTTCCTCCGCATTTCGAGCCTTCCCTAGGCCAATTTTTTTCCGTGGTGTTTGATTTCCTCTTATTGTTATTTGTTTGTGAATCCGTTCGCTCCCTGCTGATTTTGGCGGGAGCCTGGGCGCATGGGAGATCGACGAAAGAGGAGGGGGTGATAGCCAAGCTAGTGTCAGGGTCATCTGCAGAGTCTAAGGAGACTGCAGATAGATTGATAAGAGCTTCCTGAGTGTCTTGGACGATAGTCACGGGTGGTAGAGACAACCTTCTCTCCGTGTTTGCGATGGCATTGGATACCGCCCCTATAGTTTGTTTCAACATCTTATCAATAGCAGTTAGAGTTGGTAATGGTTGTGGGGGATCCGCTTTCGGTTTTGTACTTGATCTTAGTGTGGGCATCTTAGGCTTCTTGACTGTCTTCCTCATAGTATGTTGAAAGAGGGTGCAGTGGCAATAGGTTGATTTAGCTAAGTAATTTAGGTCACAGGTAGTTACCTAGTTAGCGCAATGCCTTGGATGACTTTAGGGGGGTGGCCCAGCCCAGCCTCTTCTGGCCGATGAGGGCCACAGAGGGCCCACCCTTTGCCCGGGCTTAGCCCCGGGCGTCCCGCTCGCGTCCCACGGAGCTGAGGGCTTGCTGAATTTAAAGCCCCTCCTGGCGCCTTAATTGCGTGTCAGGGAACGCGCCGCCGCCGCAAAGGCTGCCGGGATTTGGAGTCCCGGAGCGGCGGTGGCGTGCCTGGTGATGGCGGTCGCTGAAGGTGGTGCTGTCTGGCGTGGCGTAGGTCGGCAGGACTCCTCCTGCACCTTGTTCGGGAAGTTCGTGAAGTGTCTCCGCCAAGTAAGGAAAAGGTTTGACTCCCTCCGCTCCACCGAGGGCTTGCTGAATTTAAAGCCCCTCCTGGCGCCTTAATCGCGCGTCAGGGAACGCGCCGCTGCCGCAAAGGCTGCCGGGATTTGGAGTCCCGGAGCGGCGGTGGCGTGCCTGGTGATGGCGATCGCTGAAGGTGATGCTGTCTGGCGTGGCGTAGGTCGGCAGGACTCCTCCTGCACCTTGTTCGTGAAGTTCGTGAAGTGTCTCCGCCAAGTAAGGAAAAGGTTTGACTCCCTCCGCTCCACCGAGGGCTTGCTGAATTTAAAGCCCCTCCTGGCGCCTTAATCGCGCGTCAGGGAACGCGCCGCTGCCGCAAAGGCTGCCGGGATTTGGAGTCCCGGAGCGGCGGTGGCGTGCCTGGTGATGGCGGTCGCTGAAGGTGGTGCTGTCTGGCGTGGCGTAGGTCGGCAGGACTCCTCCTGCACCTTGTTCGTGAAGTTCGTGAAGTGTCTCCGCCAAGTAAGGAAAAGGTTTATAACAACAACCTGAGTCTTGAATAAGTTTTAATTATTGTCCTTTTCTTTTCTTGCTAGTCTGGAGGAATCCAACGTTCTTGAAACAATAGGGGAATCTGAAGGTGAGCACTAATAAATGTAAATGCTTTAAAAAAATGTCTCTTGTCTTCTGAAAGCTAACAGTTTCTAATGATCACAAATAGTTAACAGCATTTTAGTCTCTAGTTCCTTAATTATGCACGCTGATTACTGACAAAGTCTTGTCTTTCGTGATTACTGGCAAAGTTTTGTCTTTCATATACTTTTGTTTATTAGCGTCCGCTTCTAAAAATGATGCATCGATTTAAATAAAATAAACTATATTAATCAAGGTCAAATGCTACTTACATTCAGAGACGCTTTTTAAGTTCTGCGCGTTATAGTCTTACTTGCTCTTTCTCCTTTTCTTAGTGTCAGGTAGGAAGATTAATTGCGGGGAGCGGAGACAGGAAATCCAGCTTCTGTGTTGCCTCGGAAAACACCCGGAACAAAATGCGGTAGAAGAATACTTTTGCTTCTTGAAAGGACAATCGGGAGAAGGACGGGCCCGATTCACGGAACTAACTTAAGACATAATCCTAAACTTACTAATTTTGGTATTCACAGAAGTTAGGATTTTGTCTTAAGTTTGTCTTAAGACAGACTTAAGACAAAATCCTAACTTAAGTCTGTCTGAAGTCTGTCTTAAGTCTGTCTTAAATCTTGTGATATTTTTATACAATTTAATAAATTGAATTTTCTGTGCTAATTTAGTGTGCTATTTTTATTTTTATTCATCACGTATTTGTTACCTGAACTTTGCCAGTATTTATATGTTGCCTGGGTGTTTTATTGTTCACAAGTTAATTGCCCTGACCCAGGAACCTCATTCCTTATCAGGGGGTCCTTGTTTTTTCACACATTGAGCACATGTGTCACTCCATACGTGGTGCTCAAAGATTCAAAGATAGAATATATATATATATATATATATATATATATATATATATATATATATATATATATATATATTACTGGCGGTTGCCAGTAGGTATATATAGTTAGGAATTTTTTCCTATGGGATTTCTGAAAATTCTATGTCAAATAACTTTAGCATTTGTGGACGGAATTGGCTGAAATTTTCAGGAAAATGGCACATTTTGTTTCCGAGCAGCCCCTGAAAATTTGGGGGGGTTCCATAAAGGGGGGGGCGAGAAAAAAGGGGGGTCTCAAAACGCGTTTGTCCCATTCATTTTTCCATAGGGCGGTTGGAATCACTTTTAGCTCGAACGGCTGAATGGATTTACACGAAACTTGGCAAAATTGTAGATATGGTTTGCCCGATGTGCCTTTGCTATGTCTTAAAATCTGTGCTCCAGTGGATTTTGAGAAATTAAAGTTTTAAAAAACAGATATATCTGTGACAGCGTCCTGGTTAGCGCCCCGGTTCGCGTACCTGACGCGTAACGGAACTTCGCGAGGAGAAGCGGATTGGCTCCCCGGTGACTGTAAACATTCTAAACAGTCCGGAGCGGCCGCCATCTTGTGTCTTGGTAGGATCGAGACACAAGATGTGGCAAAAACAAAGGGGGAAATGAGCATAAGGGAGCAGAGTACTTCCTCCCTGACCCCCTAGGTTTGATGAGGGGGCTTTAAAAGGGCCCCGCGGGGCAAAAAAAATAATATTTTATTATCGTTTTTTTTGCGGCGGGAGCGCTCGGTACGAGCACCGGGAAGTGGTCCGGGGAGCGTAATATAGGGAAAATAGAATGAAAAATGTTCAAATAATGTATGTATATTGATTGTTCTTTTTGTTGTATTTTTTAAATTTTTTAATTTAAGTACCAACATGTAGGTAGCAATGCAGTCTAAAAATAAAAATACACTGTTTCCTTTGTAGATATCTTGCATGTTGTTTCAGAAGTTATTGTGGTATATGGAATTCATAGCATAGTATGTGAGGAAAGCAGAAAGAATATGGAGGCAGGAGATGAAAAAGAGATGTTAAATACACATTGGAGATAAAATAGTGGGAGAAAGGAAGTAACTATGAGCAAACTTACTATGTTACACAAAAAAGTTGCACAGTATATTTAAATTCTGACTTTACATTATAATCAATTTGGTACTAGTTTAAAAAATACATATAAAAATGAATAATGTCTCAAACAATTTTTAAATTATTAAATATAAATTTATTTCTCAGATTTGTTTTCAAATTTAAAAGAACTTCTAATGTTTGATTGTCAGAAATGTCCTCATTTTCAATCAGGAAATCTACTGATTCTACACATTGAAGAAGTTCATAGTCCCGTGATTCATCAAAGAATTCAGAGTCATTGGGTTCAATATCTGTATCTTTGTTGCTTTCCAGAACAATTTTGATGGTATTTTTTTGCTCTCCTTCCATTTTTGTGCTGTAATTTGAATTAAAAAAAATATATCAGTAGAGATAGGGCACTGTTGGGTTTAAGTTCAGACAGGTAGTTTGGTTTTTTTAACAGTGATTTTATCTTTGGGCAGTGTATGGTATCAGACTGGAAGTAGAAATATAAAAAAGTGTATGTGATAAAGCCAAAGTAAATTCATAATTATACAAGACAAGCCTAACTCCATCCATAACTATAACAGAGAAGTCTATCTTATTCTATAACTATTACAGAGGAATAGTATATAACTATCAGAACATGTTTTCCTAATTAACTTAAAGTGCACAACATACTTCAGTTTTTAAAATAACATCTTACCTTTCAAAAAGAAGTTTAAGTTCTCAGTTGAAAGGCACTTGAAATGTACTTCAGGAAGTAGTAGTCGAAATGGCTGTGTTTCTCTCTCTTTCTTTATATATATTCAGGTACATAACCAATCAAATGTCATGAAATAATAGAAGATAATGAAAGTAGCATTTCAATTGGTTGTCAATTCTAACACTTCATAAGTGTTTTTGTTAGGTAATTTACCTCAGGATATTTAGTCAGACCTACAGCATAATTTTCTCAATGGAATTTCATCAAATTTGGGTAAATGGTAGGGACTGCTATGTAGTAGGAGCTATTCTATATTTGATGAAAGTGTCTCTAGTGGTTTTTCTGTAAATTACTTTCCCATCTTTTTTTAGCGAGCGCTCACCGGTACGCTCCCCGGTACGTGAACCGGCAGCGTTACGGGAGTCCTCCATTTTGTGTATTGTTAGAATTGAGACACAAGATGGAGGACAAACAATGTTCGGAATGGGTAGAAGGGGGCACGGTAGACACTTTGTGACCCTCTAGGTTTTCTGAGGGGGGCTTAGGACGCTGATATATGCAAAAATAAAAATAAAAATGTGAACATTTTTGCGGGGGGAGCGCCCGGTACGCGCACCGGTAAGCGAACCAGGGAGCGTACTTTGGTGAAAAAAAAAAAGTTAGAAAAAGATAAACGTTTTGAATGATCAGAGGTAGGGAAGCAATGAAAAGAGCTAATGGGTTCTGTGGCTAATTAAGGTACTTACAAGTAGTAAGCATGAGCGAATTTTGCGGATCTCGCGTTCGCGAATTTTGCGGATTTGCGGATTCGCAATCCGCAAAATCCGCGAATTCCCGCGAATTTGCGGATTTTTTTTTTTTTGTGTTCGCCCGTGTTTCTGCCAGTTCGCGAGGGTTTTGTACACTTTTGCAAATTGCGAACTTACCTGTCGGGTCGCAAGTTTCGCGAACTTGTTGTTTCTACGTGTCCAGCCTGTTTGGGACACTCTTCTTCATCACTGCCACTCTCTGTCACCACTGCCACTCTCTGACTACTCATGCCACCCTCTGGCCCACCCATGCCACCCTCTGTTTCATCACCACACCCTCTGGTTGTCCAGTGTACATTATTTTCGGCAAAGCAAAGCACACCTTCCCTGCCTCAAGTGACCTGAATTAATTTGGGGCTGATTCATGTGTCACAGAATATTTTTTTAGCTGGCACCTGCTTCCTTAGTGCGCCCTGATTAGTGATCTTTTGCACTTGCTAAGTGCTTTCATTGTTGCAAAATTAGTTACAACACCTGCCCTGCCCCAACTGACAATAATGAATTAGGGGCTGATTAATGGATTTTAACTTCCAGCCTGGCTCCTGCTTGTCTCCCTTAGCTGTAATTCAGGACCTTTGTGGCATATGTGTAACTATTCTGAGGTTCAGAGCAGGGTCACATAATAGTTTCAACTGGCAACTGAACTCTGGAGGGGCCCCTCAGGAAGCACTCCAGGAAATGGCTACTAATGATGAGCCTGAACTTTTGAACCTGGTAAGTAGTTACTTTCAGTTTTGCTAAGATCGTATTTCTGCAATTTTGCACTTATTCGCGGGGCGCGAACTCACGCGAACAGTGCGAGCAGTGCGAGCAAAATCCGCTGCTCGCGGATTTGCGGATTTTGCGGGAAATTCGCAAATCTCGCGGATTGCGGATTTCCCGAAAATCCGCAAAATCCGCGAGCGGAACGGATTTTCCGCCCACGCCTAGTTCCAATGCAGAGTTTTAAATTCAGGAGGAATATTCTTTTCCCCTCATCGGAGAAGTGCACACCATCTCCTCTGTAGATGTCTTGCATGTTGTAACGCATTGTAAATTCTCTCATGTAAGCAGAAACAGATTTATTCACATGTTTCCGTGCTTTCTCAAATTGTGGAAAAAATTGGTTGGACCACTTCCATTTCTGTCATTGGCATATATTGGAATATTTATAATAACAAAGAAGGAGTGCCTCCTTGAAAAATGAGGAAAACAGCATTCACTTTTCCCAAAAACGTGTATTAACAGAAGCACTTAATGCCCCAACACCGTTCAAAGGACAATAGTAATCCTTTTAAAAGACCCCTCACTCACCAACCTGGTTGGTGACATGCTTCATCATCGGGGTCCCACCCCATAGGCCGAATGCCTACAGGGTGTGCTACGACACCTGATTACAGTGGAGCGGGATATTGTTTTTTATATGTGCTAACTATGCATGTGTGAGGGTATATTTAAAAAGGGCCAGTACTACTCCGTTCAAGACTTTATTCTTGAGCGTCTGAATCCTAATAAAAACAATTGTGGCACCTTTGCCCAACTAGGAGGGCTTTGGTGTCTAGAGAAGTGTGATATTAAAAACAGTTGTAAAAATAGCCAAGTGTGCTATGTGATGTGAAATAATAAAGTAAACTAGGTCTACATGTTTCAACCAATTGAAAAAATTCTATGGTTTTCGTCAGGACCGTGTATATTACAAGGGGCGGTACGCACTCGCTAAGGTGCGGCCTACCCTCAAGTAATTAGCAGACCGCAAATAATGGTCTGGATGTGAAAAGGTGTATTTAATCCTGAATTCAGGAAAAAACACTTAAAGCGGTATTTCTCGCTTCATGGCTTCGGGTGAACCAAGACGGCGATTCTCCGTCATTTCAAGGAAGATTTTTGGCAAGACTGTAAACCTACTCGGTTCCAGTACGCGAAGCCTCCGTTCAGTACACACGGAGGCTTCGCGTACTGGAACCGAGTAAGTTTACAGTCTTGCCAAAAATCTTCATTGAAATGAAGGAGAATCGCCGTCTTGGTTCACCCGAAGCCATGAAGCGAGAAATACCGCTTTAAGTGTTTTTTCCTGAATTCAGGATTAAATACACCTTTTCACATCCAGACCATTATTTGCGGTCTGCTAATTACTTGAGGGTAGGCCGCACCTTAGCGAGTGCGTACCGCCCCTTGTAATATACACGGTCCTGACGAAAACCATAGAATTTTTTCAATTGGTTGAAACATGTAGACCTAGTTTACTTTATTATTTCACATCACATAGCACACTTGGCTATTTTTACAACTGTTTTTAGTATCACACTTCTCTAGACACCAAAGCCCTCCTAGTTGGGCAAAGGTGCCACAATTGTTTTTATTAGGGTTCATACGCTCAAGAATAAAGTCTTGAACGGAGTAGTACTGGCCCTTTTTAAATATACCCTCACACATGCATAGTTAGCACATATAAAAAACAATATCCCGCTCCACTGTAATCAGGTGTCGTAGCACACCCTGTAGGCATTCGGCCTATGGGGTGGGACCCCGATGATGAAGCATGTCACCAACCAGGTTGGTGAGTGAGGGGTCTTTTAAAAGGATTACTATTGTCCTTTGAACGGTGTTGGGGCATTAAGTGCTTCTGTTAATACACGTTTTTGGGAAAAGTGAATGCTGTTTTCCTCATTTTTCAAGGAGGCACTCCTTCTTTGTTATTATATCTGTACTACGGGGACCAGGAGTTCCTACCACACATAGTCATATGTAAATCTCCCTCACTCTCCCTTTTGTTACAAACATATATTGGAATATACCAAGGCAGTTTGGGGAAAAAGTGTCATCAATTGATGAAAGGTGTCCTTTAAAAGCATTTCCAGACCAACCCCAGTCATAGTCCCAAAATCAATTCCACCACAGTGCACTATTAAGAGGTTAGGGTTTGGCAGATGCATAAAAAAATTATATTAAAAACATATAAAATATATGTTTCATTTAAAAAAATAATACATTTAACAGTTTTTGATATTTGCAATAAAAAAAACATTGAAATTCACCATAGGTTATAGACCATATATAGCTAGGAATTAGCATTTACAAAACCTTGAAACTTCACTGAAAAAACCATAGGTTATAGACCATATATAGTTAGAAATTAGCATTTACAAAACCTTATTTTACTCACACAAAACCATTGAAATTCGCATATATAGTTAGTTGCACTAACTATATATCGTGCACCCGCAATCCACTGCTGATGATGTCACATATTACATCATTCATGACATGGTCAGTGACATCACTGATGACATCACTGATGACAACTCAAATGACATCACTGATGACATCACTGATGACATCACTGATGACATCACTGATGACATCTCATTTGACATTACTCATCACATAACTGATGATATCATTCATGTGATAATATGATGAACTTCTTCAGATTCTAATATAACCTTAGATACAATCAGTGTAAACAGACACTCACAGACTGTCACTCATCCATGGAGTTACTCACACACCTAGTCAGTCATGCAAAAAATCAATCACACCTCCATTTCCTCAACTATACAGTTATACACACCTTACTTATTCAAACATATACTAACACATATTTACTCTCTTATACAATCCCTGATACAAGTTTACAATGATCCATACAGCCACTCACACATTCACTGGCTCTTATGCACAGTTATTTATATATGTCAACTCTCACATGTACTGTGTTTTACATATGTTCTTACTTTGACATGTAGCACTGAGATATCCATTCACTCATCAATACACTCATGCACACAGTCAATTGCCCATACAGCTGATTCCACATGCACTTTTGAACCCATACATCTAGTGAATCAACTGTTCACACATCTATGCACAGTCACACACCTCCCAGCCACCCACACACACACTCAGTCTCCCATACAAATACTTGGGCAACCAATCAATAACCCATATAGTTACTCATATAGCTACTGATCAACACATGCAGCAGTTTACAGAACAACAGACATAATGATGCACAAATTAAGACAGTTTAGTCACTAACCCATGCACTCAGTGAGACACATTTAATAACTCACTCATACAGTCAGTCATGCACCTACTAAATACTTCATCCAGACACTTATACATCCACTCATTCTTCAATATGTAAGACATATTTTAACTTTACAGAAACATACAGTCACTGGATGTTGTCATCAGTGATGTCATCAGTGATGTCACTGACCATGTCATGAATGATGTAATATGTGACATCATCAGCAGTGGATTGCGGGTTCGCGATATATAGTTAGTGCAACTAACTATATATGCGAATTTCAATGGTTTTGTGTGAGTAAAATAAGATTTAGTAAATGCTAATCCCTAACTATATATGGGCTAAAACCTATGGTTTTTTCAGTGAATATATATATATATATATATATATATATATATATATATATATATATATATATATATATTTGTGCAGGTTCCACATCCAAGCATGCAAAACCACAGTCCTCGTGGAAATGAAGATACAGACACGGTCCTCAAATTTGTGCTAGAGTTTTATTTTCGGTGCTCAAGCGTCACGACGCGTTTCGGTCCCACCTTGGACCTTGATCACATGACACAGTGTAATCAATCACATGGGTTTAAATGCTAGTTGAATTTGATGACATCAGCATAGTACCATAGACATAGAAAAGTTTTCAATGAAACAAGGACCTCAAATGTTTTAAAGTCACGATCAATTCTGTCAATATTAGAGGTACATAAAAAACCCAAGTTAAAAAAGACGTGATAAAGTGCAACAGTAAATGTAAACAAGGTAAGAGACTTTAAATTGCCTTGTCCGAAAAGTGCTTGTGCAAGTGCAAATAGACAGGATTAAAATAAGGAAAGTGCGCTGCGATGTTAAACAGGAGTCTTCACAATTTTGAGCCCAAAATTGGTTGCATGTAATGTGCATTGTAGGTCACATGTGTTACGGTATGAATACCCAAACCGTGACATTTTCTAGGTGCGGAGCACTTGTATAACAGGTTTAAACTGACGGTATGAATACCTAACTGTTATAAAAAAATATACACATGTGTTACAAGGCTTGATTGCAGTAAAATTGCAAAGGAGAAAAACGTGTCTGAGTACAGACATTTGGAGCCCCAATAAAACAAATCAGAAGAGAAATGATTAAAAGTTTCAGTTACATTGCTAGATCTGTTGTTACATTAAATGGTTGGTTGAATTTGATGAAACTTGCCAGCCTAGAATCATAATATATATACACACGAATTGTACCAGTAATATCCTAGTAAGTGACCTCATGTTTTGTTTTAACTGTGCTCATTATTTCTTCGAGCAGCTGCTCACAAAATTATGTTATATACATAGTCATATGAACTTTTTATGTTATACTGTATGCTGTCTATTTATATAAATAGCTTAAAATGCAAATATCAAAAATACATCCTAAATATCATATCAGTTAAATATTAAAAAATATGAGTAATAAATAGGATAAAATAGCATACATTATAAGTGAGCAGGTTATAACGAGGGTATTAAACTTTCGTGGATATGTAACTTGGAAAAAACTGTGAAGCACTATACTAGGATTAGCGGGCTTATCAATACATTGAATCAATCGAAAACAACCATATGGATGTACTGCTAAGATATGTATGGTTGAGGTATGCTTACAGGCAAGTTGACAAATCCTCAGTCATGTTAAGACCCGTGGGCTGTTTGGTATTCAGCTCGAGAATGTATCTTGTTTCCAGCTGACGCAGTTTTTCCTCGCGGTTACCACCCCTTCTGCTAGCCGGTACTGAGTCGATGACAAAGAAACTAAGTTCCCGGCTGTTGGAATTGTGCACGGTCTTAAAATGTCTGACCACCGGATATGTGTTATCTTGGTTAGTTATGGCCCTGAGATGTTGCAAAATGCGTTTATGTACTGGGAGTTTGGTACTCCCCACGTACATAAGTTTGCAAGGGCAAGATAACACATATACTGCAAACTCTGTTTTGCAGGTCAACAGTTGTTTTATTTTGTGTTTTTGGTGGTCAAAGGGCGAGATATAAAATCTCATGTTGGTGCCTTGTTTGCAAGCCTTACATACTTTGCAGTTATAGAATCCACTGTGGGTTTTCAGCCAGTCTGTGGACTCTATCACTTCTGGACTGGTTTAATGAGTTCATCCCTCATAGAACGGCCTCTGCTGTAGGTAATGGATGGGCGGATCGGCAGAGTACCACCGATGACCGGGTCACACAGTACTAGAGGCCAGTATTTGCTGATAATAGACTCAATTTTTTTGTGTTGTTGGCTGTATTGTAGTATTATTCTAAAGGGAGTACCCCTATTGGAAGTTTTTCCTACAATTGTTTGAGTATTATCAGGTCTGCACGGAACTACCTGCATATTGGTTCCTGTCTGTAGTAGGGATGAACGTTCTTTAGCCATAGATTTGGTAATGGCTATGTCAATGAGTTTATCACTGTACCCCCGTTCCCTGAATCTCATAGCACTTTCTGTTTGTGCTTTGAGTAGGTCTTCTTCTCTGCTATGGATACGTCTCAGCCTCAGCATTTCCCAATAAGGGATGCTGGTTATCAGATGACGTATGTGGGAGCTTGAGGCATGTAGTGTTGAGTTCCCTGCTGTGGCTTTTATGTGGAGTCTAGTCTCTACACTGTTGTGTTGGATATATACTTCAGTGTCTAGAAATGTTATAGACTCAGCACTTATGTCTGCGGTGAAGTGTAGATTCAGTTCATTGTTGTTAAGACAATCTACGAATTCATTAGCTTTTTGTAAATCACCGTTCCAAACAATAAAAAGATCATCAATAAATCTATACCAGGCCACAATATGGTCTGTCATGATCCCCCGATGTTCCACCCTAAGAACCAGCTCCTCCCACCAGCCCATGTGAAGACACGCGTAGCTGGGGGAGAAGCTGGATCCCATGGCGACACCCCTGAGTTGCTTGAACAAAAGGTTATTAAACATAAAAATGTTATTGTTCAGACAGAACTCAACCATTTCAAGTATCATTTTCTTGTGTTGTACCATATTGCCCATAGATTTTTCAAGGTAATATTCCAACGCTCTTAAGCCATCAGTGTGCTTGATACTTGTATAGAGGGAACTAACATCAAGTGCCATCAGCAGATACCCTGGTTCCCATTTCAAATCTTTCAATTTCCTTAAGAAGTCACTGGTATCGCCAATGTATGGTGGTAAAGCCTTGACATGTGCCTGTAAAAAGTAATCCACATATTGGGAGACGTTCTCAAGGCAACTCCTTCTTGCAGAAATTATTGGGCGCCCTGGAGGATTGTTTGGGTCTTTGTGCAGTTTGGGTAAAAAATAGATGGTGGGAACCACAGGGAAGGGGTTGTTAAGAAATTTGAACTCTTGATTTGTGATGAGTCCTTCATATTTCCAGTGTAGAAGCTTTTTAGCAATTGTCTCATACATCTTTTTCAAGTCTGTAGCATTGCATCTCATGTAACAGTTTTTATCATGTAGTTGGTGGAAAGCCTCTTTAGTATACATTTCTTTGCTCAACAAGACGATGTTTCCCCCTTTGTCAGAGGGTCTAACCACAATTTTATTATTCTTTTTTAGTTTTGCCATAAGGGAAAAGTATTCCATCCTCTCCTTATTGTATCTTTTTCTTTTTTTTGTTTGTGTCCACATTCAATGTTTTGAGTTGTTCAGTGACTTGATCATGAAATAGATCTATTGAATCTTTCAACATAATTGGATTAAACGTGGATTTGGGTCGAAATTGCGTTAGAGGACCCCCGGTATCCAGGGCTCTCTCCGTGTTTATTTCGCTTGTAGTATTCAAACCCACACTGCCTCCCTGGGTATTTGTTGAATTGTCATCCCACAGGTCTTGAATCTCCTGTTGCAGACTACCCCCCATTTGAGTACTTGTCTGGGAGGTGGGGATATCTTCACTTGTGGGGATAGAATTATTGCGGTCACTTTTTTTGTTTTGAATATGGTATTTTTGTAGTTTCAATTTTCTCGTGCTTTTGAATATATCAAGTCTTGTTTTGCCGTAGTTATTATTATTAGCAGGGCAATACGTCAATCCCAAACTGAGAATGTTTTTCTCCTTCTCATTCAGTGGAGTTTGGGAGAGGTTTACAACAGTTTTGTTAGCACAGTCCACAGTATTTATTGCTGTTTGTTTTTCCCTCTCCAATTTCCTTTTTTCTTGTAGTTTGGTTTTGTTGCGTTTTGCTTTCCGTCGTTGCTTGCGTTTCCAGTTCTTGATTGATCGTAGTTTACTCTGTTCGTGCGCGGTCTCAGTGTTGCTTTTCTGGCTTCGCATAAAAAAGCCAGTTCTGCATCTAGAGTACCAACAGAGTCTGTGATGATAATATTTTCCCTTGACTCTGGGTCGCTTTCTGCCCCTGAGCTCAGGCTGGTCAAAGAAGTGCTTGAGGATCCTGCCTCATTTCTATCAGATCTCATACTTGTAGGGTTGTTGTTTAAAGCTGTTTTTTTGTTTTTTCTGAGCGCTTCATATTTTCGGGAAAACGTGAAAATTTGGCAAGTCTTATAATCAGTCTTGTCACGGAAAAACTTGTATGTTTTACGCTCCTTGATTTTGTCTTCTTTTTTTAGCCTCAATTTCATTACGGCACGAAGTTTAGTAGTTTCGTCAGGTTGGTTCAGGGCTTCAATCTCTTCATTCAGTTTGTCTATTTCTTCTAGCAGTTTGGTACGATCTATTTCGGCGTATTCTATTAATATTTTCATTAGCCGCTTGGATGAGTCTAAATTGCATTCCGCCCAAGCTCTCATCATTAAAGGATTCGGATCCTCATAGCTTGGCGCCAAGAGAATTCTAAGCCCTCTTGGGACTCTGTCCACATCTAAATAAGTTCTCAAGGATCGTGCCTCCCACCATTTACTTTGCTCACTGCGGCTCTTTTTTTCAAGTAATTTGAATTTCTCCTTAAGGCTCGTATTAGCAGTTGATTCTGATGCTATTGGATTCCCTCGTTTGTTACGCGTTGCAGGCTCCTGTTTAAACATCAAAACCGCCGCCTGTTCTCGTTCGTTCACTGTGTCAGACGCCATTGCACCGTTTACAAGTAACTTTTAACCGGGTCAATTTACTCCTACGTTCCGCTGGTTGCACACCTCTCACCCCTAAGACCGCTTAGCAGCTCGTACCTGGGTTTCTTTTGGAAGTTCCCGATTCCTCCGAATCTGGTTCCCGCCAAGTCCGCCCACTGCACTCGCCGCCGTCCACGGTTCACCGGGGTGGCTGTTGCGTTGCTCCTTCCGGAGTACAGACAGAGTTCCTCCCACAGGGGAGGAGCAGGTTTCCTTGGATCGCTGCAGCCAAAGTTGAGAGGGGGTCCGTGTATCGCCGGGAAGAAACGACAGCCGGCTTTAGGATATTTGTGCAGGTTCCATATCCAAGCATGCAAAACCACAGTCCTCGTGGAAATGAAGATACAGACACGGTCCTCAAATTTGTGCTAGAGTTTTATTTTCGGTGCTCAAGCGTCACGACGCGTTTCGGTCCCACCTTAGACCTTGATCACATGACACAGTGTAATCAATCACATGGGTTTAAATGCTAGTTGAATTTGATGACATCAGCATAGTACCATAGACATAGAAAAGTTTTCAATGAAACAAGGACCTCAAATGTTTTAAAGTCACGATCAATTCTGTCAATATTAGAGGTACATAAAAAACCCAAGTTAAAAAAGACGTGATAAAGTGCAACAGTAAATGTAAACAAGGTAAGAGACTTTAAATTGCCTTGTCCAAAAAGTGCTTGTGCAAGTGCAAATAGACAGGATTAAAATAAGGAAAGTGCGCTGCGATGTTAAACAGGAGTCTTCACAATTTTGAGCTCAAAATTGGTTGCATGTAATGTGCATTGTAGGTATATATATATATATGTATGTGTGTGAGACCAGCTCACGCTCCTGCCCCAGGCAAAGGGTAGGGATGTCCCATGGGAAGGGAGGAATTGAGGGAGCCCTGTAGTCAGTCTCTAAGAACCAAGGTTTTATTTTTGGAGAGATCAAGGTGGTAAAAAATGATAATCAGAGCAATACCTTATTAAAGTTTCAGCAAAGCATTCACTCATAATGTAGTGGTGGAGACTGGCTCCCAAATAAATTAGCAGGTATCCATTCAACCTCTTACTGCCTCAAGGTGAGTCCTTTGCGGTGCTCCTTTGCTGTGTCCTCGTCGCTTCCCCACTGGTGACTGCCTCAGGGAAGAAGCGCGGTATATATACTGGACCGGAGGCATAATTGATCAATTAGAGTATGGTAGGGCACCTCCCGAGGTGTTTAATGAGGTGCACCTCTGGAAAGTATTCATCATAATGGTATCTCGCCGCATGACGCTGAATTTCATTATCTCGTATCCGTAGTCCCCAAATTATTGGCCTGACCTGTGTGTCATCAAAGTGGGGCTAGAAACGATACCCGGAGGTGTATTGTAGTTAAGTGTGGCCGCATTAGTCATGCATATGGGCTCGCGTGGCCATCTCTTAGTGTTTGAGTAGCCGCACATGCGTGATACTGAGGAGGAAGACGCATGCGCGGTACGGGGATGGAGCAGATTGCTTCAACCGTAAAGAGAAAAGCCTTGTCTGTGGCTAAATGGCTGTATACACATGTGAGGGGTCAAGGTGAAAGGACTCCCAGGTATCAATAAATATGAGTGTGCTATTTCCCAAGAACCAGTGGGAATGTACTGAACAAAATAGTTTAATTTATGATCATATGTGATATTGATCAGATGCCCGAAAGGGGGGCTAGGCAGGCACATCTGTTCATGTATGATGGCTGATTCACATAAATATTTTAGTATTTTCATATTTTAATAAGTAAACCGGGATGGATGGAACCGTATATAGCTAGTTGTCATGGAAAACAGGGGCTAGTCTTTAGAAGCGCTCTATGTGGATCATATTCCAAGCTGTACTGGAATCTGGGGATTATTATCGTCCTGTACAGCACCCCTTTGAGAGGGTCTAAATCATATGGAGTCATGGTATTTCATTTTTCAGGCCATGATCGCATGACTTTAGGCGGTACACCCATCTTTGTTCATGGATGTGTCACTTCCTCTGGATATCAGGAATGCCAGGGTGCATCTTTTCCAAAACAACCCACTCCAGATCTTTGTCACAATGTTCTTGCTCCAGGAAATGTTGTGTAAGTTTTGTATTATTCTTTCCATACATTTTTTTTAGATGCCCAGTACCAATTTAGTTTTTTCAGCATAGTGTGCCTCTTCCTTAATTAGGATACAGACACTGAGTCAGGGTAGCTTCTTGTTGTGTGATACATTTATTTTGGAGGCCAGCTTACCCTGACTGCCCGTAGCTTCCGGTTCCCTCCTCTTTGCACTAAAGGGTTTGGGTGTATACTCTACTTAAGAACCCACATATTTAAAACATCTGCAAACTGTAAGGAATCAACCCCTGGGTAGATTTTCCAATTCTTGATGATTATGTGACTGTTAGACCATGCAGAATTCTCAGTTTTCTAAGAGATGTTCTTTCTGCCTCCTTTGCACATGGCCAAATTCAACCCTGTTTGATATATGGATAATATGAATGTGGGAATACCAGGTGTGTTAGGGTTTAATTTGTGTTTACAACAAACTGATATACCAGATGCAATGCAACCAGCCAATTTTGCAATGATGTCAAGATAAAATGGTAGCAGACATCAAGGCATGGAGAAATGCATCAAAAACATATACTATCGAATCTACTTAATGATTTACAAATATAAATCAGGTAAATATATAATCCTTGGGGGAGAGGTGCATAAATCCTAGGATCAGAATGAAGAAAAGACAGATTTCCCAAATGCCATTCAGTTTCACAATATTAGTTTCATGTGTGCTCAAGATACACAGCTCAATCCGAATTTACAGGAGGGATCAGGAGATACAAATGAAGAAGTGTCTGAAACACATCAACGCCTGCATGCCTCAGCAAAGAGAAGTCTGAAATTCTCTTAATTGGTCAGGGTTTACCTCAACTTTTCCATTTTAACTGATGGTTTGCAGTGGTGGCGTGAATTTTTTTTTACATGAGTATTTCCAGTTGATGTATTTCAAAACTTTAGAAGTCAGAAAATCATACAGCGGTCTAGATATTTTGCTTTCAGCATTTTGACCATATCACACCCACAAAAAGAACCTATTTTGTTTCTTAACAGAGAAAACAATGCTGTAACTTCCTACACTGTTAGTGCAGCTTAGTTTACAATAGGATTGGTGTGACACTGTGTCAGGGACCCAGGCTAATAGTGGGAGGTACATATATATTCAACAAGGTCAATCCTCTATGCCCACAGGACAGGGGTGAATATATATATATATCTAAACAGAACATCATATGGGGCTCATTCAAAATAAGGGATCTCGTGTCTGATTTGGCGGACTCCACCATCGACTTATCCCCATAATTTCAATACTAGGGTAAGTATGGGTGTAGGTTATAGCGAGGAGCTTAGTATTTTCTTGCTTGAGTATCGAAATTTGAGTAATTACAAGGCTTGACTGGCTAAGGCTGCAACTTAACCTCATCGCTGCTAAAGGAATTCTCCTTCTGTGCTGGCCCCGATTTAAATGGGATTGGTTGTGACGGAACCATTCCGTCATCAGCACAGCCCAACCGTGGCTGATGACGGAATGGTTCTGTTACACGCATCGAAGGGGCTACAGGGGAGAACCCATGAACTGAAGCAATATTTACATAATGGACTCTTGAAGTCATTCATTGGAGACATACAGATAATATAACCGACACCCACACAAAGGTGGTGTGGTAGTTGGATGACTGCATCCTGAGGAGATCCTTTATATAATTTGGGGTTGAAACATCGACAAACCCTCCCAATTGGTTGGCACTTGCAACTTACAAGAAGGGACTGTGAATCTGCTTGTACTTTCCTATTTCTTTTTGGATTAATTAATACAACCATTGGGAACTGTATAGTGTCTTGTCTTATGTATTATATGTTGTAAATACAATCAGCATTCGAGCACTGCGCCGTCTGCACTATACTATACTATACAGTTGAGTACGTTTGACTAAACGTACTCAACTGGTGCTTCTAAATACGCCTACCCCAGTGTACCTAACCTAAGCCTAGTACGTGGGAAGAAGTAAAGGAGTTTTTAAGTTAAGTTAGTTTTTGCCAAGAATCTGACTCAAGAATTCTCTAAGGATCTAATCAGCTCCGTACCTTGGTTTTAGAATGAAAGCGGTCTTGTATCTCGCTCTCAGGACTCGATCTCCCAGTAACCCGCAAGGGTGACTGGAAACACTGGAGCTGGATTTTTCTCGGCAGGAGAAAAAGACAGCGTCTTTCTCAGTGCGTCAAATGGGAGGGACGGCTTCCTTCGGCACTCGCATCAGCTGGGCTTCGGATGAGTAGATAGCCGCTCTGCTCCACACTACCGTGTGTTGCTTAAGGCAAACGCTGGTATATTTATACCTGGAAGGTGCTGTGCTTGACGTAAGGTTGGACATAAGACGTCAATAAAAGATGTCACTAAGAACTGGCCATTCTTTCAGTGCTCGCAGGAGTTCTAGGACAAATCAAAACAAAAGCACTGTGAATTCCCACGTTGCTGGAGGTTTGGTTTGTTGAGAGAACTTGTTGTACTTTCTAGGAGTCTAAGGAAGTAGCCTTGCCGTATTTGGTTTGCATTGGCTATTACTAAATATGGATTTGATTCTTATGCCTTTATAAGGGTATGATTTGTTATAACCACATTAGGGCATGAATCGGGATTATTTTATTAGGGTCCTAGATACGATCACAACAGAAGAAAGGGCCTGTGAACCCTATCGTAGGCCTTTTCGGCATCTATAGAAAATAGCATGCTGGACCCTTGCAATCGGGGGGCCTTGTCTATAATGTGTAGCAGCCTCTTAGTATTATCTGCGCAAAGGCGCTGTGGGACAAATCCCGACTGGTCAGGGGTGTAAGGAGGTCCGACAAGATGCCCTTGAAATGTTTTTAGTCTGCTTTTAGGAGTGATATGGGTCAGTAGAAAGCACAGCGTTTTGGATCTTAGCCTGGCTTAGGGATAACTATGATGGATGTGTCGAGCATGGAGGCCGGGAGAGAGCCTGAGTCTAATACTGAGTTGAAAAGTCGGGTAAGAATCGGGGCAAGTTCCGCACAAAATGCCTTGTAAAAATCGGCGGAGAAGCAATCCAGTCTCAGAGACTTCAGAGGTTTCTGCCTTGAGATGGGTGAGATGACCTCCAGGCTGATAGGTTCATCGAGAGAGGAAGTCTGGTAGTCACTCAGTCTGGTGACAGGGGCATTGCGAAGGTATTCTGCTATGTCCTCAGAAGAGGTGGACTGCTTCGAATACAGTACCGCATAAAAGTCCCTAACCTAGACCGCTATACAGGAATCATCCCACAGTTCTGTCCCACTCTCCTTTCTGAAGCGAGCGAACAGTGTTAACCTGTCATTGAGTTCGTAATCGCGTAGCCAAGAGTCTGCCACTTTTGTTGCCATTAAGATAAAACAGATGCTTCAAGCCCAGTAAGGCGTATTCTGCCATAACCTGATCCAGCCCGCCTGGCTGTTTCAGAGCCGCTTCCAACTGTCACCACAACCTTGGGGCCCCAGTTCGGTGATGAATTCCCTCAAGCTCCCGGACCCTCTCCTGAAGCTCCACTCTTTTGAGTTTCCTCTGTTTGTTGTCAGCAGCCGAGAGGGATATAAGCTTCCCCCTGACCACTGCCTTTAACACATCCCAGATTATCAGCAGGCATACCTCATCATTATCATTTGCTTCTAGGTAATCAGTGATTACTTTTTTAATCTTAATTTGGACATCTGGTTTATGTATTAGGGCCTCTCGTAGGGGCCATTGCTGCCAGACCTGTCGTTGTAAGGGGGGTGAATCACTAAACAGTGAGAGTGGTCCAAGAGAGTTCTCGGCTCAGTCTTGACTGTGCGCAGAAGCCGGTGTAAGTCCTGGGAGCCCAGGAAATAATCATTTGCATCCATAAGTTTCTCGAGTGCGATCCCCTTGTAGTTCCTGTGACCAGGAGGCTGCTTTCTCCTCACCTGCTGCCCTGCTCGCTCTCTGACCCTGTACACTAGAGGCATGTGCACACGCAAAGAAGCCCTGCCCGTTTTGCCAGGCCCACCACACACTAGCAGTATCAAACGTTTTTCCCGCTCTTTCCCAACTATGATGGACAGTTCACTCAAGGGACCTTGGTGCCTTTTGGCGCAGTGGCAAAGTTAGAGTCACACATGGTCAGTGGAGACAAATCTTCTGGCCCTTTACGCAGCTTCAGTGTAGGAAAAGCACTATACTTTTACCCAACAAGGTAACCCTTACTGATTAGCCAGTACTCCAGTTGAGTAGAGGTATTGCACAAAACGGTGGCATCTTTGTGGATAACTATGCAGGGCAGGATTCATTCTGGCACGAGGCTCCTGTCACAAAAATTAAACCTCAACAGGAAGCACTTACAGATATAGCAGGTGCCCGAGTTGAAGCTCAAATTCAGTAACGTTTTAATCATCCCAAAACATTAGTGAGCACGGTCGATTCTGGGCAAGTGTGCTTTAACCCCATCTCTGCTGTCGAAAATTAGCTGTAATACTCGAGGGAGGTCTTTGCATCCATGAATTTCTCGAGCACGATCCCCTTGTAGTTCCTGTGACCAGGAGGCTGCTTTCTCCTCACCTGCTGCCCTGCTCGCTCTCTGACCCTATACACAAGAGGCATGTGCACTAAGTGTGCTCTGCACCTCTTCTGCCATATTTAGCCCACATAAAAAAAGACTTGGCTGATCGACAATAGAAAGATGGGCAAAGACAGGAATGATGGAGCGAGTTCTGTATCTTTGTCTTTTTCACTGATCTTTGATGAGTAAGATTGCTAATCACTAATCTTTTCCAGGATGATAAAAGTGAACGGCTTCCCATAAGTACCCTCCAGGGCCATCAGCTGCTATGAAAGCCAATGACCTTAAAAACAGCAATCTTTCTGTACAAGGTCATATGTCAGCAACCCAATAACATCCAGATCCTCATGAATATCACAAAGTACTCTCCTCAGCACTAACTCAGAAGGTATTGTGTGTTTTCTAATGTTTTAAAATGTGTCCCATTTTCTCCACCACAAGTGGTTACACAAGACTACTACAAACACCCTTATCTCTTTCTTACCTTCCCCTTATTTCCATTTGAACTCACTCCCTGTTTGAGAAAGTATCCAAGCAATGAAAAGGGAAGTAATGAGAGCAAGACAAAGTTGGGTGAATGTAAAAATAATAATGACTCTATGGAGAAACAAACACTCAGGTCCGAAAAGCACCTAGTCACCATGTCCTCAGGATCTAAGTGCAGAAGACATTTTCTGAGATTCCCAAACCAATATAATTCATAACGGAACTTACATATGCAAAGTAATTCTATGCAAACCCTACCAGAGGCATCTAAGAGTACCAGAAGCTCCACACTATATTCTGAAATCTTTGAAACTGATTGATGTAAGCAGCAGAGCAGAGAGCAAAGGCTCATGCACCGAAAGTGGAGCTACTGCAAGGTCTAGCTCATATTTTTTAATATCAATCTTCCAAAAAAGTGTGCCCAGGACTCAGGCGTTCCTTAACTAGAGATAAAAAGGTATAACAGTAAATGAACATCGAAGAGCCTCCAGGAGTTGCAGGCTACCTACTTTTTGTTGGATCACCCTTAACATGGAAGGTTGGTCACAGTTACACATAAAAATGTGTCAGGGAGCATTGTCTGTCTTTCTACCTGTGAGGCTTCAGTAGTAAATACAAATCCTAAGTGTCTAGAGTTCATTTATTCAAACCTTCATATGATGAATTGTCAGCACTACATCACATACAAGAATAAGATCTGTAAAACGGTTCTTAAATTAGCAGTTTACCAAAGAAGGTTATTCACCGAACCCACATCATGCAAGGATGCGAAGTTTATTGAGGCTTGCCTCACAAATATTCCAATTGTGGCATCCTCAGTTATTTCGACCACAATAATGGTAAACATAGTTCCAATCCTAGTACAAATATTTGTAATACAGAAAGACCAAAATGCAGCACTCCATTCGAGGCTACCTCCAAACCTGCCACAGTGTCTACTGACAAACATCAGAAGAAAGTTACAATAAGCCAGCTCAAAAAAGAAAAAAATGTATTGCATTCTGGCTTGGACACATCCATTCCTTTTAGTAAATGAGTCTCCTTTAAATCCAATTCAACATAATTTCTCGGTAGTAAAAAATATACGCTGGAGGCCTGGGATGCAGTGGTATGCAAATTATAAATGGGGTATCCTCAGACCCAAAGTACCCAAGTTTGAGTAACATGAACCCTAGGATGATTTGGGAAATAGAATCGTAGACAGACAAAGGGACAAGTAAGCCAGGCGAAAAGAAAATTAAGGACAGTCTGCATTGGCATGGAGGAACCAACTAAACCCTGGGGCTTTTTTACAAGCCCCTTGGCCGCCGGTGCATCACTTTTTCCCATGTTATAAGTGACTTACCGGGGGCGCAAGGGGCTTGTCGTTGAGGGTTAAAGAAAAGGAAACCAGCCGGAGCGCCTACAGAAGTACCAAATCCTGACGAAGAACTCACCCTTAAAAAATAATCCTTTCCAAAATGTTCCAGACTCGCAGTTCCGCATGTCCTATCTTTATGAAGAACATATAAATGGGCATATTACCAAGGGCATTATCGCCGCATTAGCGGGACTTTTTCCCGCTAATGCGGCGATAATTATATCGCCCTATTACCAAGCTGTCGCTAACACCAGTTAGCGACAGCTTGTAGGTGATAGCGGGCATTTAGGGGCCCATTTTGCATGTCAACGATAATTATCGCTAATGACATGCAAAGTGGCCGTGCCAAGATGTTAGCGACTGGAAATAGTCGCTAACATCTCTAACTCCTATCAACAACTTTTGGAAAAATTTGCGCTAAGCGCGAATATCTCCAAAAGCTAATGCCTGCTAAAAGCAGTTCTTAGCCATGTTATCCAATGGAAGGTGGATAACATGGCTAAGAGCATTGTCACGATAATGCATGAATATCGCTGATTTTTCAGCGATATTCATGCATTTCGCAGGATTTTTACCGCTTTTGAGATAAACCTTGATAATATCAAGGTATCTCAGCGGTAAAAATCCTTGCTGCTCGGCGATATTTTGTTCCCGCTAACCAAGCAATAGCGATAATTATCGCTATTGCTTGGTAATATGCCCCGTAATTCTTTGTTCCCAATGACTTCACCCGACCTCAACCTGGGGAATGACCTTGGTTAAATATGAGTGAGTTGCCTTCTCGCCACAAACACAACTTTCTAAATACGCGGACACGTTTTCTATGATTGAAACTGGGGCTAGTAAAGACTTTGCATTGGCATCGAAATCACGTTATCTATTCTAAAGCCATGGAAAGTGTCACACTTCAGCGTGAAAATTGCAATTTCCATGTCAAACTACCACGGTGTTAAGAATTGCACAATAAAACATTTTCCCTTGAAAAAGCAATTTCAGATTTTTTATGCGCAGAACATGCCTCTGGTTCTAAGTGTCAGAAAATGCTGCACACCACTTTAATTCATTTAAAAAAGGAGTCGGAACTTGAATTTCACGTGGTGTTCAAACATCCGTAAAACATGCACACTCCTGCCCCATATGTAAAATTTCAAAAATGGCGTGCATGCAACCTTTATTTCTTTGAATTTGTAAATCTAGCCCTATATTCAGGTCACACTCTTTATCAGTAGCTGTCCACTCCTGTACCTTTGGCATACCATGATGTATCTCCCTGCAGTCTCCACAGGTTAGCATTAAAGGGCTACAGATGGTGGGATGTGTTCGGCCATTCATTAGTAAGACATATGGTACATCATGAAATGCAGGTGGGAAAGAGCGGGTTTTCATTGAGATTCCGCACGTAACCTTAATGCAATATGACACAATTGAATGTTGGATGTAAAGGAATGATTAAAAGAAAATATGATGCAATGGCCACCAAAGAATGAACATGCTTTTAGCAGATGCCGAGGCCTGGGGCAAATATTTGCAGTGATTGGCAGAAGATCAACCATGTACGCAGTGGCCCACTGAGATACCTGTAGAAAACCAAACAAGAAACACACCAAAGAAAAATACCAATTCTATTTCAGCTAGGAAATCCGTGAAGAGGATTCATTCCAAACAAGCATCAACAAAGCAAATAAGCTGGTGTTAGCTATCAGTATCTAGGCTTTGCTAGCGCTAGTTTAGCTTTGTTATGGTTTTTGTAAATTTTAATATTGGAAAGGCAAATAGACCTTCGCCAACAAAAGAAAAAAATGGATAAAATGAAAGCTGTTTTTTTGCTCTCAGTAAGCACACACTGTCATCATGTGTGTGGATTCAAGAATATGCAAGGGGTTGCGGAAGTGTCATCACAAACCCTTTGATATTAATGACATCCCTGGAAGTGACACATGAGCTTTGACCCTAACTTTTTCCAGGAAGGCTTATCACATGACCCTAACATCACACCCACTCTCTCTTACACCCCTTTACACTTATTCTTATTCTCACTCACTCACTTGCATTCACTCTTAATCTCACTCACACTCACCCATAATTATTTACACGCCAGGTTTACAAATGCTTTACACCATCTTTGTGTCTCTTTTATGATACAGTGGGATTTACTATCCAACGCAAATATTGGCTTCCGTTGGATAGTATCTCAAAGTAATGAAGCATTGTACTGACAACTGCTTTGCATTTTTTACATGAAGTGTGCATTCCAGGGATAGTGCATGGGAACTCTCATGCAACCACTCAGGGATCTTGATGTAAATCCATATTTACAAATGCTGGTAGAGAGAAATTTGTTGCAAAATCATACGACTCCTAGAGGCAGACATAATGAGTTGACTGTTTTAATTTCTCCTCGTTTTCCAATTTTGCACGTGTGCTGCATTGTACAGCACATATACAAAGTGGGAAAATATTAAAGTATCGTTTTTGTCCTTCCTATACAAAACCTATACTTCAGAGAACGCACATACCCATACACTATGGTGCAAGGGTGTGTTCATTGCTGTGTGGCTGCCTAAAGTTTGGAAGGGCAAAGGGAGTACATATGGTGCATTTTTCTCTTTCCCTTTGACACAAGGCAGTGCAGAGCCTTTGGTGCAAGGTTGCTTTGCGTCAAAGAATAGGACTTCAGACAAGCCGAACAGGAGATTGTTACAGAAATTAAACCTCAACAGGAAACACTTACATATATAAACATAGCAGGTACCCCAAATTGATGCTCCACTTCTGTAAAGAACAATTGATCCTGACATCCTGGGGCTCGGCAAATGCAAAGCAAGTGTGTTTTCTGGGCAATTCCACATTAAAATGCTTTGTGGAGGCAAATGCATCGTTGATCAATTGGAACACAATGTGTACTGACTGTGACAAGTGACTTCTTTCTTGTCATTACCTGATGAGAGCAGAGTCCATTGTTCTTCCTTTAAATGACTACAAGTATACAAATGTACAAAATCACCTGAAGCTCCTCCCGTTTGGCCCCAGTGCATCCACCTTAGTAGTATGTAATTTTCTTCCTGATTTATGCCAGGATTATGGGCAGCTTATCGAAAGGCCCCCCAGCGCTTTTCTCGCCAAATTTGGTGATGCATTCTTGATGTTGAGGAATATGAGGCCATCTCCACTAAAACAAATAAGCACTTACTTCATATAATTAAGAAGAAGGGCCCTTGTTTGGTGGACATTTACCTCTTTGTACTCTCATTGTCTTCTCTACAGGAAGATTCGCGCTATCATAAAGTTCTGGATAAAGACGCACAAGGGATATTCACATTGCCTGAATGCACACAAGGTCACTGGTGACATTTCCCTGTGCACCATGAGACAGCTGTAGTGTAGAATATGCACTGGATATTTACCCAAGTATGTAGAAATTAATCACTAGAAAGTACTGCACTTGGGACATATTTTGTGTACAACTGTGGACTCTTTTCGAGTAAAGGGGCTGGTGTTGGTTAATTGTGGCCCAGGCACTGGCACAGTTACTGAAACACCCACGCAGACACTTAGACTGCCCTCGCACACTCAGGCACTCAACCTACTACTGAAAGGCTCACTCAAACACTGATACACCCGCTCACAAACCCACTCAGAAACTCACACACCCACTCACAGACCCACTCGCACACCCATTCACAGACCTACTCAGACTGTCTCACACAAACTCATAGACCCACTCAGACACTCATGCAACCACTCATTGATACATTCAGAGACTCTCACACCCACTCACAAACCCACTCAGGCACTCATGCACCTACTCACAGAACCACTCAGACACTTTCAAAGCCACTCACAGACCCATTCAGAGACTCATGCACACACTCATGGACCCGCTCAGACACATATACCCACTAACAAACCCACTCAGACACTCATGCACCCACTTACGGAACCACTCATACTCTTTCAAACCCACTCACAGACCTACTCAGAGACTAAAGCACTGACTAACAGACCCACTCAGAGACTCACACACTAACTCACAGATCCACTCACAGTCTCATGCACTCACAGACTGACTCACACACTCATGAAGGCACTCACAAACCCACTCCGACACTCTCATTCCCACTCACAGCCCCACTCAGACACTCATACACCCACTCAGAAACCCAGACACTCACACACCCTGTGAGACAATTATGGGTCACTCCCAGACCAATACGCACACCCACTCGCGTACTCACTCACTCATCCAGCAAGACAATTATGCAGCCACTTCCAGACCTACTCGCACACCAACTTACACACTCATGCACTCACTCACACACCTACTGGGACACTCATGCACTCACTCACACATTCACTTTCAAAGGTTACAGGTTATAGCTAGGAAATAAACAAAATGTAACACCTTAGAAATTCACTAAAAACCAAAGATTACAGGGACATTATAGTTAGGAAATGACTTTAAAAAACCAAAGAAATTCACTAAAAAAACAAAGGTTACAGGGACGTTATAGTTAGCAAATAACATACATTTTGTTTTTAGAAATTCACTGAAAAAACAAAGGTTCCAGGAGGGACGTTATAGTTAAGTTCAGAATTTACTCATAAAAAAACAGTGAAATTCAGCAGTTATAGTTACCTCAGCTAATTATAACGTACGCCCCCATAATGCACTGCTTATGACCTCACATATTACACCACTCATGACACGGTGAGTGACATCACTGATGACATTCCAGGTTACACCAGTAATATATTTGATCCCCAAAGTGTATAAAGATAGGGAGAACCTATTATGTCAGCTATAGGCAACACATTTGAAAACACATCAAAATATGTCAATTATTTTTCATCAAGAGCCTCCCATCGTACATACAAAATATTTGAAACTTTTTTACAAAGGATTCATGATCTCCCATGGGAGGATGACTACATTTTACTTACAGTCGATGTTTCTACACTTTATAGAAGCATTCAACATCAGGATGGCCTTAGGGCAGTTAGCCACTTCCTAGGAGCGAGCCCATTGAGTCTTTAGCAACACACTCAGATGTTGCTTTCATTGATAGAGAGATGCTTAAATAACAACTTCTTATCTTTAATGGTGAATTGTTTTTCCAGATCTTTGGTACAATGATGGGCACGTGCTTCACTCCCAGCAATATACATTTGCATATGGACTGGTGTGAGGAGCAGGTCATCCGGTCTGTTTACCACGAGGTCTGGGAGGAACATGTTGTTCATTGGAATAGATTAATTGACAAACCTTTTATCGTGTGTAGGGGCACTGAGGAAAGTAAAAGGCTGTTCCTGAATCACATTGAGGTGAATGACATCAATTTACACTAAACAAGAGTGATCGGTAAGACAGAAGTAAATTTCCTATTGACCTTACAATATATGTGAAGGACAAGAAACTTGAGACAAAGCTGTACAGAAAGCCTACAGCAGAGAACACAGTATTACCTTCAACTAATTTTCATCCACACAATTTGATCAGAAGCATCTCATACAGTGAAAGGTCGAGGGTCAGACATAACTCTAGTGAACAAAATGAAGAGGGGATTGCAGTAAATGATCTTAGAACTAGATTTGAAGCTAGAAGTTACACACATAGCTGCATTGAAGAAACATTTTCCAAAGCCTAATCTAAATCTAGAGAACAAATCTTGTTCAAACAGGGCCACTCTACAAAACAAAACAAAATCGACCCTCATTTTAGGCTTTTCACTACATTCAACAAACGGGAAGCAGCGATACACTCTATAATACACAAATACCGGTATCTTATCAGAAATTACCCAGTATTAGACATAGTAGCCCGCACAGACTGGGTGTCACTTTTAGGCGAGCCAAAGCCATGAGGCAAGATCTAGTCAAAAGCAGCCCTGAAAGTAGTTAACCCATGAAGACAAATGGCTTAACAGCAGAATGGGGTTCAAGAAGTGTGAGAAATGTAAAGCCTGCAAACATGGTAAAAACGTGACAGATATCAAATCACCATTAACATCCCACACCAAGTGCATAAAAAAAACTACAACTGCAAAATTGAATATGCAGTGTACATGCTACAATGTCCACACAAAATAATTCTCCAGCACCTGCGGACCATAAAAACTGTGATAGAAAATATTTGGTTGCCGACCACTTTGAGGAATTCAACGTTAGTAAGGTGCCTGGTTTAGTTTACTATGTACTTGACTCTATCACCTTCAATATCTGAAGAAGAGATAGATCAAAACAGCTGAGACAGCTTGAGTCAAGATGTATAATTGAAATGATTACAAAAGTCCCATGGAGTCTCAACATTGAGAAAGATTTGCATTCACATCTGTAGCTGGGCTTTATATATTTAGTGTATAAGTATCCCTCCCGCTAATGTGATGATTTTAACGTAACAGTATTTACACATGGTATATGTATGTAACATTTGTTTTTGATTAATTGGGATAATGGTATGTAATATTTTTTTAGGAAATCTTTTATTCAACAGTTGTAAAGTACACATCAAATGGCAAAGACATTTGTAATTAATGGTAGTTATCTAGACAGTGAGGTAGATTATCCAGTTCTATGCAATAATTATCTGCATAGCAAAGCACAGGTAGACAACGAGTTGTCGCAGAGAGCCCAGAGATCCATCCACCCCACACTTCCCCTCTATACCTTCCGGGTAAATCCTCTATTTGTGTCTATACAGGCTTCACTTTTCCCATATTTTATTGAATTTTCTAGGGAAGTCCCTGCTGTGATATATCACCTTTTCCGCTTGTCAGCACTAGCCAAGGTCATCCTCCCACTCCCGACACTTGGCGGTCTACTCGCCCCATTGCCCTCATAATATTTCTTTTGCCCACTCCTGCAACCAGCTGTAGCCAAATTTAAGTATACTTAGGCCAAACGGATTCCCCTGTTAACCATAGCAACAACCACCTGGCATCCATTTGTAATGTGATACCAGTGACTTTATTTTGAAAAACAGGGGCCCCAGTATACAAGGTAACTTACCAAGTGCAGGGAGGGATCTAATATTTAATAAACAAACTTGAGGAAGAAACGATAAATATAGAATGTGCAGGCATACAATATGTAAACTGACAGATAGTAAACACTGTAATTACTTACATGTAATGGTTTGGAAGACTACCAATGTTAT
Source organism: Lissotriton vulgaris (assembly GCF_964263255.1). Lineage (NCBI taxonomy): Eukaryota > Metazoa > Chordata > Amphibia > Caudata > Salamandridae > Lissotriton > Lissotriton vulgaris. The sequence goes on from NC_141697.1 coordinate 1,064,685,387, forward strand.
TATCACAAAAATATTTTAAATATTTTATATACAATATTTAAAAAAATGTCCAATTATTAACATCATAAAACATGATTGTCTTAAACAGTGTCCTGGACAATAGTCAGTGCATACGATTATATATTTATGTAATAGGATGGTTATCAATCATATGGTCATATTCAGTGTACTAATCTATAGCACAACAATTTAGTTCCTAATGTGAATGGCTCCGATTTTTAAAAGGGATGACGGTGTATTGACACTACGTGCGTTTTGGCGGGAATGCCTTCATTAGGAAGCCGTCACATCATTCCCTAAAGTTATGGCTGTATGGCCAATAACTGTTGAAGAATGGAAGGCCTCTCCCGGGGAAGGGGGGATTGACCTTTAGTGATGTGGTGGCCCTCAATATCACATCCAAAGATTGCAATTTCCATCTCTGTCGCTTAGGCCTCCAGAGAGATATCAGCGAAAAAGAGCACTGGTCACTGGAACTGGTTTAATTTGTACTTAATAATTTTGCATTCATTGTTCAGAAATTAATTGGTGTTTTTTGCCCATTCTAGTCGCCACCACCAGTTCCATCTAGCTCTAGCTGGGCAACTCTGCAGCGTCACCCGACCCCTGGACATGCACCTCTGCAATGCCTCCCATCACCCTTCCACCTGCCGGGCAAGCTGTAGTCTCCAGTCGCATCCAGTCTTAGTCGGGCACCACTGCAGCCCCGGCTGCTCCTACAGCCAGAGCTCCGCTTCCCTGCAGCGTGCAGGCTACTTTTTGTGCGACTACATAGGAATGAGAAACGGGCCTGCTCGCACCAACACAACAATAACAAATGGGACACGCAGTGCAAGTAGAACTCAGCCCCAGGGTCTGCCGCTACACCTATGCAGAGAGTTCATTCAGGTTACATTTTAGACTGTCAGGGGATGTAGTCATCCTATAGGTTCACCCCCATATTGTAGGGGATGTCCCTGTAGCCTCTTACCCCACTACCCTTCGGCTTGTCCTGCTCACACACCCTTCTTACTGTGGTGGTCTCTGCAGCGGACTCTGCTCCATCGTCACAGCCAGACTCTGCTCATGGATCTTTCATCTGACATCTGATCTGGCTTAGGTGCGGCCTAACTAACTACCCATAATGAACTAAATGAGATAAGACAACCTTGGCCCGCCTGGGAGCAATAGCGCTTGTTTTTCTTTATTTTGCAGCTAATCAGCGATTAATCGTAATTTTGCTGCAGCATTTGAATAAAGATGCATTTTTGCCCCGCTGGGCTCTTTCTGGGACACCGAGATCAAGGATTGGGGGTCAAGGTATTCCTACCCTGCCCCCTTTTCTTAATTTTTATTGTTGTTTTCCGGGCCTCTGCTATAGTCGGGTCCCAAGCTACCTGGCTACACTTCCTGGTTGAAGTGTTGGCAGCTAATCGGAGCTCTGCAACTCCCTGCATGAGCTTGTTATTATTCCCGAAGTTGTTGCGGTGACTGATGTCACTAACTTTATTTTCTTAAATTTCTCAACAACTACTGAACAAATTTACACAAAATAACTGGAAGTGTGATCTCTGTAACCAAATCTTCCTTTCTGCCAAATTTGGTGTATCCTGTCCAGTGCTTCAGGCTGCAGCTTTGGCTAAAGGTCCTATTGGAATTAATATGAGACACACATCTTTTTTTACCCCTCTTTTTCTTGGCCCCCGCTTGACAGATCACCCCAAAACTTTCCATGTGCAACATGACTCACCAGGACACCTTGTTTTGAAAATGTCATGAAGATTCGTCAAACGGTGCTAAAGATATTGGCAAGCCAACAAATCCTTTTCCTAGAAACATGGTCCTAGCTACAGTCGACCGCTAGTAGGTAATATATGTACAATATGCATATATACATATGTATCTGGAAAATGGTATTCCGTGTCTACCTTCACACACGTTTCACAGCCGCCATTGAAGGGCACAGAAAGTCAGCACTCGAAGCAGCGAGCTCACAACAGGTTTATAGCCTGCAAAAGTCTTTTTATTTTTTCATTTTATTTTCATTGTTTTAATTGATATAGAGTGCAAAGTGCAGTTAGTGCAAATGGAGACAAAATATGACCTACGCCTTTTGGCCTGAGGCCTTCGTCTGAGTCCGTTCATATATATCTATGCATATTCATTCATGTTCTGTAATTCACGTACTCTAATTAAATGATTTAAAACGTTTTCCTTTTCTATCATATTTCCTCTTCGCTCATTTTCTACTGTTTATATCTTTCTATGTTTATAATGTTTTTTTTATTCTGTTGAACTCAGTAAAACAATTCATTAATTCAACATTTTTACATTGAGAAGTGAAAATCAAACTCTGCTGCTGGTATTTATTTTTATGCCTACTGCCAGTAGTTCTTTTGGAGTATGTTTGAATCAATATATTTTGTATTCTCTTTATCAATCCAGCATTGAAGTATTGCTGTACTTTGCTACTAAACACAATTAGTAAAAATTGATGTCCTTACTACAGACAATATTCAGCGCACATGAACAGAATATTAAGGAGTTTGTTCTGGCTGTCTTTCGCCTCGGGCATCTTGGTTATAAGTAATGGCGACCATGCACTTTCTGTGAAATGAAATGCTGTGGCACGGCCTTATGAGATGCATTGTTCCTCCCTTTACAAATGAGGATTTCGATAGTGCAGACACTACTGTTATGATCGGGGGGGGGGCTCCCCTCCTGATTCCAAAAGTTGCGCTGGGCCTAATAAGCACGCCGGCGGTAAATGACTCACACACACACACTCGATGGCTGAGTATGGCGTGGACTGCCTCGTGGCTCCTCCCCTCTTTATTATCTGCAAACAGCGCTCATGCCAGCTGGCGTGTGCGCAAGGGCGGTCCTGGTTCAGCACGCCAGTGGTAAACGCTGGTGCGCTGACCGGCACATCCCATCTCAACTTAGTCCTTGACTGAATCTCAAAATTCTCATGGTCCACTTACTTAGATGGCAAAGTCTCTCAGGCGGGTGCTCGGAGAAGGATTTACCCTAAGGGCATACCTAGCAGGGTGGGTGATGGGGGCAGGAGCTGGTGTGATAGGTCCCTAAGGCAGTTTGGGGTTTTCGCCAGGAGCTTCCGGACTTGTCGGCCCTGGTGTCTCTTCAGGATGATGGTCGTCGGCTACTTGGGGTTCACCTGTCATGGTCTCTGGTCCTTCGACCAGGTCTGCAACAGCAGGGGTGGGGTGGGGCCTGTCCACCTGTTTGAACCAAGAGACATTACGGGTCACTGTTTCTCCTGCCTTCTTGACCTTCACCATGGTCCCTCAGGTGGTGGTTACTGTCCAGTACCCTTGCTCATACCTGGTCTGGAATTTTCCTCCTGGTCTCCTGTCCTTCATGATGACAGTGTCCCCTTGTTGTAGCTGACAAAATGCAGCTCTCCGAGCTTGGCTGGCAGTGTTGTTGTGCTGTTCCATCCTCCGAAAGGTGCCCTTTTTGTCAAATGGGGGGAGACCAACCGGGTGCCGTGGGGAGGCCGTCTCGGGGGGTGCCGTGAAACATTAGCACTCAGGGCATGTTGAGCAGTGTGGGGTGCTCCAGTATTCCCGCAGAAACTTTTGTAGTTCGTGTTCCCAGTTGTTTTGCTCTGCCAGAGTGATGCAGAGGGTTTTGTTTATTCTCCTCATGATGCGTTCCACCTCTCTGTTGGCTTAGGGCCATTGGAGTGATGCACTTGTGCTGGGTACCGTGGTGGTGCATGAACTCACGGAACTCGTGTCCTTGAAAGTTCATCTGGACATCCAAATAAATTGAATATCTTTCAGAGAGCTGAGCTGACGTGCACAAAGGCGGTTGACGGGACAACTTCTACCACTGGGTACATTGAGTAGCTGTCAATGAGAGCTAGCGAGACTCGCTCGTCAGGGAAGCTCCCAAAGCCCATACTTACTTTCCCCCATGGTCTCTGGCCATGTTCCTCTGTGAGTATGTGCGCTAGTCATTCTGGTCCACTTGTGAGTTGGCAGGATGGGAACCTCCGGACTGTTTCTTCCACTAGAGTGTCTATCCCTGGGTAGCAGACATTTTCTTTCATTTACGTTTTCATTTTCTCTACTCCTTGATGTCCCCCGTGAGTGAGTTATGTCACGCGTGCTTGTAGGGAAGCCGGGATCACGATGCAAGGTCCTCTAAGGAGGATACCCCCTTGGGTGAGGCGTAGTTCATTTCGGACCCTCCACATGTTCATCAGACCTTCCTTTTCTGGATCTGACCAAGTGAGTGCCCATGCCTAAGCGCCTGGGGACACGTCAAGGCCGCGACCAGGTCCAGGTGTGCCTCCATGTCATTGCTGCTGGATTCTTCTTCGCTCTCCCCCGTCGTTTCTGGATGTCTCGACAGGAAGTCGGCCGGGTTTTTGGCACCGGGCCAATACACAACGTCCATGTCGTAGTGCTGGAGTCCAATGGCCCACCTTTCATGGGGACTGATGCCATGGTGTGGTAGCGCCATCTAGTGGAATCCAGTTACCGCGTTATGTGCCGGATCAACTTGCCAGAGCGAAGAGAGAGTGCGAGCGGCGAGGACGCTGATGCCGTACTGCTGGTTTTTCTGGCTCTGTGTTATCGGTGTTACCGGTGTTGCCGGCTCCCTCCTACCAGCGTATCACTTTGCTTTGCCTTGCTTTGCATCTCGATAGGGGGTCACCGGTGACTCTTGCCGCCCCTTAAGCCGCCTCAGTGTTTGGCGTTCGGCGTTCAGCGGTCAGCAAGTCCAGCGCCCGAAGGGGTTGGTGCAGCTGGAGAAAGGCGAAAGGGAAACGAAAAACCAGGGCTAGAGCAGAGGCACTGTGTGGAGGCCATCGGTCTGCAGGTGGCGTTGCTGTGCTCTACTGTGCCCAGAGTGAGACGGCTGATGAATGCCAATCGAAACTGAGAGGAGCAGGAAATGCGGTGAGTGCGTTTGTGGGAAGCTGCCACTGAGAGCAGCAGCAGAGCTGAGCCACAGGTCATCCAGGCTCTAGGCTCCAGGCTCCAGGCTACAGTGCTGACTTTCCCCCTCCTCCACGCTGATCGCTCTGACCCCCTACATCTTCAGCCACCACCACACACCCACTTAGCTGCGCCAGAATAGCCCCGGAGCCCTCAAGTCCTTAAGTCTTCAATTTTTAAGCCTTCAAGATTTAAGCCTTCAGCTATGGTTTTGACTGGCTAGCTGCATTTCCCGGGGAGACTCCCAAATATATGAATCCCCACAAGGGCCCGCAAGGGCCCACAAAGTTAGGCTCGTGGGCAGGGGAGCGTGATTCAGAAGCAGACACTTTCAGAGCCCCTGGGCATCTCTCGAAGCACACATAGCCATGAGGTCGGACAGGAAAAGGGGCCAGCCTGTGACCAAGCCTAAGGTCAAACAAAACAGAAACATCAAACCAGCCTGTGTGAGCTTGAAAACGTCTCCAGATGAAGCTAGGACTCTCAGTGATCCATCCCTCAGGTCGGAGTCCACCTTCCTCATCTTCGTCAACCAAACATCACCTCAAAATTTTAACTCCTAAAGGACCCACCTTCATCCATTTTTTCATCTAGTGGCAAAATTTCGGGCCTTCAGGATCCTCTACTTCCCCTATCCCCGCAGGAATTGCCAGCATCATTACCTTTGGGTCAGATTTCCGACACTACTTATATGCCATTACACATGGCCTGCTCGCCCGTATTCGGCAAAACGGAATCCGATAACAGGGGCATTAGCAACTCACTCGCCCTGCAAAAAGAAGGCGAGGGGGAGCAGTCCCCCTCCGGCTCATCGTCTCCCCTCAAGTCCACTACTGTCTCAATTACTCCATATAATCCGGAGGAAAGACAACCTTAGCTCAGCTTCACGACAAACAGTGGAAAGGATCTCAATTGAGGGCAAGAGGTTCTTAATGGATCAAATTTAAACAACCTCTGAAAGACCACCAATGCCTCCCCCCATCATCTGGATGCCTTCAAGACTAGCCAACTGCCAACTGAAGCAATTGTAGAAGGAAAGAGCTTCTCTAAGTATCCGATGGAAGCCGCAGAAATTGCACAGGACTCAGGGTGCGACGGCCCTGCCAACCTCACGTATTTGGGATCACAGGAATGGGCGGACTTAATTGCTTCTTATACCCTGGTCACCCCTGTCAAACAACCTCTGTCCACAGCTAAAACCAACAAAAATCAGTGTGCTAATCAGGTTACGGATCAGGGGCAATTCCTTCTAACTCAACAACTCGACAAACTTTTTCCGCATTCTCTATATCCCCCGGTCCCTCAAGTCAACCTAGGACCCAAACAGGAAATCAAGTATCGAATGCTTCAAACACCTGGGACATTTTTTTAAACACAATGCAACAAACCATCAATGCCCTTCATTACCAGTCTGACAAAATGGACCTACAGCTGACCTTACTTGATACCTTGGTCCTTTTTGTGGGGCGGATCGATGAAAAACTTGGCCAACTAAATCTTTTAATTGGCAGAGCTCAGCAGGAAGCAAAGCTGATCTGCAGTTGCGGTCCAATCATTGACAAACTATCATCACTCCCGGAAATAGTATCCACTTTGATAGAAGGCCTGCCAAAGGGGCCTCATAAAGGGGACTCTGACAACAATCCATGCACAATAGCTACTTTCGACCTTGCAAAAGGGGACCATACCGTAGCCAACACCACTGACAAAAGTGTACCGGCCCCAGTGAGCTACTGGCCCAAATGCGCCCCCCTACTTTCCGAGGATCAAAATCCAACTCTGAACGCTAAGCGTCGCCGTCAACAAAGAAGGAAAGGTCGAAATAAAAAACCAACCTCAAATCCTCCTGAGGTGTATCCCCTGTTCAAGATGGAAACCAGACAGCAGTCTCCTGAACTTGAATCCATTACATCATCCCACACAGGTACAGAACAAACTTCCATTGAGTCCAGCGAATCCATACATGGGGGGAACCTGGCAGCCACTAAAGAGGTCCTAACACAGTCCAGCAGCCAAACTGGCACCCAAAGCACCACAGTCTCTAGTAGAGTTAATAAGGGGAAGGATGCCAGTCCCCCCAGACAACCGTCGTCAAACGAGCTAAAGGAGATACCTCCAACGCACGGCTCTAACTTGGCATTGGAATCTATGACGACTGTCCGCCCGACTCAACCACTGAGAGAGGAATCTACGATAACTGGACTCCCGGGCTTTTTGATCCAACTACATCCCCATCTAGACGACGACTCAAAAGCTCCCAAAGTTTTCAATTCCCGACAACTTCCTATCCCTGACATCTCTACGGATCCTCACAACAGTCCATCACAAATAATAGAGGAATCCAACTGGGGGGGCAAGAATCCAACAGTTCAGTCGATAGATCAAAATAGGAATTCCACCATTATTCTTTTTACCCGATAATATGAATCAAATGGTTCATTCGACATCTTGAACAGAGAACAGAGGGAACTTACTTCGATTCCTTAGCACCATACCAACCTTAAACGATCTATGCTCAGCTGACCTCCTCTCAGTCGAATTTATAAAAGTCGACAAAACACAGGATTTGGAAGCTACAAAATCAACCTGGAGGTCATCTGAAATTGTAAACAAAATCTTGGAGGAGCAAACAACCCTTAAAGCATTGGGGATTCAATCTGTCCTACACCACAAAACAGAATATCCGTTCCCCCTGTTTGAGAGACCACGTGATGGACCAACCCAGAAAAGCTCCAAGACTACGTCAGTGCCTAGGGGCACCCAGGGACGATCACCACCTAAAACTCAGGTGTTGAACACCAAAAGAGCATAACGGCTTCCAATTCAGATAACCCAGACTACTTCCGGACTTTCAGAACGATTAATACCCTGAGTCACCCAAAATGACAGGGCAACTCAACGAGGGCGGGTCTGAACTTGGACACACCGCTTTTGAAACTGTGCTCGTGAAACATAAACAGGCAAAACAGCACGGCTGCAGACACCGAATTTCTTCAATACGCAAAATCATTTGACATCATCCTATTACAGGAAACATGGCTAGAGGAGACTGCGCAAATAGAAGGCAACACATGTTTTCACTCTTCAGCTATAAGGAAAAGTAAATATGGTCGGCTAGCAGGTGGTCTAGCTATTTACATCAAGATTATAAAAATCCACAGCGATCAGGAAATAACTTCTCACTCTCCAGCTATAAATACTGTAAAGATCAAACGCCAAGACGCCTTCGGGCATTTGCGCGTTCTACAAATAGACAAATAGATAAATCAAATTAAACCTCAGTGGGAAAAAAGAAGAGGTGCTGCTGACTAACATTTACATTAATCCAAAAAAGAAAAAACAGCAGTCTTCATTCTTAATGGACTATCTGCATCAATTAATGACTACGCATATCCCCTCTAATTTCATTTTGTCTGTGGATTTTAACCAACACATCCTAGGCTCTTCTTCAAACATGGATATTCAAGCCCTTCATTCTATTGGAATATTCCAACTCAATCTCTTAGAGGCCAGGGAAAAACTCCCAAGTGGGGGAAAGAACTGTTAGAAAATCTGGAGCACATTGGGCTGAGAGTTCAAAATGGAAGATTTGCTGATGACTCACCATCTACCGCTTCATTCCACTCGGGCAACGCGACCTCCATAATAGACTATATGCTAGTGTCTCTCCCACTCTTTCATCATATACTAGGCTTCAGCCTAGGAGACAAAGGGGACAGTGACCATCAGCCACAGGAGGTCTCCATTCTTGCCTCTACAGACTTAACTCCCCTCAATCCAACAGGATTACACGCATGCCACACTATAAATCTCAAAAGAATTAAGTCTTCTGTTGCAAACACAAAGGAGGTTCTTCTGGCAGCAAAGCTTCAACTAAACAGCCTGAATTATCCCATGGGTAATCCAACTACTTTAAGGGAACATTTTACAGCTGCATTTGCAAATTCATATTCAACTACAGTACAGCACTGTTAGACCTGTCAGACCTTTGGGTGGTCCCTCCTAATAATTTATTTATTGTATCCCCTTTTTGCCTTCTGGAAATTCTCCTGTGTGTCCACTACATTATTTTGGTGATGACCTTAGAACTCTGGGTGCCTCATTATTTCTATACAATGAGGAGGCACAGGTGCTCTTTTAAAATGGAGGTGGGAGTAAGTGATCCTCTACAAAATGGTGGCCTGCCAACTGACCAGTTGCCTCATAGTCTAGTGCCATAGGGTAATAAGGAAGGTTCCAGAACCTTCTGGACCTCTCTAGACACTCTAGGGACAGGCTATGTAAGGTGGAATGTTGAGCGACCATTTTATCAAGGTGAATTCTACTGAGGTGTGAGCCAGTTGGAGTACAGGCTGTGAGGAGAGGAAGTTGGCGCAGTGTGGAGGGCTTGACTGCCTCTTGGGGCTGCTCTTTCTACTTGCTAATGCTATCCCTCACTTCTTGATCTGACCCATCAGGAGTAACTACCACTCATACCCCTGATATTGAAAGGGAGTGTCTACACTCAGGAGTAGACCGCAACATGGACTGAGGAAGAAGGATAGGTGAGGGCAGCTGTGACTGTCTCCTTCTTTTGGAACTAGAACCCCCCCCGCGGAGTAGACCCTAGCTGTCATTCAGCACCTGGCACAATCTGTTACACCTGCAGCTTCGTGATCTGCCCGAGGCTGCCCCCCCCTTGGCCAGGAGCTTACCAGAGTGGTGTGGTTGGCAACTGATCCTGGGTTCCCCGCGTTGGTGTGGACCTTGTGGCAGGCTTGTGGGGGGAGGGACGCTGCGCTGATTTAGCTGAGCTGTCAGTGCCCACGGGACGGAGCTCCCGGGGGGGGGGTGAAGCGGAAGCTGCTGAAGGGAGTCGCCGGACAGAGAAGAGTGAGTGAAACGCTGCCCAGAAAGTGCAGCGCGACGTCGGGAGGGGAGGAGTTGGAGGAGGCCGGGCACGGGCGAAGTCCTTTCCGGGTGAAACCAGATAGGGGGAGGATCTAAGAAAAGCCCAGGAGCGACAACTGAAGCCGGCAAGGGGAGAATTACGGAAGCGCCGAGGAGCCATCGCCTCAACCCCTGTCAGGTAGTCAGTCGGAAACCGGCTCCGGGGTGGGGCCTTCGCGCACTAAAATCGGCATCATCTAGAGATCGGGGCTAGTCAAAAGAGAACCTAATTCTGGTCCAGAGGACCCCCAAAACTGCTGAAGAAGTAAGCTGGGAACGTAGGCTGGTGGGGAGGAAGGGCTGAAGAGAGGTAATAACTTATAACAGCAACTTCGGCCCAGACTAACAAAATGTATTGCATTCTGTGGGGGATTTGAACTTGCTGAACGGCACCACAGGCAGACGTCCCTGACTATTGGACTTGCTTGTTGAGGCAAATCTCCTGCCTGGGAAGAGTCTTTCTTAGAGTGGGAATCTGCAGGTTATAGCTTAAGGGAACTCTCAGCTGATGTAAGTCAGGATAACAAGGCTGGCCCAGGAACAAGACCTGATTGAGTGAATGGAATGTTTTTATGTAGATAATTCAGGGTCTAACAGATTCATTGTGATAACCTGACATTTCAATGTGATCGGAGAGTGAACTAAAAAGCTACATGAAATATTTAATTAACCTGCCTGTTTTCATTTAGATATTCAGCTGCTCGAATATATATATTCAAGTGTACAATCTGTGGAACTATCTGCTGAGCCCTTATATCTTCATGTTTGAAATGACAATGAGTCTTTGAGGGTAATGTACTGTCCTGCTTCACCATAAGGAAGCACTAATATTGCTGTTTACCTTATAAAAACTGTGAAATAACTGCTGGAAGATTGAAGGGCCAGGGTTTTTGCTGAGCTCTTATTTATTTGGAGAATAAGTGTATCATCTAATGCGATACAATGTGGAGCTCTATTTATGCAAATAATTAAATGTGGAGGTGCTTAATGTGTTAAAATTCTACACTACTAAAGGAGTAAATCAATTGAAAGATTTCTATAAAGCATTTCCTATTTTTCTAACGAGATGTAGTGTCATTTTTGAGTGGAAGTACGCTATGCTACTGGATTGAGTGTGACGCAAGCTTAACAATTTGCCAGAGTGAAGCCTTACCAGCTGAGCCAGGCCACCCTAGGTGGACTGTTAACCCCAGGTCCAACATATTGGTGTTCAGCGGTGGGATGAGAGCTTGTGCTTGCGTCCACTTGACAGTGGCTTAGTGTGCACCACGTACCTACACCTGGAGTTTTCTCCTAGTTGTCTCCCTAATTGGACGTTTTGTTTTTTTCAAATTCCTTTCTGGTGGTGGGTTGAGGTAGCCCTTATTTAACGCCTCTTTCTTGAATACTCCAAAGTAACTGTCTGAGGTCCGCTTGGTAAAATGGAGTTTGAATTGGATGAGTTGGAGACCTACACAGCGGCCCAACTTAGGGAATTTTGCCAGGAAAAGGGGATGTTCTTCAAGCGTGGTGCGACGAAGGTGGAACTCCAAACCAGCTTAAGAGCATGGGTGGCAGCTCAACCAGATGGGAAAATGGAGGAGGAAGAGGGGGATCATGACACCATCATTGAAGCTGCCATGTTGTACCAAACCGGAGGGGGGAATCTGTTACCAGGTCCTAGGACACCTTCGAGGGAGGGCAGTAGTGTATCTGTAAGGAGCTTGACCGCAGCCGAGTTAGCTGACCAGAGGGAGGAAAGACAATTAAGTTAGTTAGGTTAGAAAAGGAGAGGGAGAAGAAGAGGCTTGCTCATGAACTCAACTTAAGGGAGTTATACCTCAAAGCCCTACAGATAGGGACCTCCAGTAATCCTGTTGGTGGCAGCGTACCTAAAGAAGTTACCAGGGAACCCAGACCCTACTTGCCCAAGGACGTAGTCGCCAATTTTAGTGTAGGGGACGACATTGACAAATGGTTGGCTGCCTATGAGGTCTCATTAGGAGCCCATGGGATTTCAGAGAGTCATTGGGGGGGGTGGCCTGTATAAGTATATGCCTCCGGTAGGGAGGGATGCACTTCTAGCCTTAGAGCAGGAGGAACAGACCAACTACCCCACCATGAAAGTGGCGTTGATCAGAAAGTTTGGGCTGACCCCCGAAAAATACAGGCAGAAATTTTGAAACAGCCACAAACTAGCTACACAAAACTGGGTAGATTTCCTGGACTATGCTAAGAAGGCCCTAGAGGGTTGGGTGCAAGGCATTGAGGTGACTGACTACGAGGGGTTGTATGACCTGTTATTAAAGGAGCACCTACTCGATAAATGTTTTCCGGAGCTGCGTCAACACCTGGTGGACAGCAAGCTGACTAGCCCTAGGAAGCTTGCAGAGGAGGCGGACATCTGGGCTAGTACCCGGGTGTCCTCAAAGGGGACTGGAGAGGATTCCCAAAGGACTGGTTAGGGCGCTCCCCAGAAGAATGAGGGGGAAGACAAAAAGAGGGAGTTCTCGAAAGGCCCCAAAAACAGTTTCCAAGGAAAGGGATCAGGTTTCACTCCTAGGGTTCACCCACAAAAACCCTCCCATCCTGACCATAGTCAGCAGCCAAGAGTTGTCCGCTGTTATGAATGTGGTGGGGTTGGGCACTATAAGAGAGATGTCAATGCCCAAAGAGACCACCCCCTCCCACTGGAGGAAAGACCCCGGGAGTGGCTATTGTAGTGCTCGGGGAGGAATTGCCCTTAGATAAGGGAGGGGCGTGGGCAGGAATAATCTTAGTGTCCCTGGGAGACAGCGAGATGGTTCCTAAGATCCAGGTGCCCCCAAATAACACTAAGTATGGGCAGTGGGTCACCATCAATGGCCAGAGAGGGGAGGCTCTGAGGGACACAGGTGCCAGAATGACTATGGTAAGAAAACAGCTGGTGTCCCCAGAGCAGGTGATTCCAAACGTACTCCACCCCACCGTGATGGCGATGGCAGAATAGGTCACTACCCTGTGGCTGAAGTTCCCTTTGAGTGGGGAGGGATTACAGGTCTCCTTCGAGTTGCAATGAGCCCTGCTGTACCAGTCGATTGTCTTTTGGGGAATGACTTGGAGCACAATGCTTGGAAGGAGGTAGAATTCTGAACTCATTCTGAGATGTTGGGTACACCTGATTGGGCCTGTGTGAGCACACGGTCCGCGACTACTCGGAGGGGCAGTTCGCAAGGGCTGGAGCCTGGAACAAAGGCACAGCCAGCTGCCAAAAAGGGGAAGATCCGGGAACAGGAGAAACCTGCCTCGGCATCCACACCCCGTGAGATGGATGGGACACCTGAGGTGGTGGATCCGGAGTCCACGAAGGGGGATGTTGTCTCCTTGAAGGACCTACCTATCCCTGCGGAATGGCATGTGGAGGGAGGACCTACCAGGGAAGAGTTTTGTCAAGGGCAGAAGGAGTGCCCTACCCTTGAGGGACTGAGGCAACAGGCCGAAGCCCAGGCAGCCGGTAACATTGCAGGGAACTTCCACATCTACTGGGAGAATGGTCTTCTCTACAGTGAACCCAAGGCACCGTTCGTCACGGGCCTTGGTAGTACCCCAATGTTACCGAGCCGTTCTCTTAGAATTGGCTCACAAGATTCCCTTGGCAGGACACCTAGGTCAGGACAAGACCTTTGCCCGGCTTGTCCCACATTTCTATTGGCCTCAGATGAGGATTGCGTCCGACACTTTCTGTAGGACGTGTGTGTCATGCCAAGCTAGTGGGAAAACAGGGGTTAAGCTGAAGGCTCCCCTTAAACCACTACCTGTCGTTAGCACCCCCTTTGAAAGGGTGAGCATCGATATTTGGGGCCATTGGATCCACCCACTTCGGCCAGTCACAGGTTTATCCTGGTTCTGGTGGATCACGCCACCCGGTACCCAGAGGCAATTCCTTTGAGGACCGTTACTGCACCTGCGGTGGCTCGGGACCTGATGGAGATTTTTAACCGAGTGGGTTTCCCCAAGGTAGTTGTGTCCGACAGGGGGGCCAACTTCATGTCAGCCTAGATGCGGGCTATGTGGAAGGAATGTGGAGTTACTTACCCGTTCTCCACCCCTGACCAACCAAGACCAATGGTCTGGTGGAAAGGTTTAATAAAACCCTGAAGGGCATGATCAGAAGTCTGCCTGAGAGCCTGAGGAGGAAATGGGACGTCCTCCTACCCTGTCTGTTGTTTTCATACAGGGAAGTGCCACAGAAAGGAGTGGGCTTCAGCCCCTTCGAACTTCTGTATGGGCACCCTGTCAGAGGACCTCTCAGCCTGGTGACAGATGGATGGGAAAAGACTCCAGGGAAGCTTCCCCAGGATGTGGTGAGCTACATGCTGGCCTTCTGTAGCCAAATGGATAAGTTGTGGAAGCAAGCTTCTAATAACCTGGAAGCCAGCCAGGCAGTCATGAAAGAGTGGTATGACCACAATGCTCACCCTGTGAAGTTGGAACCTGGCCAGAAAGTGTGGGTCATCAAGCCTGGAGAGCTTAGTGCCCTCCAGGATCGCTTGACAGGCCCCTTTGAGGTGGTGAGAAGAAGGGCAAGGTCACTTACTTAGTGGATCTTAAGACCCCCAGGCAGCCCCATCGGGTGCTCCATGTCAACCGCCTCAAACCCCACCATGAGAGGCCCGAGGTCATCTTGATGATGGTGACTGATGGAGCAGAGGAAACGGAAAGTGAGTTTCTCCCTGATCTTTTTTCGTCCCAAGAGAAGGATGGGTCGGTAGAAGGGGCGATCCTCTCACCATCCCTAACTCCTGAACAGTGGAGGGACTGCTGTCAAGCCCTGGAGCAGTTTTCCTCACTGTTCTCCCTTATCCCGGGAAGGACCCACCTGTGTACCCATGATGTGGACACAGGGGAGAGCCCACCTGTGAAGTCCAAGACCTACCGGCTGTCAGATAAGGTGAAGGCTAGCATTCATAGTGAAGTCACAAAGATGATGGAGCTGGTAGTGATTGAACCTTCAAGCAGTCCCTGGTCCAGCCCGGTGGTTCTGGTACTGTTAGACCTGGCATCATTGGCATGAGTCTCTCCTCCATTTTTTCTGTTTGCCTCCTTTGTTTACGATGTTTTTGCTGGAATATTGCTTTGGGCACTGTGCCACTGCTGATCAGTGCCACAGTGCAAGTGCTCCCTATGTTAAATTGATACACTAATTGGATTCCATGTTTGGCTTATTTGGATTACTGTCAGTCCCTAGTAGAGTGCACCAGGAGTGCCAGGGCTGGTAAATACAAATGCTGCTGGTGGGCTTGCAGCACTGGTTGTGCCACCCACAGAAGCGGCCTAGTAAAATATGTCTAAGGTCTGCCATTGAAGAACCTGCGTGCAGTCTGGTACTGCCATGCTGACTGCGCAAGTACACCTACTTGCCAGTCCCTAAAACCTTCCCTTAACTTCATGTTAGTCACCTCTATGGTAGGCCCACAGACAGGGTGCATTGTAAGCATAAGGTAGGACAAGCCCTGATGTGTGTGGCATGTCCTAATAGTGAATTACAGCCATTTTCGCTTTTCACTATTGTAAGGCTACCTGCTCTCCTTAGGCCAGACTGGGCTGCTGGAATTATTACACTACATAATCAGACTCAGAGAGCATGGTGGAAAGTCGAGTTTAGTATCCCTGAACTCAGAATTTAATAACACATCCTCTAGGATGGATGGTTTTTAGATTCTGAGTTTGAAACTAGCACTTTTAGAAAGTGACTAGTTTCTTGTCTAACTATTTACCGATCTCTGCTGGTTTGGTGTGTGTGTGACAGGAGCTGGGTGGCTCCAGAGGTCTGAATGAGTCAGTGTGGGGTGAATGAGGCATTTGCGTTTATAGTGGGGGAAGAGTAGTTCCTGATAGCCTGCCCTGCCTGACATAATACTGGCTCCACCTCCTGCTGGGCGACTGATGGCCCTGCTCCTGCCAGTGACAATACTGGCTCCACCTCCTGCTGGGCGGATGAGGACCATGCCCTGCACAGTGAATAGGCCAGGTGCCTCGGCCTGGCAACACCCACAACAAACCCAGGATGGGGGAATTCCCCTGCATGGACAAAGGGATCAAAGCAGAAAAGGGGTATAAGAGAAGGACCCCTGAACCAAAGAACGTATGACAAGGAAACCCGAACCAAGGACAAGAAGCCTGCTGATCCAAGGCTGATCCAAGGACATGCCTACCCCTTCTGCCAGAGTGCTGTTTGCTGGGGGGAATCCTGCAGCTGCTTCTTTATTTTTGCCAAGGAACAAGGAGAGAGGAACTGAGTGTGTACTCTCAAGCTTTGCCAAGAAAATCTCCAAGGACTGGAAGAGTGCCAGTCTCCTGCTGAAGTCACAGGGCTAAAGGACTTTGTCATCTACTTGAACTGGAGCGTGGTGTTTCCAGTATTCTAAAGAAATCAGCAATCTCGACGTTGACGGACGCCGCCGAATCCAGCTCGACATCGTGAGAAATGGCTCCAGTGCCCGCCCGGCCCGATCGACGCCAGTAGCGATGCCAGTGAGTAGCGAGTTCGGATCCAGCTCCAAGTGACCCTGTGTCTACGCCGCCGCTGATCGCCTCGAAGCCGCAGCCCGTCTCGACGCAGTGAGCGCTGCTCACTCTTGCAACATCAACATCGACATCAACGACGCCGCCGTATCCTGCTTTGCCTCGTGAGCGCTGCTCCTGCCTGACATCTGTCGAAGCCGCTGCAGATCGCCCTGACTCCGAGGCCCCATCGATGCCGAAGACTCGACGCCGGGACATCTCGACGCCGAAGATCATCGTTTCTTCATTTTCCAAGGTACTGTGTTGTGGGGGTCTGTTTCAACTCCGGGCTCGACGTAGCGCTCCTCGCGGTCGACGCCAAACCTTTGGATTAACTTTGCCTCGACGTCGTGTGACTCCTGTGGGGGTTACATTGTTGCCAAGAACTGTGCTTTAAAGAAGAAGATTTACTTTTGTTGCTAAAGAACCGTTTACTAGGAAGAGACTTCACCTGAACTATTATTTTTCCTTCCAAGAGTAATTATTAAGATTGTGGTATACTTTTGTCGTTATTTGGTCTTGTGCTAAGCCTTATATAAACATCCTTATTTTTATAATACTACTGTGTCGTGTCCATTTGTAGTGTATTTACTTTATTACTGTATGTGGTCATAAATACTTAACGCACTGCCTCTGAGATAAGCCTGTCTGCTTTGCCAAGCTACCAAGGGGGTGAGCAGGGGTTATCTAAGTGTGGGATCCCCTTGCCCTGACTAGTGGAGGTGGGTCCCTAGTTGTCAGAAGTATTTACCTCTGCCAACTAGAGACCAGCCGATTCTAACAGGTACCAAAAGCTGCCCCGCCGGGCACCACCACAGAACTCAGCTTCTGTGTGGATTACAGGGGACTGAATTCAGTGACAAAGACTGACGCTCACCCGATCCCGAGGGCGGATGAGCTTATTGACCGGCAGGAGCTGCCCAATATCTGAGTACTTTTGACCTCACATCAGGGTACTGGCAGATCTCCCTTGCAGATGGAGCAAGGGAAAGGTCAGCCTTCTCCACGCCTGAGGGCCACTACCAGTTCTGTGTGATGCCCTTTGGGCTCAAGTACGCCCCTGCCACGTTTCAGCGACTGGTGAACCAGGTCCTCTCCGGAATGGAGGCCTTCTCTGCTGCTTAGCTAGACGACATTGCTGTCTTCAGCAGCAGCTGGGAGGACCACTTGTGTCACTTACAGGCTGTTCTCCAAGCTCTGAAACAGTCTGGCTTGACGATCAAGGCCAGCAAATGCCAGATTGGGCAGGGGTTGGTAGTGTACTTAGGCCAATTGGTGGGCAGGGGGAAGGTGCAACCCCTCCAGGCTAAGATTGAGACGATCATGGCCTGGGAACCCCCAAGACTCAAACGGATGTCCGAGCTTTCCTGGGCCTCACAGGATACTACTTTCGCTTTGTCAAGGGGTATGGCACAATTGTGGCACCCCTAACTGAGCTCACCTCAAAGAAACAACCTCGACGGGTAGTCTGGACTGAGGCGTGTCAGCGAGCTTTTGACACCCTAAAACAAGCAATGTGTGCTGCTCCTGTCCTAAGGGCCCCTGACTTCTTCAAAGAATGTATTGTCCAAACGGATGCATCAGAGCATGGCATTGAGGCAGTGTTATCGCAACTCAATGAAGAGGATCTGGACCAACCTGTGGTTTTCCTATTGGAGACTGCTCCACCGGGAACAGAGGTGGAGTGCGATTGAGCGCGAAGCCTTTGCGGTGGTATGGGCTTTGAAGAAGCTGCGGCCATACTTGTTTGGCTCGCACTTCCTTGTACAGACTGACCACCGGACCCTTCGTTGGCTGATGCAAATGAAGGGCGAGAATCCCAAGTTGTTGAGGTGGTCCATCTCCCTAGAGGGAATGGACTTCAGGGTGGAACATCGGCCTGGAGTGGACCACGCCAGCGGAGATGGTCTCTCAAGGTACTTCCGCCTTAGTGATGAGAACTCCCAAGGGGTTGGGTAGTTCTCCCCACTTTCAGCTGGGGGGGATGCGTGTTAGACCTGTCAGCCCTTTGGGTGGTCCCTCCTGATTTTTTATTTATTTTATCCCCTTTTTGCCTTCTGGAAATTTTCCTGCATGACCACTACATTATTTTGGTGTTGACTTTAGAACTCTGGGTGCCTCATTATTTCTATACAATGAAGAGGCACAGGTGCTCTTTTAAAATGGGGGTGGGAGTAAGTGATCCTCTACAAAATGGTGGCCTGCCAACTGACCAGTTGCCTCATAGTCTAGTGCCATAGGGTAATAAGGAAGGTTCCAGAACCTTCTAGACCTCTCTAGACACTCTAGGGACAGACTATATAAGGTGGAATGTTCAGCGACCATTTTGTCAAGGTGAATTCTACAGAGGTGTGAGCCAGTTGGAGTACAGGCTGTGAGGAGAGGAGGTTGGCGCAGTGTGGAGGGCTTGACTGCCTCTTGGGGCTGCTCTTTCTACTTGCTGTTGCTATCCCTCACTTATTGATCTGACCCATCAGGAGTAACTACCTCTCATAACCCTGATATTGAAAGGGAGTGTCTACCCTCAGGAGTAGACCGGGACATGGACTGAGGAAGAAGGATAGGTGAGGGCAGCTGTGACTGCCTCCTTCTTTTGTAACTAGAACCCCAACTGCGGAGTAGACCCTAGCTGTCATTCAGCACCCTGGCGCGATCTGTTACACCTGCCGCTTCGTGATCTGCCCGAGGCTGCTCCCCCCCCTTGGCCAGGAGCTTACCAGAGTGGTGTGGTCGGCAACTGATCCTGGGTTCCCCGCGTTGGTGTGGCCTTTGCATTCAACAAAAACTACTGGGTTTGGGCTCCCAACAGCACCGCTTGCCACAAGCTAATAACCAACAACAGAAATTGCATGTGCTGCTAACAACTTCGCTCTCTTATTTTTAGTTTAAACATCTGACAATGAAACAAATGTTTATATTGACCAAATGTGTCATTTATTTATTTTATTTTGAAGGAGAATTATTTTATTTAGATCTCTATAGAAATTAAGATTTTTTCAAGTGCATAATTTAAGACCTTATGTACAACACCAAACAACATATATTCAAAAATAAACAGTTTTTTCAAGTAGGAAAATTAGGACTATTTAGACAACATATAATACATACATTCAGTCATACAACTCGCAAACCATGCTATTTACATGTTATATACAAACACAACAGAAAGAAAACATATGAGTTATTTCAACAATGTAATCACTTTGATTTACAAAGAAGCCAAAAACATTCGTATTTCTTCAAAAACCATTTAGGAGTTTATATCACAGTTTTTTTTATATTTTAGGCTTGAAAAGTCTACACGTTTCGAACTCGAACGGCGCCAAAGGCAGAAGTCCCTGACTATTGGACTTGCTTGTTGAGGCAAATCGCCTGCCTGGGAAGAGTCTTTCTTAGAGTGGGAATCTGTAGTTTATAGCTTAAGGGAACTCTCAGCTGATGTAAGTCGGGATAACAAGGCTGGCCCAGGAACAAGACCTGATTGAGTGAAGGGAATGTTTTCATGCAGATAATTCTGGGTCTAACAGATTCATTGTGATAACCTGACATTCCAATGTGATCGGAGAGTGAACTAAAAAGCTACATGAAATAATTAATTACCCTGCTTGTTTCCATTTAGATATTCAGCTGCTCGAATATATATATTCAAGTGTACAATCTGTGGAACTGTCTGCTGAGCCCTTGTATCTTCATGTTTGAAATGACAATGAGTCTTTCAGGGTAATGTACAGTCTTGATTAACCATAAGGAAGCACTAATCTTGCTGTTTACCTTATAAAAACTGTGAAATAACTGCTGCAAGATTGAAGGGCCAGGGTTTTTGCTTAGCTCTTATTTATTTGGAGAATCAGTGTATCATCTAATGCAATACAATGTGGAGCTCTAGTTATGCAAATAATTAAATGTGGAGGTGCTTAATGTGTTAAAATTTTACACTACTAAAGGGGTAAATCAATCGAAAGATTTCTATAAAACATTTCCTATTTTTCTAACGAGGTGTAGTGTCATTTTCGAGTGGAAGTACGCTATGCTACTGGATTGAGTGTGACTCAAGCTTAACAATTCGCCATAGTGAAGCCTTACCACTTGGGCCAGGCTACCCTAGGTGGACTGGTAACCCCAGGTCCAACAAGCACCTCCTGTCTTATGGCCTGATAGTCACAGGGAAGATTTCAAGTGCCCAGAAATCGGCCCTGAAAAAGCCATAAACAAATATACTAAGGCTGCTGAGAACATGCCCGGGGGGAAATGCCCCCTCCAACAGCTTTGTAAGCACAAGGTCGATCTTAAAAAACTCAAGTGGGAGATCAAAAGATCCAATGAAGACGACCTTTGGGCTAAACTTCATCATGACACCATAGGAAACCATAGTGGACCCAAAAACTACCACCTGATTGCCTTACTGGACATTGAGGTGAAATACTTTGCAGGGCTTTTACTGATACAGCTATGCAAATGGGCTACTAAGCACAACATAATTCCGCCCAGCCAAACAGGATTTTGCAGAGATGCCGGAACCACAACAAACCTCCTAGCAATATAATTACTTATTGACAAAGCAAAACTGACCAAACAAACCCTTCATTTTTGCTTTGTGGACTTCAAAGAGGCCTTTGACAACGTCAATCGAGCAAATCTTTGGAGGAAATTAGCCCTTTGGGGGATCCCTGCACCTCTTATGAATCTCCTGATCAAACTGCATTCTAACACG
This sequence comes from Lissotriton vulgaris, assembly GCF_964263255.1. Taxonomy (NCBI): domain Eukaryota; kingdom Metazoa; phylum Chordata; class Amphibia; order Caudata; family Salamandridae; genus Lissotriton; species Lissotriton vulgaris. The sequence continues at coordinate 1,064,706,501 of NC_141697.1, forward strand.
TGGGTTCAGGTGAAGCTTGGAAATGGCACTCATCTCTCGAGGCGTATATCAACAACAAAAGGCCTCAAGCAGTGCGTACTGGCACCAACCCTCTTCAACCTATATACAGCCGACCTTCCACCAGCTCTAGAAGCCGGTAACGCGCACGCCCCTAGATTAGGGGGTCGAACCCTGTCTAGCATATCCTAAGCAAATTATGTGGTCCTGGTCAGTAACACCAAAATAGGTCTACAACATCTTATTAATACACTGCATGGATATGGAACCTTCTCGAAGTCAACATTGATAAAACCAAAATACTGTCAATACCCAGGAATAAAAAGTCCCACTCTTGGTTCCTTGAAACAAGGCCAATCGCAAATTGCTCCGAATTGCTCCGAATATAAATATCTTGGCGTCTTAGTTGACAGGGGAGGCCATTTTTCAAACCATCTTGAGGCCACCAAGAGGAAAGGCATGCTGTTTGCGACAACACCTAGACAACTAAAAACCAAAATGACTGGGCCCACCCTTTTTGCCATTTCTTCGTGTTGCCCAAGTTAAAATTCAATCATCAATTACCTATGGCAGCGAAGCACTAAGAGGCACTGATGCAAAATTGCTGGACACCATTATTTCAAAAGCGTACAGAGTCCTCTTCAACTTACCATCCTATACTACACAAGCCCAGATCCGGTTAGAACTAGGACATATAAACAACTGCTTGCAGGGCGAGGTTCGTATACGTGCACCAGCAAAAAATACTTAGAGGAGTCACTGGCCACCACAGGACTAAAAGAACTATTGGAAATCTCCCTACCGCATGCACAATTTAAGCGTGCAGTAAATAAGGGCATAAAGAGACTTCCTTTTATAGAGGACAAAGCTACCTTTGCCTATAGACGGCACGCCTGGATGATTCTGAGCACCTATAAATCACCCGGGTTACAGGCTTACTTCGGACTGGGGTATTCCAGGAAATCAAAAGAAGCCTTCCTAAAACATAGGCTAGGTATACTACCAGCCATACCCCATCTAGAACCATGGCTGAGAAGGAACTGCGGGACAATATGCAAGTTATGTGGTGCAGGGAAAGAAGATATTGAACATTTGCTATACTCCTGCACGAAGTTAAAAGAGGAAAGAGTAGCTCTCTTAAAAACCACCTTTAACGAATACAGTATATGCACAAGGAGACAAGCAGTCCTTGCATGCTTTGACCCAAGACTCCCGCTACTAAATGGGGTGTTTGTAAAAATGTTTAAATTAGTTGTGCTCAAACAATCCAACATAGACACTGGCGGTTTAAAAAAAAAAAGGAATTATGAACATTTCTTAAACTCTGATTTTACAACCTTTGCACTTTCTTAACAAAGTAAGCTCTTTCCTTTTACTTTTAAATACTTTTATTGATGAAATATGTATCCAAATGTACCTTTGTAATGGTTTTAATTAATCGAAAACAATAAACATTTTACTTACTTACCATGGGCCACCTTTCGATGTATGGTGGCAGGTGAGGCGCTGAGCCTTTGAAGAGCGGTACTTGTGGCTGGTTATCTGTGACTACTGTGAAAAAGGGTGCCCGCAGATGTAGAGGTGGAAGTGTCTGAATCCCCATCGGATAGCCAGGGCTTCTCCCTCGATTTGAGAGTATCGCTTTTCAGTCGGGAATATTTATTTATTCATTTATTTATTTATTTTGGCGATTTTTAGAGCGCGCAAATACCCTGAGGTGTCTCGGCGCTGTAGATGCAGAACTCTCAGGAGGAAGGGGGGATTAGATAGGGAACAGCCATGTCTTTAGTTGTTTTCTAAAGTTGAGAAGGGTCGGAGCACACTTGATGTTTAGAGGAAGTGCGTTCCACAGTATGGCTGTGGCCACGGAGAAGCGTTTGTCGCCCCAGTTGGCCCTTCTTGTACGGGGGACCATGAGTAGGTGCGCTGAGGATCACCGGAGGGTTCTTGTGTGTTCAAGCGGTCGGAAGGCTCTTCTTAGGAATAGAGGTCCTTGGTCGTGAGTAGCCTTATATGCAATGCATAAAGCTTTAAACTTGATACGGCTCCTCACCGGTAGCCAATGTAATTGTCGGATGTAGGGGGAAACCGAAGCAAATCTAGGGATAGATAGCAGTGTTCTGGCTGCTGCATTCTGGACAGTTTGCAGTTTATTGAGAACCTTTTGTTGTGCATTGAGTAACAATGCGTTGCAGTAATCAGTTTTGGAGAATACTAATGTACTGACCAAGGTTTTGCCTGCATGTGGCGGAAGGTATGGGATTAGTTTTTTTATCATTTTTAGTACGTGGAAGGAAGAGGAAACCACAGCATTGACATGTTGCTGGAATGTCAGCTTGTTATCGAAGATAACGCCCAAGTTGCGTACCTTCGTCACAGGTTCTGGAGGTTGTCCCATCTGGTGAGGCCACCATTGAGGGGACCAGGTGGGTTGAAGCCTCCTGAATGTCATCACTTCTGTCTTATCAGAGTTGAGTTTAAGACAGTTGGATGACATCCAGGAGCTTATTGCCTTCATTCCCATTTGGAAATTGGCTGCTACAGAGATTCCGTCATTGTATATCGACAACACCAGTTGGGTGTCGTCAGCGTAGGTAGTGAGGGAGATTCCAAAGGATTTTATGACCCTCGCCAGGTCCGACACATAGATATTAAATAGTGTCGGACTTAGCGAGGATCCCTGTGGTACTCCACATGGCAAGGAGAAGGTCTGGGATGTGAAATTGCCTATTTTCACTGTTTGTGGACGGTTTGACAGGAATGAGGCCAGGAGGTTTTTTGCTTTGCATGTGATTCCTATGGCTTCGACACGGTCGATCAAGGTGGCGTGGTCGACCGTGTCGAAGGCCGCAGATAGATCCAGGAGTATTAGAACTGCGGCTCCTCCGTTATCCATCGTAGACCTATCTGCTGCTTTTAGCAGTGCCGTCTCTGTTCCGTGGCCCTGTCGGAACCCAAATTGGGTGTCGTCCAGTAGATTGTTATGATGAATGTAGTTTGACAGCTGGGTATTCATGATCTTTTCAAAGATCTTTGCAGGGAATGGGAGGCAGGCAATGGGCCTGTAGCTAGCAGGAAGGAGAGGGTCTAGACTAGGTTTTTTGAGTAGCGGTTTGATTATTGCTTTTTTCCATTGCGGGGGGTATACACCAGATTCAAACATTGCATTACAGATGGTAGTTAGAGGAGGAGCAATGATCTCCGAGATGAGGTTAAGGATGTTTGGAGGGCAAGGGTCCAAAGGTGAGCCGGATTTAGTTCGAGCGATCAGGGGTTGAATGAGTTCACAGGAGGTAGGTTCAAAACCTGCGAATATGGGGCCCGTGTCAGCTATAGAGTGAGAGGGAATGGTCGCTACCTCAGGTGTGAATGTGTTAAAAATGGCTCTAACCTTGTCTTCGAAAAATTTGGCTAATGCATCAGAAAGGGCTTGAGACCCTTCTGAGTGAGGAACAGATGGGTTAGACAGGGAAGTTACTACTTGAAATAGTTTTCCTGAGGAATTTTTAGCCTCATTAATTTGGCTTGTATAGTACGTGGTTTTTTCTGTTTTTATGAGTTTTTTATAGTTAGTGAGAGCGCTTTTGTAACTAATCTTGTCAGATGTGTTAAAGTTACGGCGCCACTGCCGTTCAAGGTTTCTGCAGTGCTGGCGCTGAAGTCTGAGCGGCTCAGAAAACCAGGGGGCTGATGGGAGTTTTCTAGTCCGGTGGGAAGTTTTGGAAGGTGCTAATTTGTTGCAGGCTTCGGTCAGAATCTCCGTATAAGTATCTGAAGCTGCTATGGGGTCATGCTCATTGAGTAATGGGCTATCCTGAATCATCTGAGTGAGACGTTCGAGATTTAAGTTCTTCCAGTCTCTGAATTTAGTGGAATGAGGAAGAGACAAGCGAGGGGGCGTGGGTTTAGTAGGGATCGAGAAACATATTGCAGAATGATCAGTCCAGATTAGAGGAATGACCTCTGTGATGGTGATTTCAGGGTTGTTGGTGAATAATCCATCCAACGTATGACCTGCTTTGTGCGTGGGTTTTTTAACAATTTGTGTAAGACCGGCTGTCTCTAAGTCTCCAAGTAACGTTGTGGTGTCAGGGTCTTCTAAAACTTCGAGGTGAAAGTTAAAATCACCTAGGATGGTGAACTGTGGTGCTCCAATAGATGTCTCGATTATGTGATCCAGGCGTGCTAGGAATTTGGCTCTGGAGCCTGGAGGGCGGTAAATCAGCAAACCTTTAAATGTTGCTTTACTGGATAGGCCTATCGAGAAGAGGAGGGCCTCGCATTCAGGATAGGTCGTGTCTGTAGTGAATATTTTGAGATGATTTTTGTAAATGATCGCGACTCCTCCACCCTTCCTTATAGGTCTGTCTAATTTACACATACAGTAATTGTTTGGTGTGGCGTCTCTGAAGTCGGGGCCAGAGGCCTCGTCTCCCCATGTCTCTGTGATAAATAGAATATCTATCTGTTGCGAGTCTATGAACTCGGCGATTTCAAATTTATGTTTCGGCAGGGATCTTGCGTTGATAAGAGCTGCTGTCACTAGTGGGGGAGGTAAAGGGGGAGAGATAGATGGAGTCTCGGTGCAGGTGGGGCACTTGAGTGGTCCAAACCTAGGATCATTGTAGTTAAAGTTTGGTAATGAGTGAGGGTACCTGGTTGTTTGCTTGATGCTGAGGAGTTGGTCCGAAGTGTAAGTTATTGGCGCAGAGCTGAAGGCGGGATGAGGGGATGAAGGATCAGGGGGGGTGGCCCTTAGCCCGGTCTCGGCGCGGACGAGCGCAGACGAGCTTGCCTTATGCGCGCCTTCGGCGTGCTGGCGTACGCCAAGGCAGCCCAATGTCCTGGTTCTTGCTCCTGGGTGAGGACGGCTCCTAGGCCTAGGGGGCCGGCGTCCACTGGTATTTCCGTCTTCTTTGCCGGGTCAAAGTATACCATTGTGGTGTGGTCGAGGAGGGCTCTCTTGACGGCTTGGAATGCTGAGTCTTCTGCTGGACCCCACTGCCACAAGGTGTCTGCCTTGGTGAGGTTTCAGAGTGGTTCCGCAAGAGTTGCTATGTCTGGAATGAAGCGTCCACAGTATGCGGCTATACCCAGGAAGCTGCGTACTTCCACCACGGAGAGGGGGGCGGCTGCATTTTTGATCGCTTGGGACTTCCACGGGTCGACCTGTATGCCATCTTGGGTGAAGGTGCATCTGAAGAATTCAATCTTTAGTTGGAATAGCAGACACTTCTCTCTGTGGAGGGTGATGTCCTGATATAGGAGTCTCTTCAGGGTAGCTCTCACGTGCCGGCAGTGCTCTTCCGCTGTCTTTGAGTGGATGAGTATGTCGTCACTCACGTTGAGGACGCCAGGTAGCCCTACTAGGATCTCTTTGACAGCATTCTGGAATATCTCCACGGCAGAGGATATTCCGAAGTTCAGTCGATTGTACCTCCTGAGGCCTAGGTGCGTGCTGAAGGTGGTGATGTACCAGCTGTCTTTGGCCAGGGCTAGTTGGTGATAGCCCGTGTCCAGGTTCGAAAACCACCTGGATCCGTTCAGGTTGGCAACAATGTTGTCCATAGTCGGCGTGATGTGGCGTTCCAGCAGAATGCCCTTTTTGAGAGGTGTATCAATGCAGAGTTTGATCTTCCCTGGTTGGCGAGGCTTTTCAGCAATCACCATGGGTGACACCCATGGCGTGGGCCCGGATACTTTCTCTATGACCCCTTGGTCTTTGCGTTTCTGCATGTCCTCTTCTACTAGCGGTCGTAGGTGGAATGAGATCCTTTGGTGTCGCAAGGCTGTTGGCGGGATGGTAGGGTATATGTGCAGGCAGATGGGGGCTCTCTTTAACGTCCCTAGTCCTTTGAACAGGTCGCCAAACTGGCTCAGTAGTTCTTCTGTTTGGTCCGTTTGTATCCTCTTGGTTAAAAATCACCAGGCTTAGGTCTTCAGCGGCATGGCTGCTGAGAAGTGTGTTCACCTCTTGGTTGATGACATGAATGTCAATGGTGATCTCGACATCTTCTGACCGCACTGGTACAGCAATTTTGCCTCGGAGGGGTAGTGGTGAGTCGCTTCCATATGCAAAGATCTGTGCCTTTGACGGTCTCAGCTCTGTCCTGGGTCTTAACTTGTACTGCTGGATCCCCATTATCACCACTGAAGCACCAGTGTCGATCACTGGGTTGACGTAATTCCCAGCAACCTGTACTGCGCAGTGAGATTGGGGTCGCCTCTTTAGGGCTTGGGTGAATGAGATCAAGTAGATTTCTCCTTCGTCCTCTGGTGTAGACTCATCTGGTTGGTAGGTTGGTTGTTCCTTTTTCCTCCCTCCGGGGTGCGATGCGAGCGAAATTTGCGATAGTTGCCTGACCATCTTCCTCATGTGCTTCGGTCTGTTCCCTTCCCTGCGCTGTGTTTTCTTTCTGCATACCGACGGAAAGTGATTCGCGATGCTGCACCACCCCCTTTTCTGAAGCAGTTGGTGCAGGTGTTTTCTTGTGCTTGGCATGTTTGTGGAGGGTGGTCTTCGTACCCACAGTACCCGCACTGATTTTTCAGGGTTTGTGGTTGGCGATCACGAAGTCTGTAGGTCCTGTCTCATGTCTTGACTGCGTCTGCTTTCTTCGTTTTGACCGTGACGCCCTTCTCCGCCCCTCAAACTAACGCCATGTCCATTTCCTCTGCTCACGCTGCTGACAGATCCTGGGACCGCGCTAGTATTAGGATGTCATTCATCAGGATGTTTGGTTGCCTGATAATGAGGCCACGTAGAACTTTGCTGCGAATTCCAGGGATCAGCTGGGCCCTGATTTCTTCTGTGGCCCCGTCTCCCGCCAGTTAGGTTGGGGATAATTCCCGGAGTCGTGCCTGAAATGTGTCTACTGACTCGCCCTCCCTCTGCCTGGCTTGTCTGAGCTTAAAGTGTTAGAAGTCCCAGTTCATTTGGGGGTTGAAGTGGTCATTCAGGGTGGTAACAGCTGCTGCGTAGTCGTATGAGATTCCTGTATTCGGTAGGTGTTTGAACAAGAGGTATATTTCCTCCCCCGCTTAGTGGAGTAGCAACAACGGTTTCACTGCACCATCCTTTTCCCTTGTGGCGATGAAGTAGTTCTCCAGGTGACCTAGCCAGGTCTGCCATCGCGGAGCAGCAGTGAGGGGTCTGCCGACTCACTGAATGGAGGTAGAACTCCTGATGGAGGGTGGTGGGGCACTGACGGCGCAGGGGCCTGGGCGGCATTATCCTGATCTCCCATTATACCGGGTGTAGGTGCAGAGACATATCTTGTCGAAGGAGCAGAGGCCTTGTGGTGGGCCTAGGCGCATAGGTGCTGGTGCACGATGCAGGACTAGTGATAGCTTGCACGTTTCCAGTGATATGCCACTCACCGGTCTGGCGTGGGCCAGAGCTGTCCCTTGGCTCCTCCTGGGCGTCGTAAATTGCTTCATCTTGATGCTACAGCGGAGATGTCCGGGTCCCTATGGTGAGTACTGCTTGGCAGGGCCAGAGGCGAAGCAAGATGTGAGCCTGTTGCTGGCCTAACTCCAGCAGAGACAGCTTGTGCACTCCTCTCGGGGCTGGGCAGAAGCAGCGTGTGGTGCTCCCCACCCTTGTCGCCAATGCAATGATCAGGGGGGCCTCCCTCCTGATCCCAAAAGTTGCGCTGGGCCTAATTATCCGGCCGGCGGTAAATAACTCACACACACACAAACACTCGGTGGCTGCATGTGGCATGGACTGCCTTGCGGCTCTGCCCCTCTTTAGTATATACACACGTGCTCACGCCAGCCGGCGTGATCGCAAGGGCGGTCCTGGTTCAGCGCGCCAGCGGTAAACACTGGTGCGCTGACCGTCACAACTACCACACATCTTGTACCGGAGTCCTCGTACTTTCCACAAGGAACAAGGGGCCTCATTTATGAAAAGTGACGCATCGCTGCGTGAAAACAGCGATGCGTCACTTTTCACTGCGCACTCCTTGCGACACCAATGATGCGTCATATTTAATGTATGACGCATCATGTCGCAAGGAGTTACAGATACGTCAGTATTTCTGATGTATCTGTAAGCTCAAAAGTGACGCATTGCTGGAGTGTGTCACAAAAGTGACGCAACTCCAGCAATGCGTCCTTTCACATGGGGAAAGCCCAATGTGAAAGGGCTTGCGTCAGTCTTACGCCTGCTGTGCGGCACGCGCAAGATTTTGACGCAACAGCATCCTAAAAGTGACGCAGTGAAATCTCATAGATTTCACTGCGTCACTATTACGAGGCTTTTTGCGGGGGAACGCCCTCTCTGCATACAATATACCTGACGCAGGTATAATGTGGCGCAGGAGTTTAAAAAGTGACGCATCTACCTAGATGCGTCACTTTTTAAATATGGCGCAACAAGGCGCATTTTTTACACCGCTGGTGCGTCACAAAAAGTGACGCACCGGCGGCGCAAAACTGACGCAAGGCCTCATAAATAAGGGCCAAGAATTTTAGACCATCGCAGTGGTACAAGGGCAGCAGAGTCCAGCAGCAGGCAGCGTATGTCTGACTGCTTCTGTCTGCCATAAAAATGCAACACTACACTTACGTTTTCGGGTGTGTGACCTAACATGCGCACACACAATGCTAGTCTGTGCCAATTTAAGTTTACATAATTTCCCCAGTAATTATTCATACAGAGTGAGGAGAGGTCAGGCGCCGTTTTCTATACTTATTTGTAATCATGAGAAGGAGTTTCTAAACCTACGAGAGCGCATTCCTGCAATCCCACAGCACCAGTCAAGCTCTGGGGATTTGTGTGAGAGAGTGTCAGGTATCTGCCGCTGAGCAGCAGCAATGAAGGCCGTCTGACCTTGACACTGACGTTTGGGTGATAAGACCTACTACTGCCGTCAGGTTGAGAAGACGGGTATGATTGGTGGTTTTGGTGGCATCAGGTAATCCTCTGAATTTAAATGACTCAAAGCCTTGAAGGATGAACTCCATAATGCACATTTTTAATTAACCGATTCCAACACAGAACATTGCCAGCATAGTTGTACCCAGATAGTGCATGTAATTGTAGCAACATATAAAGAAGTACAATAATGCTGAATGAGCTTCCTGAAAAATATTTTCAATCCGGTAAAAATACCCAGGACAGCTTCCCTGCTTGGCATCGAAGACGGCGTGCTTAAACTTACAATCTACTCCCAACATTCATTCCCATATTCCACGTTCCAAATTCCATTGCATGAAATATTCCTTGAAAATAATAAGAATGGAAACACACTACACCATACAATCTCTAAAAGGGATTGTTATACTTTTAACTTTGATCACAAAACCACAGTGGACCTCAATTGTTCAGTCTTATTGAGACAATTATCACCTATGTATAATTAGAGGTATGCTCACACCTTTTACTTGTATACTATACACATGCCTGTCATGGTGTTGTTTTCACTAAAAGGTTGAAGAGCAAAGCGCGAGTTGTCTTTTGTGTAACTTGGCACCTGGTGGAAAGTGGAGTGAGAGGCTGATGTCTTGATGTGTGCTGTAGCTGAGCTCCTACAGACCCAAAACAATTTAATTCGTATAAACAAACTGTCTTCCTTGAAGAATCCTTGGCTAACCAATGATAGCTTGGCACACACAGCAACGCCGTTCTCAGAATAATTGCATATGGAACATAAAGAGTAGTGCTTAATAAAAAAAAAAAAAAACATAAGTGCCAGAGCTGTGGTCAGGGGGCCTCCGCAGCTTGTGTCACCCATTGCCACTGTCAACGTTGCCAATGACAGTACCTACACAACTGCTAACAAGCACACTGTTACAAGTGTGACAATTCAGACTACTCCAGGCCCTCAAAGCTATAAAAATGGCTTAGGCAGCAGGTATAATTTGTATTAATGACTACCGAATTAATAACCAATTGATGTTCTGTTCATCCCTAAATTATACAAACAGCGCCACCATGTGGTAGCTGTCATAAGTGCCAGTGTTGACAATTAGGTGCCGTTGCCCAGCACCGCAAACACTAGCTCAAATTAAGCACCGAGGAGACACCCCAAAATAACATTGCAGGTAAAAATAAGTTCTGAAAGCATTTTAATTAATTAGACCAAAATGTGGAGATGAAACTGCACACACTGGCTGCCCAGACTTGTCCAGCTCTTGTGCAGCTCCTTTTGATATGGGAACCTCTAGAATATAATGTGCAATTCCTTGACTCAGATGCAACAATCCAGTAGCACAAGGCTCATCCACCAAAACAATCTAACACTGTCTGATTCTTAAACATTTAGAAGCCCCCCAAGGCTACCAAGGGGTTGGATGAAGATTGCCAGGCCCACTCTTGTCACCAAGGTCTCTCTTACAGTCAAGCTGAGACAATGCCACAGATCATTTTGCTTGCATTTTCATTTCTGTCCACTTCCAGAATGTGCTGAACCTAGAAAGTACTGAACCAGGGTGCTCATTTGACCCGTTGCAAATCAGCTGACCTTCAGTGCTTTACTATGCATGTTTTTATAGATAGTGGGCACAGTGGGGAGGGCAGCTGAAGCATGTGGGCGGGAACCCCCATGTTAAAAAAGGGCAATCAGTGGGGGGCAAGCACCAGCATCGAGAGTGTTGGTTTTGGTCCCATGGTGAAATGTCTGCAAATCTCCCCCAAATCATATCAAATGGATTTTCTTTGATAGGCTTGTCTAGCATTGAATTCTCAATGAAAAGCACATTAACATCCTATTGACGATATCCTGCAATATATCTATGCAAGTTCAACAATTTCTCATCCTACCTTCCCTATTTTTTACCATCTGTCCCCTTGACATTCTGTACATTTCTCATAGCATTTTACTCTTCATAGTCTCCACCTATCTTTTATAATGCCACAGTAGTTAGGCCATCATGTTTCTTCATTCCCTAAATATTTTCCAAATTCCCCATCCTCCGCTCATCACATTAATCTCACCGTACTCTACATTGCATAACCATTCATCACCTCATAAGAATTGCACCCAACAAAACAATCGCAATATGCAGACTTCACCTCCCCTTTCACTTCTTGCCCTGTGTTCAAATGAATGCTCATTAACTCTTATGCAACACGGAGGAGTTGTGCACCTGACATTGCTCACCTGAACATACACAATAGTTAATATATCCTTTAGAAACATGGCTTACCCAGCAGTGGCTCCTCTGCAATGGCAGAGAAGCTTCGTCCCACTGGCTCATAGCCAGGTGCTGAAAAATGAAATAATATTTTGCTATTGTATTATTTTTCATATGCTGGCTCTGTGCCAGTTTGTGCAGTGTCGGGCCATGGGAGAGGGAAGGAGGAGTGGTAATTGTGCACTTTTAAGTGTGCATGACAGCTTAGTCATCCATTTCATGCCGGACAAAGTGACATGCACACTTAGGTTTCTCCAACACAGCTGTATTGTACAGCTGACAGCCGGTTTGGAGAAACAGGACAGTCTCCCAGTGCCTGAGCGAGCGTTGATCCAGACTGCTCAGGCCAAATTCCCATGCTGCTCTCATGCTTGAGAGCAGCGTGGGGATTGAATGGGGAGTCCAATGCTGTCCCAGGGAATGGTGAGACCAAAAACAGAGGAGCTCGAGGGCGCTGGCAGCACCAAGTAAATCTTGTTTTTTTATTTGTTATTACTAACCCCCCTCCCCTCATGTGCTCCCACCTGCAGGCTTACCGCTGGCACTCTACCCCGATGCCCCTTCTACCCGCCCACCAGTCTTTATCTCTGTCTGCCGCCACTGGCCATACCCCATATCCACTTTCATGTTTGATGAGCTCATTGTGGGCAGAATACCATCTTTAAACAAACACACCCATGTACTCCCGCCATATACTGAAATGAGTACAAGGAGGGGATGTTTTCTATAAGCAAGGGAATATGATTTCAGCATACAAGTTAAATAGTTTTCACAAATATAAATAAGATCATAAACTGACATGGTTTGCACAACTTCCAGGAGGGTAACTAAATCTGAGACGTTCAGAGAATACTACATGGAGTGTTATATTTGTGACTATAGAGAGGGGTTGGAAGCTACAGAGAACCTAGATGGGTTGCATCTTTTGTATGTCCCTTCTGGTGATAAAAATGTACTACGAAATTTCATCTTGAAGGGAAAAGTCATTTTGCTAATACAATTGTTTGAAGCAGTATATTAGCAGGATTTTATGGGTTTTCGGCCTCCATTTTACTACTTTAGGGGGTATAAGAAGGTTACATTTAATACAAGAGAAGCTACAATTGCAATGCTCTCCAAACCAGGTAAATATTTTTCACAATGCGCCTGCATGTTGGTATAGACTCTCTCATATACCATATTGTAGAAAGCGTTTGAATTAAAAACAATGAAAGCAATTTAATGAATATGATAATTCAATAAATGAAGAAAGCTATTCCTTCAATAATTAAAATGATTAGAAAAATGTGCCTGGGGTGTCCCAGCTGGACTAATAAACCAATTTATTTATTGAAATTACATACTTGCTTTATTCATTGATATAAAGATTCCTATTTAATTAATATAGTCAACAAAAACAATTTCAGGAAATAAAATCGAATTGCAATTAAATTAAGAGTAATAACATACAGACAAAGGTTGTTCGAGCAGGAACAAAGATGGATACACCGATTGTCATCCCACCAAGTGGGACTGAATGATGACATCCCTTGGGGGTAGCGTTTTGAAATGATACTGTTTTGCACCGTTTTTTACTTAAGAAAGCAACCCCACTATTTGTTCGAACTCGATAAAAATCGACACTTTCACTGAGGATTTTGTACACTATCAATGTTTAGCAATCTGAAGCTGATTTTATGCCCCAGTCTAGCCTATTTTTGTCCCACAGTTGTTGAGTCTCAGTAAAATGGGACTTTGAACATATCCCCAAGTAGATTCTTAGAAAAACTTTCTTTCATTATTAAGAACCAAGAAAGATTAGTTATCATGGTTCAAAGTCTACAACATTAACTCACTATAAGGTTCTAACCACTGAATAAGCGCCCTATATGTTTCTGTACCTCCCAATATATACTTTTATACCAACTCAAGTAGTGACAACCCTGTGATTGGCCGAAGGTTATCGGTTTAGTCGTGAATAGGAACAAACCGGAAGGGTATACACGATAGCAACCGGAAGTGTACTCACACCAGTAATTTAGCGAATTAAGCCACATGCCCCCCTTTTTTTTAACATAATCAGGCATTATAATGTTGTCTTTCAAAATAATATGAGAACTAAGAACAACCCGTTCGAGTACGAGTTAATGCACTCGAACACTAATCCTCGATTGTCACGTGTCTACATGACATTCCGTGACGCATTACATCATGCGTCCACAACACGGAAGCGATAATAACGGGCCAGGAACGCCGAGATAGCATGTTCCGGGCCTCAGGGCAGAACCGAGTAGGTGAAAACATGGCGAGCCTCCCAGCAGCAAGTGAGTAATGCGGCATGTAGCAGAGTCGGCCCCTCAAGAGGGTTGGACTCTCTGATTTCTAATTTAAAAACGCTAAACTCAGATGGCTGGTTTAAATCTACATTGCAACTGAATAGCTCATATTTTGGGTCCAAACAGGTTTGACTGAGAGTGAAAATGTGCCTAACCCTTTGAGCCCATGAAGCGTGTTGCACCTTGAAGCAATGTAAGTGCAATGTATTCCCTATAAACGGCTAAGTCTTACACCTCTAATGGCCACCTGGCCACTATTAATGGATCTTGAGACCTATACTCTAAAAATGTTATGCTGATAATATGAACTTTTTACTAAATGAATTTTGAATCCTACTGGAATTAGATAAATTCGAAACCAGTAGATGTACGGAAAATTAAATTCAGATTACCTTTGATTGTTAAAACAGTAAAGGTCACAAACTTGAATTGTCTGGCTATTAACTAAGGGGACAATTTAAATACAAGATAAAATGAATATGTTTTATAATGGTCATGTATTTCATAAGGGATGTACGCTAAAAGAATTGAAATGTCTGTTTATCTACAGAAACTCCACCTGACGACTAGCAGGAGTCCTAAGGACGGGTAAAACCGTGAGTTATTCTGAGGAGAGTAAAAAATATTTGATCTTCTCTCTTTCTGTTTCCTAACGGTGTGGGCAGGCCTTAGCGTGCCTGGACCCCCGTAGGATTTGTTTCCTTTTTATAATCTGGTCCTGAAGAAAGCTGAGCTGACTATAGCACCACCAGCAGAAACATGTTGACCATGCACCTTTTTAAGTCCCTGGATAAAAATTAAAAAATCCAGTGACCTCCCAGTTTTTAATGTGAACAACTGGCCCCTAATAAAGTTTGTTGAGGCACAGTTGTGATCTTTTACATACACACCCTTGCACTGATCACTTCCTTCACACACACCAGCTCCGCTGCACTTGCAGGCATGGTAGCACACAGGTGGGGATAGTCGGCCCCCCCTGTGACCGAACCCCATGATGAAGCATGTCACCTCTAGGGTGAGTGAGGGTTCTTTTAGAAAATAAATAATTTTTCATTCCCTCCCACATTACTTAATGACCATTCACATTTAGGTAGGTTTCACCTTTTGTTCACTGTGATATAGGGTTTCACTCGTGTCTTACTGGCGCTCTTTTGTTGATAATAGGTATTTCTACCGCAAAGCCTTTAAACATAGGATTAGCACAGTGTCATACATGTTGAGCTGTAAATTGACGAACTCATTTTACCACTCCAGGCACAGTATTACTGTTTTGGACTGCTAAAATACCATCCAAGCCAACGCGGATTGCATAAAAGCATCCCCTAGAGGTTTAGCTTAGTCCAGAAACAAGGGAACACCAAGTGTAAGCAAAATCAATACCCTTTCAGGCATACACTGCCCCATATATGATGCAAGAATGAAGCAGAGAACTCTGGGAAGTTTCCAAGTCTAGGTGGGCAGCTGCTCCTGTATAGAGCACCCTATATCACCAGCAACACTAAATTTGCTCACCTCAAATGTCTGCTTTTCTATCAAAGTTGTTATGCATAGGATTAGCACATTGCCATTCACGCCGAGATAAAAAGGAGCAAAGAATTTTGCCATTTCTAAAGTAAAGACTTTAAGCATAGGATTAGGCACAGAACCATCCATGCCGAGTTGTACAATGACAAAAACCTTTTACCACTCCAGGCACTTAAAGACAACAGAACTGCCCTCTTTGGAGGTTGAAGGATGCACATCAGAACTTGTGCAGGGGATTCTAAATTCCAGCCATTCTTCTTCCAAGTCTCTTGCTTGCTCAACAATCCAAGTCTTTTATTGTGAAACAACCCCCTCTGAAAAAGGAATTTAAGTGGGCAGTACTGTTTTGAATTGTGGCACAGATCTAGTCTTTGGAGAACACAGTATTTCTTTCATCCCTTCAATTAACAGCCAAGCGAAGGATTACGCTCTGAAGCAACTCATGCTTTTCTTCATAGACATCAATGAACCTTTGCAGCACTTTTTTAACTGGTCCTGTAGCGGATGCAACAATGGGATTACTTGGCTCATCGTAATGTCCTTCTTGTTAACTTACTGTGTGAAAACCATGGCGAACATTGCTACAGTTGCATGCCGCTAAACACCTGTTAGAACTGGGGGTCTCTAGTTGGCAATGGTATACACACCTTTGACCAAATAGGGCCCTGTGACACGCTTCTCCGGTGATGCGGCGGCGACATCTGCGGCGGCGACACGCTTCTCTGGTGATGCGTCGGGTAACAGCTTTGACAAAGGCATGCTTCTCTGGTGATGCGCTGGAGACATCTGCGGAGGCGACATGCTTCTCCGGTGATGCAACAGCAACAGCTCCGATGGCAACGGCTGCGACTGTGACACGCTTCTTTTCAATGCATCACGCTTCCAGCTCCCAGCGACATGCAGGCTTCTGCAGACAGACTTCCCAGCAAGGAAATTCAGAGGGGAGCTGGTGGTGAAGTATTTTGTCCCTGAGACTTCAGAAGGAGGCAAGCACAAAGTCAAGCCCTTGGAGTAATATTCTGCAAGATGATGAAAGTTCTTTAAAAGTTCCTTCTCCTCTCCTTGGCACTGAAGACACCACTGTAGGCCAACTCAGCAACACAGCACACTGGCAGGGGGGCAGCACAACTCCTACAGCTTCCTTGGTTCTTCTCCTTGGCGGAAGTTTGTCCTGTTGTTCCAGAAGTGATCTAAAGTTCTGTGCAGTCTTGGAGCACTTTGTTTACATGACTCCTGCTTTCCTTTGGCAGGGTGGACCAGAGTCATCAGACACACCACAGAGGGTGGAGCCAGCATTGTAAAAGGCAGGCACAGCCCTATTCAGACCCAGGTGCTACTCCTCCCACCCATCTGCATGCAGATAGGTCTATTCAGCCTTGTTCTGACTCACTGTCTCCTGGAATCCCCCAGCCCCTGGCACTCACAAAACCAGACACACAATACACTAGCTAGCAGAGGCAGGCTTGATGGTTAGGCAAGAAAACACCTACTTTCTAAAAGGGGTATTTTCAAACACAGAATGGTAAAACCACTAAAAGATGTATTTTATCATTCTGAGTCAATTTAAATTTCTACCATGTTTCCTGTGTCAGTTAGGATTAAAAGATGTTATAATCAAACTGCCCAGTCTGGCCTATGGGGAACAGGTAGCCTTGCAATAGTGAAAAACGAAAATGGCTGTAATTCACTATTAGGACATGCCACACACACCAGAGCATGCCCTACCTTATACTTAGAATGTACCCTGCCCTTGGGCCTACCTTAGGGGTGTCTGATATTAAGAAAAGGGAAGGTTTAGGGACTGGCTAGTGGGTGCACTTACCAAGTCGACATGGCAGTACTAGACTGCACACAGGCTCTGCAGTGGCAGGCCTGAGACACACTTTTACAAACTGCTTCTGTGGGTGGCACAACCAGTGCTTCAAGCCCACCAGCAGAATTTGATTTACACACCCTGGACACACATGGTGCACTGTACTAGGGTCTGACAAGTAAATCAAATAACCCATTCATGGAGTCACTAATCAATACATCAATTTAACAAAGGGAGCACTTGCACTGTGGCACTGAATAGCAGTGACACAGTGCCCAAAGCATGTAACCCGTAAAACAGATCAAAAACAGAGGAGGCAATCAGTAAAAAAATGGAAGGGAGACTCATGCCAATGATGCCCGGTCTTACAACGCCTTTAAAAGTCTCTTCAGCACTGAAACCTGCAGATAGCTGTTGCCCAAACTCCACAAAAGAGATCCTGTATGCTGGGATACACATGTAATCCGTTGCTTGGCAACTGACAAACATGTTTGTTGTTAGTTGGATAGTGTGAACAGTGCTCTGCTGCAAAGCTTGTCCAGGCAATTGCAGCACATCATATGGAGCATTGAAACAAGTGTGCTGGCAAAATAGATCCAACTTGGTACCTTCCATTTTGGGCAGATGACTGCCACAAATTCTAAAAATCCCACTCCTTCCATAGAAGAAAAAGGGATAAAGTGCAGAGCTAATATTTTAGTCAGCTTCCAGTTGCAAAAACGTGCCATTGGGTGGTTGCGTTTGTAGGGCCCCACCTGCCTAAGCATGCCAGCAATAGTAGCTTGGATTGTTTTCTTTTGTGGTGCCATTGATTAAGTTGACTTCTGGAGAGAACCAGGGGGTGGTACACTCAATGTGCATCGTGGGGTAACCATCACTGTGTGGGGTGGTGTCTGCATCTGAGTCTTGTACCTTTTGGAGGTTGCTGATGCAGGTGATGCTGGCACACTGAAGGGGACAATGCTGCTTAGTGTAAAGTGGTCATCCTCATCTTCTTTTTCCTCATGCCCTCCTATCACTGAGACCTGATCTCCCTCCCTCATCAGCACCACCAGCATCAGCTACTTTTTTAAGGTCCTTCGCCCACCAAATTGCATGATGTTTTTTCATATGGGTCGTTTGCCCTCCAGTACCAGAGTGTGACCAATGGTTACTTCGACTAACACTTGCATGGCAAATGGAGCATATTGCAATGTTATCCCCCTGCTTGCTAAATGTAATACCTAAAGAACTGGAGTAGGTAGGCGTGCTGATTGCCTCTCTGCAGTGCGCACTTCGACTGAGGTAGTGGTGGATGCAGGTCTCAGCAGGGGCCTTAAAAAATATGGAAGGTGGTGGAATCAGTGCCACATCCCTCTAAGAAGGTTGAATAGAAGGGATAATATCTGTGTCCTCTAAACTGCCTTCCATACTAGCAATCACTAGTGTTTCCAACTACTCATCACTGTCCATTTCCATAAGTCCAAGGCTTTCAGTAACTTTTCTTTTCCCCTGTCTTTGGTGGTGGGTTTCAGACTCTTCCGGGGTCCAATCCATGTCCAGATCATCAGAAGGGGGGTCTTGGAGAAGATGGTGAAGTACCCTTTCTTTTTTGCAGGAGATAAGGAAGCCACTGGTTCAAGAGCTCCATCTTGCTCAGCAGGAAGCTCAACCTCCATTATTGTTCCTATCTCAGGAGGAACTGTTGCTGACTATGTCTCCTGTTGTCCACTTTGCTCACTTTCCTGCCAGGATTGGGTACTAGTTTGTGGCGGAGACAAATCCAATGCATACTCACTGCTTGCTTCCATGATTCCAGTGGCAACGACATTGAGAGACATGGCCTCGGGCTTAGGTTTGGATGGTGATGTTGATGTAGGAGTACTGCTCCCAGCTTGCTGCCCAGAGGAAGGTGCGACAGGCACACCATGTTTACCAAAAAAGATGGAGGGTGGCACCCAAGTGGTGGCACTGGCAATCTGCTTCGTCTTCTACTCCTCAATGGCCACTATTTTGACAGGAGCATCTTTCTTTGGATCATCTTCAAGCTCTGACAATTGGCACTTAGCTGCACAAGTGGGAGCAGGAAGAGGAGTATTCAGATGGTGTGGTGTGGTTGCTGTCACTTTGTGCCAGCCTTCTGTCTGGCAGTATTATAGGTGATATCTCTTGTGCATGTAAGCAAACAAACACGAAAAATGTCCGTGAAACATGCCATTTTTGCAGTTTGAATTATTCATACACACAATAGTAAGATTATCCCATATAATTAACAACATTAGTGTATCCATTCCATTCTAATCCAAGCCATGTGATAATATTTCTATTATGCTAACAACAACATATAGATTCAAAACTTTGCTTTATGTGCCTCTAAGGTGAGACACTGTGGTACTCACCTGGGTGGTGAAGGGAATAATTAAATAATCTTTCAAAAAGTGTAGGCTGGTGTGCTCCTATTGCCTACGACGTATATATCAAATCACGCTGGGAGTGCAGGGAATAATGGAATAATCCTTAAAAAAAAGCTAATGCTGGTGTGCGGCTAAGGCCTAAGAGACTTATGTTAGGCTGGGGGAGCAGGAAACAATTTAATAATCTTTGTAAAAAAAAGTGAATGCTGGTGTGTGGCTATGGCCTAGGAGACTGATGGCAGGATGAGGGTGCAGGGAAAAATGTAATAATCCTTAAAAACAGTGAATTAAGGGGTGCACCTATGGTCTAAGAGTGCCATGGCAGGCAGGGGTGCAGGGAAAAATTGAATAATCCTTAAAACATGTTTGCTGGTGTGCGCCTATGGCCTAAGGCTCAGACCTATGGCACTAAGAAGGTACAGGAAAATATAGAATTTTCCTTAAAAGGAATGCTGGTATGTGTCTATGGCCTAAGAGAGCTAGGGCAGGCAGGGGCGCTGGGCAAATGGAATAATCCTTAATAAAGTGAATGCTGGTATGTTCCTATGGCTTGAGAGACCTATGGCAGGCAGGGGGTGCTGGGAAAATTCAAATAATAAATAAAAGAGAAATTACTGGTGTCTCGCTAGGGACAATGAGAAATATTTTTGGTGCAAGGAGGTTCAGGGGAAAATGGAAAAATGCATATATATTATATAAACACTGTACATACATACTACAATGATTCTCAAGCACATTAAACTGATATCAGGGACAAAAGTAAATAAAATGAACACAAACTAAAGAGTATAGCTCTCTTTTATCAATGTCCCTAGAAAATGACTTTAAACACTGGAAAAAAACGTATTTAAAACACTGGTTAGCTAGTGGCTACTCAAAATGGACAATGGCAACATGTTCAAAAACCAACAAGCAAGGAGGTGTAAACTACAAAGAACACATGCAGGCCTATGGCAAAAACACACTGGATGGCTACACAAAATGGCTGCCAGTCACATGGTCAAACACCAAGAAAGGAGGCATGGACAACAAAGAACACATGCAAGCCTATGGAAAAGCATACTAGCTGAATACACAAACTGGCCACCCATCACATGGGCAAACAACAAGGAGGCATGGACAATAAATAACACTTTCAGGCTTATGGCCGAAAGCACGCTGTCTGGTTACCCGAAATGGCGGCCCACCACATGGTCAAACAACAGGAGGCAATGCAACAAAGAACACATGCAGGCCTATGGCAAAAGCACACTGGCTAGCTACACCAAAATGGCGCTGGCTACATGGGCAAATGACATTAAGTAAGGAGGCATGGACAATAAATACCACATCCAGGCCTTTGGCAAAAGAACACTGGATGGCTACACAAAATGGCCCCGGGCTACATGGTCAAACAACAAGCAAGGAGGCAGGGTAAACTAAAGAACATATGCAGGCCTATGGACACTGACTACATAAATGGCCGCCAGCCACATGGCATGGAAAACAAAGACAAAATGGTGGCCTATGGCAAAAAAACACACACACTGGCCAGACAAAATAGGCATGGCAAACAATGAAAAAAACACTACCATTAGTTCAGTAATTCAAAAAATGAAAATTCAGGTAGCTATGACTCCTTCCAAGACATCAAGTATCACCCCACCAAAATACAATTTTTGCAGAAACAAAACATGAAATACAGAATTTACACCTAATCTAATGCTATCCCTGGCCAAAATCATAGATGTTTGTTTTAAAGCAACATATACCACAGAAACAGGTGTTTCACATGCCCAATGACTAGAACTTGATGGATGGCCCAAGGGCATACTCCGGTACGTTGTAAAATAAATGAAAAGTTCAAATCTAACAAACACAGAGAAAATGCACTTAACTGTACAACCTTTTTCCCTTATAAAAGTAATAAAATGTAGCACAAAAAATAGGACCCTACTTTAACTCCAAGCCACCCGCCACAATAACATTTAAACGCTGAATAAAATGTACAAATATACAAATATATATTGAAGCATGCCCTATATCAAACAACACCCTTATTCAAAGTGTTTAAACTGACTTTTTCTGTTGTCACAAAAACAAAGGCTGTACAACCGAATGGTATATAAGCAGCAGGAATTGCAGAGAGAGTGGGTGATCCTTTCACCTTGAAATCAAAATGAAAAGGAACCAGTAGATGGACTAAGCATTAGGTGGAGGCTTCTAGACAGAAAGAGGAAGTTGCAGTCTCTGTGGCCCTTCCTTCCTGTAGAAAAAAAGTAAAATTAAAAAAAATGCTCTTTGCACTTAAAAGCAACCTGAACAGTGGATAGTCACTCGAAAAGGTATTTTCAACTTGATTTTGCAGCTTCTCGAGTAGAAAATCTACTCAGAACCGATGCTGCTTGTGATTGCTGGAGTCACAAAATGGCACTGAAAGCTCTGTGACGACTGGAACTCACTCTAGCAGTCGTCAAATCTTGCTCGTAAGTGCATGCTACAGAACCTCGCACTGTTCCCGTAAACTTCAGGAGGCTCAAATGGCACAATAATTCCACCACAGACCCATTAGCCGAATTTCACAGGAACTGTGCATTACACACGTAATGTGGAGTAATCCAATTCTGCCAAATCCGTGACCTGAATCATAATTTCGCCCGGGCCTAGTAGTAAACCTGGGATGGCATCAAATTGGTACACATTATCAACAAAAGCATAACGAGTGGAACTATATTCATATGTCCTTGGTATTCACTCTTTCTAAATGTTCTGCATTCAGCAGCAGACGTAGAAAGAGGAAAATGCCTCTAAGGATTGTTTATTGGGCATGAAGGTGTCCCTTCAAGTACAAAATCAATTCTGCCTGTAATACAAGCACCTTTGCACCTTGGCACAATGGTGCCTGCATTGGTTCTAGACAGCAGTCAGCGAGCCAGCGCACAGAGAGAGAGAGGGAGCAGGAATGCAACATATCTTAGTAAATATTTCATGTTCCTGCTCTCTCCTTGTCATGCTGTACAGCAAGTTGTCTTGCTGTGTTGCGTTACGTCACTTCTTTGTAAATCTACTCCAAGGTAGTTAGAGTTCTATAAAATGATACAATCATAATCATTATTAATATTAAAAATAACAGTAATAGTTGTAGAAGTAGTATTTGGTAAAGAAGATATGTTCTAGATCTTTTGCAAGGGTCTTTAAGATCTACCTAGAAAAATGCAAATAATACTGGTCAATAATTCAAAAGTAATCGGTGGATTTTCGAAACAAGAATTAGGCTTGATGGAAACACTCCTGTGAGACTCCATGCAGATCTTCTGAAAGCTGATTTGAAATGCAGTTCACCCCATGCCCAGGGTAACTGTTTCAGGTGGATTACAAGTAACACCGTCCTGAGCAAAATGTTTTGCTCAGGGAGATGTGATACCCCAGATCGGAGGATGCTGCAGGTTGGCCTTAGGACAGGGGTAAAGCACCAAGTGACACATGCAGAGGTGAGAATGGAGAGACCAGGGAGGTCTGAGAAACTAGAGACTGCAAGAGTTGGGGAGTAACACCCGTTCTGCCCTTCCAACAACCATAAGTTACAGAGGACTCCAAATTCCAGCTCAGCACGTGAAGCAGCCTATTAGTGGTAACATCATCATCCACCCACTTCAAAACTGTGTTGGTCACAGATTTCACCAAGAAGGAGACAATATACAAAACTAATGCTCAATGGGTCTATGAGTCGACAAGTGGGAGGACAATGGCAGCTATGTGTGGGTTGCAAGTCCTCCATTGTCAGACATTTTGGAATGGGCAAGAAAAAGAAGATGGTATAATTGGGCATATTACCAGAGCCCGTGCCCACCCAAACCACCACCTTATTGTATCACAGCAACCTAAACCAAGCTGATGGATGTAGTTCAAACATTTCAGATTGAACCCAGGTAAGTAAACCTCTGAGACAGTATAGGCCGTGGGCGCTTTACTTGCATGGGCGACTTTTGCTAATGCCGCGAGTGCTCAATACCATCATACCCACATGCTAATTGCCTGGTAACACTGAAGTAATATTTAAGAACACGCATCTTGCCAATGCAGACATAGAGTGCGCCATGAAAAAATTTGAAAAACTTAGAAAAAAATTCCACTTGACCCGTATTTCTTCTCATGCATCCTCCAAATGCTAATTGTTCTGATCACCAAATAAATGTATGCTACATTTGCAATATCATTTTACAGACCATATTTATTAATTTCTCACGTTATTTATCATATTCATTGGTCTTGATAAACACATGTCATGGAAGTCTGCAAGTACGTATTAACATTTTCTTCCATGTACTGCGACAAGTACATATTTTTCACAGTAAAGAAAAAACTGTTATATTTAGCATAACATTGAGAAACACCCCCACATATCATTCCAGTGTTTCATACACTCATTCGGGGTCACTCCCTATCATACACTACATTCATGCCGTTACTCAGCATACCACACATACACTAAACAAACAACAACTAAAAAACGGTATTCATTTCTATCGTTGCAGTTGTGTGCTGGGATCACTTCTCCAAAAACGGTCAACACACGTTTCAGTCTGGACATTGATTTGCATCCAACCATCTTCTTCAGGCAATTGCGCCATGACCCGGCCATTTCCATTCTATCACAATAAGCCCTCACGAAACATAAGCAGAGAAGAACAAGAACAACATTGTATCACCACACTGTTAATTGTCGTGCACTGCAGCCCCAGTGACGAGGGAAAGCTCCCTAAAGAGAGACAACCAATTAATTGGATGCTGAGGGATCGACGGCAGAAGACAAAGTTATTCTGCTGCCGAATCAAGAGTTTGAGACCCAATCAGATCTTTAATGCTACATGCCTCTCAGTTGCTCTCTCAGAAATACTCTGCTTACAATGGTTGATAACTAAACAATGTGTTTTATTTGCATCTATTTCGTCAGGCACTGAGTGCATTTTCTTCATACTGTCATGACTCTAACGCAACATAGTTACCCAGCATTTCAGAAAGGCATTTCTCATCGTAATATATTTAGTGCTGATAAAATACAATCGGAGCACATTTACACAGTCATTCTGAACTGTTTTAGCTTCGTTAAATCTGCTTTATTTTAGTTCATGCTTCCATACACAATCGGATAGATAAGAATAGATACCCATTCCACAGTTATGGTCAAGACAGGCTGAATAAATGCAGAACACAAACTAAAAGAAAATAAGGCTAGATAAAAAATACATCAATAATTCAATATGAAGCGTCTGGCACTTTCACTTATCCGTAATCACAAACACACTATTCCAAAGGCATTCAATCACTCCTCTGAGGTTTCAGCAGTTCTAAACAAAACTGGGACATCAGCACATCACCATGTTCCTAAAGGCAAACCTTACTGGGACCACCGTGGTCCATGATTTCTATTCAACAGCAGGTTTTAAAATGTTCAAAGACCATAAGGTCCTAGAAGCCATACCTGGCATAATTACAGTAAATTCATGTATGACGTTGATTGTACTGCAGGTACTGGAATAAAAGAAAACTGCCTGTCCAATCTGCCTGCTCATTACACACTGGACTCCCTTCTCAGTGTGTCTGTCACACACTTCAGGGTTGATCCTACCACTGATGATGGCCTCACAACAAGGTCTGCAGACTAACGTCTACAGCAGTGGTGGTTCTTGGAGGCATATCAACAAGGGGGCGCTAAAAAACGTATTGCCGCTTTAGCGTCCGTTTTCGGCCGAAAAACTGCGATAATTCTAACGCTCTATTAGCAAGGACACGCTAACGTGTGAATCCATGCTTCTTCACCCTTTGCCTTAATGCCCAGCTTTGCATCTCTAATGAGATGCAAAGTGGGCGTTCCTCAAAACGCTAAGCGACATTTCTCCTATTATCAAGCCTCACGCAAAGCAGCATAGAGACAAGAAAAGTAGCGATAACCTCGCTACTTTCCTTATGCCTGCTTTGAAAATGATTTAGCTATGATATCCTGTGGAAGGTGGATATCATGGCTAAGTACGTGAGGCCCTATCAGCGAGCTATCGCCAAAAGTTGTGTGATTATCGCTTGATTTCCAGCGATAATGACACAGTTAGGCAGCTTGCACTCTGAATTTTCTCGCTGTGGAGATAAGCGTTGCTGACAGCACGCTATCTCCACGATAAAATTCATAGTTGGGTTGCGATAATTATCCTAGGGCTAAGTGCGCTTAGCGATAATTTGGGGGCATATCTTGATGATATGCCCCCAAATCTTTTGACTTCTGGGTTCTACACCTATCTCCACAGGTGAGGCCTGTTGCTCTGCCTACCAACACCACATGGCTGGACCTATCCACTAGCCTCCTGCTTGCTTCCTAAACAGGACTAGCACCTCTCATCCTACTACACGGCCACTCCTGCACAGGGCTGCAGAATTCCAAAAACGATTCCCACCAATAGGTTCCAGTGGGCCACCATCCAAAAAATAAAATGAGAGCCCTTCCCTACAGAACAGAAAGCAAGTCTCCTCGCGAGAAAAAGACCGTTTTGAAAAAACAAAGCCAAAATGATGAGAGAAACAGGGCCCTTAATTCTACAATGTAAACATGTCACCGCATTAAAATGATTATTTTTTTCTTTTTGAAGCTTTCAGCTTCGGATCAGTCTGAACGCCTCCTTATAAACCACCGCCGCTGCTAACCAGTTGTACATTGTTTTTTTCCTTAAGGTTTTTCAAATGCAATGAGTTACTGTAATAAAGTTTTCTTGGGCTGCAAATTGACGACTTAGCCAGGGATGACAAATAGAAACTAGTCTCTAAGGACCATGGGAAAGGGTGGACTTTGTAAAAAATAAAGCATTACTCTGGACCTTTATCAATATTTAATGGCTTCACGACAGATTTACTGTGGGTTGTGCCTTTCGTGCAATTCTCGTTTTTTATTGGAATATAGTTCAGCAGAGGGCTAAATCAGTTTCCCTAATGGATTCTATAAATTTAGGTTAGTTGCATGCTACTGAGGGAAGACAGCAGCAAACAAAAAAGACCATAGCTTCTAGTTAACCTCAGCTTCTGGTTTGCCAAGGTTTACCACGTATACCAAGGTGCACCAATGAAGGTACCTCTGTCATTTAAAATCGTATTTGATTTTTACTTAAGTATGCCTCCTAACCAGTCAGTCCTTAATTTGGGCAGGTGGGGACCACGAAACTCATTTTTGGGGACCGGCACGTATTTTTTCCCCAACAGACTTTGATTCAGAACAAGAGAGTGAAAAACACAAAAGGGGGAAGAAGTAGGGAGAGCAGCACGAAAAAACAATAACAATGGGCGGAAGCAATGATGAAAGACAACCTGGAAGAGGGAGGTAAAGAGGCGGGGATTGTCTGATGGTGGATTAAAGAGGACTGAGGTTGAATTAATCCTACACAGTTTTGGAACTTGACAACCTAAACTTCGAAAGCGTCAGCCCCGGAATTCTGAACAAAACTTGGTGGCTTCGGAACACAACTCTTGTCCCAGCATTATTCTTTCACAAATAACGCACTCATAACCCTAGATTAAACAATGTTTTGCTTTTGCTTACATATTCCGAAGCAAGGACTAAATATGATACACGATAGTGAATGAAAAAAAAGTTATGGCTCTTCACTGATAGAGTCAATTTAAAGTGCTTGGCATACAGGGCTTAACCATTCTGAGGCACAGCAGAGTCGATCAGAGTCTTTACAATTTCAATAAATGGCAGTGCAATCCATATTTTATGCCTACGAGGATGTAGTGCCACGCGTTAGCCGCTGACATTTTAAGTGTGGCTTGTGGTCATAATAAAACGCCTAGGCTGACATAAACTGGTGTAAGGAGCACCTTCAAAGTGAATGGTTCTCTGCAGATATTATGCTGTTAGATGATTGGTTTTCTGCTCTAATCTGATCCGTATTTTGGCAGTCTACAACTAAGCTTTATATCTGAAGAGTTGAAACAAGCTATAATGGCTGGTCTGCAGCGGCGTAACCCCCTCTGATTGAATGGTGGTCTTAACATAGGGGCATATTACCAAGCAATAGCGATAATTATCGCTATTGCTTGGTTACAGACAAAACTTTACCGCTGAGCTGCGGCGATTTTTACCGCAAATAAACCTTGGTATTACCAAGGTTTATCGCAAATGCGATAAAAATCGCCGCAATGCATGAATATCGCTGAAAAGTCAGCGATATTCATGCATTAGCGAGCTAATGCTCTTAGCCATGTTATCCACCTCCCATTGGATAGCATGGCTAAGAACTGCTCAGGGCAGGTGTTAGCTTTTGGAGATATTCGCGCTTAGCGCGAATATCTCCAAAAGTTGGTAATAGGAGATAGCGATGTTAGCGACTGTTTTCAGTCGCTAACATCTTGGCACGCCCACTTTGCATATCATTAGTGATAAATATCACTGACATGCAAAGTGGGGCCCAGGATGGTCGCTATCTCCTACTAGCTATCGCTAACTGGTGTTAGCGACAGCTAGCTAATAGGGAGATAATTTTATCTCCGCTTTCTTGGCTTTTAAAGCCAAAAAAGCAGAGATAAACCCCCTTGGTAATATGCCCCCTAGTTCTTCAATCATCCATATTTGCTTCACATATGCAGATTTGGTGGACCATGGTTACCGAGGATTTTCTCCAAAGTTGGCAAACCTCTGTATTGATGGTTTGTGTCCAGGGTGATAGATATAAGAGTGATGGGACGGTATTTCTTAAACAATGACTTAGGGCCCGAATACAAGTTTTGCCGTCGATTGTGGTGGAGGTGCGATGGCAGTTTGGGACCACCGCACCAGTGACCCGACCGCCGTATTACAACTACGACAGTCGGAACTTCATGGCACTCCCTCAACCGCCAGGGATCCGCGATCCATTGCTGTGGCGCAGTCGTGTGAGTCTGCAATATGACTGGCAGGGCCGCTGCGGCCCCGCCAAGCATATTATGAGTTTTCCTTACTTCCAGGATTTCATAATGGTGTTCACGCCATGAAATTCTGGCGATGAAGAAACAAAGGGGGACCTACAGGGCCACCTATTGCCTCTGGGCCCTTGGTGCATGCAGGGGGCACATGGTGTGCCCCCCTGTAAGCATGCATCCACTTTTCGGCATGGTCGGACTTAACAGTCCATGCAGTGAAGGAAATGGCTTTGTCCTTTTTGTGCCTTTTACTAAGGCATCGCTGTGGGAGCGCCAAAGGACCACCCATCCGATCACAAGAAAACTCCTAATCTGGCGGGCGATAAGCGGTCGAGTTTGGCGATGCATGAGCAGGGCAGTGGTATGCCGTCCCACTCCCATACCACCAAACTCACAATCAGGTCCTTAGTCTTGGCTTTTATGGCTTTGAGACAATACAATTAAGTTGTCATGGGGCATTATTGTAAGCCAAGCGTGCAGTCTCAGCGCAACTGCATCCTTGTCTGCCTGCAGTGAGTGTCTCTTAATTCTCTTATTTACAATAGCCTTGACTAGGGAGTAGTTGGAGATTGACTTCCAGTCATCGATTAGGCCAAGGGTAGTTAAGGAACAAGAAAGATAATCTCTAGCCGGAGACTGATTTCTGCTGCAAATTTTCTTCACAAAGATGGCTGTTCAGGGTTTCATTGTTGATGTTCTTTAACTTGTAGCAGAGTTTGATAAAAGGTCCTTGTCTCACTATAGATTGTTTGAGTGGGCCAAATTCCACATGCAGCTGGGCTGGAGACTACCAGTGAGGCAGGTGAAAAACTGACTTAAAGAGTTTGATGATAACTTTGTCCATGTGAGTGGAATCTCTGGCGCTCAGTGCTTCTCTACCATAGGCGATAGTTGGAACTAGTTTGATGTGGATTATTATCAGAAGTGGTTTAAATGTTGATGAGGCTATGGATGATTTTAGAAAACACAAGGAGAGGATGGACGGAGCGCTGAAACCTTTCAGACACTCACCCCCAGTCACAGATCTGCGTTGAATCCACCATTGTTCTTTAGCTCATTTGCCACCCCAGTTCAAAGCCAGCCATATGCAAATCAGTCTTGACCTTGTTCTTCATGGGAACAGTCCAGCCTGGACATTCCAAGCCAGGTCTTCCCTGGACCGGAAACAAGCATCCTGGTACCAGTTTTGGGGTAACACCCCTCATAAGCAAGGCTAGCTTGAATCCGGTGGCAAAGTGAGCAAGGGACCCCCACCTGGGCATACCCTGCCAACTTAGGGCAAACAAAGAGAACACAAGGAAATGTTCTGATTTTAGATGCCTAAAATCAACTATGGCTGCATATGAAGGCAGCTGTGAGAGTATTAGCTTTTTGATGCATGAGCTCCATATGTTAAATAAAGGACCCTGGACTTTGCTAGTACCATACCCAGACATTTATAGTCTGGTACCGCCTCTTTTTTGTCCCTTCCCAGATACCACTGATTGAGACTCAGTGATGGTTTTCACAGGTACATAAATTTAGACATCTTCAAGTTGATTTCCATGACATTTGTGTTGTAGTATGAGGCTGTGCCATCTTAAAGACACTGAAGGACGATTTTTGTATGACTAAGCATCACCAAGTTGTCCATGTTCATCCGGCACAACAGTAAGATGTTACCCAATTTAAGGTCATTTGAGTTTACCTGACCTAGGCTGATGGGGAGATCCGTGCAGAAAAGATTGAAGAGTGTGAGGGCTAATATTCACTACTGCCGTAGCCTTTCGTTGGTCGGGTACTTTCTAGATAGATGTGCGCCATCTCCTACCTTGATTCTGACCCTGCTGTCAGTATGGAGAAGGATCAGAGCTTGCAACAGTGGGTGTGGTATTTTCCAGATGGCAAATTTGCTCCAAACCTTTCCTCTACCCACTTGGTCGAATGTTGCCTTATAGTCTATAAAGCAGAGCTAGAGAGGCTGCTTGGCTGTCCTGTGTTGATCGAACAGCAAGGATATGGTCAGCACATTATTTGTTTTATGTTATTCCCACACCTTTAGTTAACAACAAAAGGGGGGACAGGAAGGGGACAATATTTATAGGGGTCCAGTGTGCACGTCCCAATGAACTATATTCCAACCAATTGCACAAAGTTCCCCTGGGGGTGGTATCTATGTAATGAAGAGTGGACTATCTTCCTCTCTCTGAAAAGGTGGTTGTATCTGGGAGTCAGGGGCGAGTGTCCCTTGTCGGAATTAGGGAAACCTCACACAACAGGTTGGTTCTATGGCTACTGTCACATTCCCAACCGATTGCTTCGTGTCATCATCGGCTTCCTGCTCCTGCGTCAAGCCGGCGCTGCAATGCCTGACGGGTAGCACTTAGTGCTACACTTTGTTGGAGATCTTTTATTCCATGGCCGATGTTTGAGTGAGTGTGAGGGGCCCTAATAGTGAAGTAGTGAGCGTGGCGTGTGGTGATTCTAAAAAAAGTTAGTGTAGTCTA
The DNA here is from genome assembly GCF_964263255.1 of Lissotriton vulgaris. Taxonomy (NCBI): domain Eukaryota; kingdom Metazoa; phylum Chordata; class Amphibia; order Caudata; family Salamandridae; genus Lissotriton; species Lissotriton vulgaris. The sequence goes on from NC_141697.1 coordinate 1,064,737,093, forward strand.
CTCTGGGTATTTTATTCCTGTAGCTGCCTACTTTGTTAAAACTAAGAGGGGTATGGGATTTCAACCAACCTATGTGTGGGAAGCCCGTTCAACCCTCATAAGTGATCTGGTCGACATGTTTCATGCCATCACGGCAATTCATCAGGACCATAAGGTGCTCATAAACTTAAAAAGGAGCCCATAGTGGGCTACAGAGTTAAGTGAATACAACCTGTCGGGTCAGGATCTGGAACAGGAGGAGTTCCTGTATCGTTGTCCGCCCTAAGGGGAGATGGAAGAAAAACAAATGGTGATAACTGCTTTCTGAGGAGTTATCAAGCAATCCTATTTGGAACATCACTGTCTATGCTTTCACCTGGATGGTGAGTATCTTATTTGCAGACTGAAGTTAGGAAAAAATTCCTGAATAGCATACCATGCGGGATTGCTATCACCCATCCTCCCAATCAATGTAAATAAGGGAAAATCTCAATTTTGAAACTTGGGGAATTATGTGCCAAGGAGGGATCTCTTGTGGGCTGTTAAGAGATTAAAAAGACTGCAAGGCAAAAAGGTCTCTGGACTTACCCACAGTCGCTGTTGACAGTTTTCCCCAGGCTGCTTAGGTGGGACCTGCGTAATCAAATTGTGACCTGCAGGGATGAGGAATGGTTAGGGGGTAATAGGTATTTTAGAGGCGGGCTGTGGTCTAACCCCACACCTTTAGCAAACCCTGTTTATTTGAATGGCATCAAACTCTTTTCTGTTGCCCCAGATGACAACTCTTCAAGGAGACAGCCGGCAAAGTATTTAGATTCCGCATCCAAAAGCGCTGTGAGTCAATAATTAGAAAGATCAGAGTCACTGGCACATATGTGTAAATCGGAGAGATGGTGGAGCCTTTCCACATGGAAAGGTATGGTGTTTAAAGTGATTATGGTTTGGTACACTGGCTCCAGATGAATTGTCCAAAATGATTTGCCCTTCTTGAAGATGGCTGTTGGAATGCCATTTGGGCCTGGTGCTCCATTTCAGCGGCTTCTTGAGATTTGGTGCTCAAATGCTGCTGCCCGGCTGTTTAGTGGGCTAGAAGGCTACGTGTCACTCATGAAGGTTTTGGGCTCTATTGAAGCCGTTGCTTGATGTTTTGCAGTCTTATCTGGGTGTGGTGTACTCCCCGGCTGGCCGAAGTGTTTTGAAAGGTATTCATGCCAGCTCTCCTCTTGGATGTTAAATATTGTTTTTGTTTTGGAAAAATCATTTTGGTTATTCACAGTCTTCCAGAATTTCTCATGCTTTTTGGTGTTATGGTCATACAGAAGTTGGGCACTATTATTAGCCTCTCTTTAATGAACTAAACTGTGTTTTCTGTGCGCAGATTTTGCCTTTGTCAGGTTGACTTTCGTTGAGTCATCATTGGAAGCTTCTTGATAGACACGAAGGGCTTAGTTAATACTATGTTTTAGTTCTTTTGTTTTTCTGTTGACTATCAACAAGCAGCTCTGTGTGTGTTAGTATTGCAGCTTCCTAAAGCCATTTATTTGGTGAGAAATTGAGTTGTAAATTGCTCCCAGACAATGTAGAGGACTCTTGTCTCCTCCAGGAGGATTGCGAGTGAGCCTTTTGCTAATTCAGACAGGTTGTGGATTGTTCTGGATGACCATTTTAATCTCTTGTTTACCATTTGGTTGCTGGCTTGTATTAATCCTTATGGTGTATGATTGTCTGGCGAGATAGCTAGGCAATGTCCTTGCGGTAAATTACTTCTTTCATCCTTTGGTGCTATTGAAAAACTAGAGACAAGATGAGTAAGTGGAACAGAGAGCACTGTAAAGTCTATTAAGTAGTGAGTCTTATAGTTGTGGTATGTAAAGGAAGATGGACTTTTGCTTTGGAAAATGGCTGTGATTGCTCTTAAATTAAGGAACTCTTGCTCTTTTGAGTTTGCTGCCCTTTTTGCCGTGCATGAAGGCGAGGTTTTGAGGTTGTTCTGGGACTAACCAGAATGCGTTTTGAGCTAATAGCACGTCATCTTGTAGTGACACAAGTAAGTTCATATAAAAATCTACAGAAAGGATTATTTCTGTAGGCCATGGTCCTTGTTGGAGGGTCAGAAATGTCCTTTTCCAGATGTTCAATGCCCGATTGTTTTAATGCATCTTTTATATATGTGTGTGTATATATATATATATATATATATATATATATATATATATATATATATATATATATTCATATGCACCAGGTTGAACGTCTCTGGGCCTTGTAAGTAGGCCTGGGCAGTAAATTTCGTTCCGCTCGCGGAATTTGCGGAATTTCGTGTTCCTCAGAGAAAGCAAAATTGCCCAAAATGCAGCATTCCGCGTCTTTGCGAAATTTTTTGCTTGTTCGCATTCTCAATTTGCATGTTCGTGAGATATTTCCCCCCGAGCACGCAAACAGCGATTGCGAACAGGAAAAAAGCAAAAAAGCATTGCGAACAAGCAATTCCGCGTGTTTGCGGAGATTTTTACCATTTCGTGGAGATTTGCGTAACGCAATTACGCAGATTCCGTCCACTCCTACTTGTAAGATGATTTGAGCATTTTGCAGGCCACTCTTTACTGTTGGTTTTGAGGTGTGGCTGCCTTCCGGGGCGGCCTGAATGTATATTGCATGGCTCCCAAAGTAACAGTCATAAGTGGCTTCCTTTATGGCAGAAACTGAGTACCTGGTGTAACCAGGAATTGTGGACACCTTTTCTACCCATGTTTCTTGCTGCAGGATGATATGAAAGGAGAGCAAGAAACTTAGAGTCTCATTATCTGTTAGGCCGTTGGTGTTCCATGTGTAGATTTTGAGGTTGCCTGCGAAACTAGCACAGCACTGCTGCCATGGAGTCTATTCATGCTTGACTTTAGATTGACTTATAGCTCCTGGAATCCAGCTCCAGTCGTAGACTAATGTTGGTCCCCTTTTGATGATCTGATTGAATGGGAAGGTGTGAGAAGTAAAGGGTATAGGCAATTTGCTTCTTGCGCTCCTTAGTTCCAAGTGTGAGGGCTTATGAGGGCTGCTGGAAGATCAATTAGTCATGTGCATTGATAGAAAGTAGGGATATGTTAGTTCTCTGTTAAGTGACACCAGTATCTCCCAGTTTTTAAATGTCTCTACTGCCATTAGTACCTTGCTGGCAGATGCAGATAAAGTGCAAGTTATCTTAGTGGTCTCATTGGTGTGCCCTGAAGTACGAACCATAAACTTGACTAAAGCAATGTCGGTTGAGTCAAGTCTGTAGTGTCTGGAATTGGTCTAGTAGACGAAGGATATTGATGTGGTTGAGTAAATCAAAATGAACTCTTTACTGATATTCTGGGTACACTAGAACTACTTGACTGCGGATTGCTTTATGGGGTGAAGCACCAATGATGGAGGCTTGTTCTAGACATCTTGGATCTATTGAGACACTGTTCTGTTAGATAACAGTTTAGTATCCAATTTTCCATTGGGCTTTGCTCTGATGTTATGGGTTTTAACTTGATGCTGTCTTGGGGCCCTGTCGTTCCTTGAGTAGGGCTAATAATGCCTCAATTGGGCTTGAGGGTTCGCACCAGCATCACCATTTCTGTTTTGGAGCCTGACTTTACGTTTCTAGCCTCCAGTGATTTACTATGGTCCGTGGGGTGGACGCTTTCCATTTTATTGCTTGGCTACTACTTCAGCAATGGCGCCCACTAGAGGCTTCATGGAAGCCAGATTATCTACTTTGTCTACCGTTTTGGCTACTTGCTCTGAGGGTTCCTTTTACCTCTTAATCTGCAGTAACTCCCCTCAGGGGCTTTGTGGTTCAGGATTACCTGCTTGGGTGGCCCTATGGTCGGCCGGGTCTGTGTCACATTCTTTTACTTGTTTAACTGGGACATTTTTACTGCATACGTTTGGACTGTAATTTGAGTTATTAAAAAAGGAATAGATGTTTTTCTGTGTAACAATGTTAGCCTTCTGCTTTTGTGCCTTGTGTCAATTCTTACTATAAATATCTTCAAGTATCTGGTTGAGGGCATTATGTAAATCTGTATCCATGTCCAAGATCTTGCTGCTGATGTCGCCGGGAGCTGGCCTCTTATTCCGCCAGACCACGTTATGTGCACTGGAAGGTGCTCTTTTACATGTAGCACCTCATGGATGAAGTTGAAGCTGACTGGTGGAGGGTAGATTGGCCGACTTCTGTGCCAGGAGTCTTATGAAAACCAAAGAAACTGGTAGAGCCGGTACAATTTAAAAGTTGATAGCAAGGTGCCATTTTGGTTGTCAATTAATGGTCTCTGCTTGGTGTCAGTGAATTTGGGTGCGAGGTGCTGCGGCAAACACTGCAACAGTACTGAGGGCATAATTGGAATCAGCTGGAGAGTTGGGGGATGGCTAGCTAGCAGCTAGTGCCTCTCCTGGGAATCTGGAGTGGGCCTAGAGTCATTTTCTGTCTCTTTCCAAGTCTAATCATAGGATTATTGAGCCACTAATACTCAAACTCTGTGCTTTATGCAGCAGCTGCATACTGCGTCATGCCCTCTGAGGGTGCCAATCTAAGGGAGTGCCTCACGTCTCATGGCTCTAGCCTTCCCGAAAGCAGTTCTGGACTGTAAACTCTGGCAACATTGCACTGACAGTTCTCATATGTGGAATCATGAGTCTAGGTCCATTTCATGAAATGGTGTGCTAGTGCAGAGCCATGCACCTGTTTCTAAGACATTGCACTGTCTAAAGAGCATACACTCAAAAAATATCTTCGCTAATGCTTGAGATATAGACAGTGTGGCAGATTAACAAGGTAGTGCCGCAGCGTGGCAACGCAAGCCCTTTGGCTGTGCCATGCTGCGATACTTCCAAAGCACAGGAATGCAACATATTTACAAACTGCTGCCATGCACTGGCGCAGACACATGTGCACCATGGTGCAAGGATGCCTGCGTCATTGGGAGATTGTTTTTGTGTAGGAAGGAGCACCTTCCTGCACAAAAACAATCACTACAGGCATTTTCCTCTTACTATGTGTGCTGCAAATGTAGTTCATAAACGTATTACTCTTTTGATACTGATCCTATCAAATGAGTCATTGGTTTATGAACTACATTGATGTTATTGGTATTTGTTGTTTGTCAAATGTATGTATCATGTATTGTGGCAAATGTTGTAAATATGTGAATAGGTGTAAATAGTGGAATTAAAGTGATATGTGTTGGACCAGAAGGATTGGAAGTCTTTTTGCACCTAAGTTCCCCCTAATGTATATCATTTTGAAAAGATAAAAAAAACACTAAAATGAAAAAAGGTTTAATAAATAACCCAATCATACGAAATTACTTAATGTGATTATTGCAATACGGAAACTGCATGAGTTAACCAGAATACCAGGTCCCCTTTTTTGAATATCAAAAAGTGCTATTTTTGGAGAATTGTGACATAAAATTAAAGAGTGTTTTAAATTGCAATTCTTTAGACACCAAACTCGATATTCCTAACTGCTCTTAATTGAAAGTGATGTCTTATTAAAGATAATAAGGTAACCCAATGTTATCCTACGGGAGAGGTGGGCCATGTAGTAGTGAAAAATTAATTTAATATTTTTCACTACCAAGATAAGTAAAAGTTAAGAGTATATGTCCACATTTAAAATACACTGCAACCTGCCCTTTAGGCTGTTTAGGGCCTACACTAGGTTGTCGTATATATATTTTAAAAAAAGATTTAGACCAGGCAAAAGGGCGACTTTTCAAGGCTGCAATGGCAGTTTAAAACTGCACACTTAGGCTGCAATGGCAGGACTGTGACATGTTTAGCTGTTAGACTGGAAAATCATTGTGATAGAAAGCTAAATGTTGGTACAGACATTTGTCTTTGCAATAGTAATCATATAAGAGCAAGACCCCAATTGGATCTTGCCTATGACTTCATATAGTCTAATCGAAATCCAAGATGGCGACAAATATCAGAAAATAATTTTAAATCTTCTGATTTGGCACAAAAGTTAATGTGCACACATCAGTGAATGTCCTGTGCATGCCTACATTGGATTCAGATTTGGAGTCATAAATATAAAACCAAAATGGCCACCAATAAGCATGTCAGGAATAAGTAGCACACACTGTATGGCGATGATGATGATTGCATTTCATATTGTGCACAGTTACTTCAAAGAGTGTCCTGGAATTAAACCAGCTAAATCAGAAAAAAAGGAGGCTTGCACTGGCACACAGGGCCATGTTTTAAGTTTCTTCTTAAATAGTACTGCATCACTCATAGACCACAGCACCAAAGGGGGCTGGTTCCAAGCTGCTGAACTGAGGTATATCAGGGACCTTCCTCATGCTCTTACACGCAGAATATTGAGGACCACCACCAAAAATTTGCTGGCTGATCTTAGCTGTCTTGTGGCATTGTAAAATCCAAATCTGGCTCTAAGATAAACAGAGCCAGATTGAGATAAGGCATCATGGAGTATTACAAGAGTCTTAAATGTAACTCTTTCCCTAATGGGCAACCAGTGAAGTGCATGCAGATGTGAAGAAATTCGTGTTCTTGTAGGAACATTTGACAGATGTCAAGCTGCCACATTCTGAATCACCTGAAGTTTGTCCATCAGGTAGTCTAGTAGACCAAGATACAAAGCATTGCCGTAATCAATTCTAGATTAGATCAATGTCTGGATGACTATTTTCTTTACGGAAAAGAAAAGGAGAGGTAAAAATGTCTTTAGGGACCTCCAAAAAAGGTCCCTACTAATCCCTTTACTTGAAGCCTGAAAGAAAAGCTGTCATCAAATTTAATACACAATTTTTTCCCTAAATCTTCTGGGGTCCAGGGGACATGCATCAGCTGGCAAAAAGTTTGCCAAAATCCTAATGGGGACTTCCCAAAGAAAAGAATTTCCATTTTCTCTTCAATACGTTTAAGTTGAGCAGTTGCTAACCAATGAAAAACAGCCATCAGGCAGATTTTGATCTTGTCACCCTCCAACTCAACTTCCTTATCCCAGGTCGAAAAGCAGTTGTGTATCTTCCACATAGGAGATCCCTATATCTCCCTGAGCTTGTGCAAGTTGAGTCAGATGAGTTAGATTTACATTGAGAGAGTAGGATTCAGGGCAGAGCCCTGAGGGACTCCCACCATCACATTCTGTAGGGTGGCAGCGTAAGGAGAAATCCAAACCTGCTGGCTCTTCTTAGCTTAGAATGACATTAGGCTGTCCAGAGCCTGTCCCATTACTCCATTAGCCTGGAGAGGTCCAACAGCATCAAATAAGGGACCGTATCCAATGCTGCTGATAAAACCAACATAATCAATACAGCCACTCCCCATACATCCAGTGTACCTCTACTATGTTCAGACACTTCTATCAGAGTGATATCCGTACAGTATTTAGCTATAAAACCTGACTGACAGGAGTGAAGTATATTGTTTGCTTCTAAATAGCAAGGCAGCTGTTTATTCACCTGTTTCTCCAAAACCAGATCTAGTTTTACTGGAAGCTGCCAAGTACATTAATTAAATTATGAACTAACCAAATCAGAGGTAACAGGTCTTCCATTAATAGGTCCACATTGGAGCATACTTGATCCAGTATGTATCTGCTCTGATGGGTCGATTTGCCGACAAAAAGCTTTAAACCGAGAGAGTCCATCATTTCTTTAAATTCAATGGCCTCAATATAAGCCTGTTTGTTCATATGCAAGGAGCCAGTTGATCCAGAAGGCCTATAAATAGAGACTCCCGCTACTGAATGTTGGGGTGACAAAGAGATGCAAAAGTCAAGGGCTTCTGCTCCCAACAAATCCTTCACTTCTAAGCTTTGACAATTCCATTCCTCTCTGAGGATTATGGCCCGGCCACGCCCCTTACCCCCTGGTGATCTTTTTTGTAATTCCTGAAGCCATTGGGGATGGTGCTAGCATAGATGGGATTAGAGGCCTCAGATAGCCAGGTTTCGATACACATAACAAATCCAAACTGCTCACCACTAGAAGATCATAGATTTTGCTAGCATGTTTATGCATAGAACGTTTGTTAATATGTACCGCATGAACTATAGTGCCATCTTTTCTAGTTTACTCGTCCTCACTACAGGTTTGCTTTTTACTTTTAGCATTAAGATGGAAATTGCATTTTGAGCAACTGAAATTTGGCATAGATGATTGAATTAACAACTGAAGTTGGCATTTAGTATATGGAGCAAGGCTCATAAATATATCTGTGCCATACCTGATATATGACTTGACTTTGAAATGCTCATGAGCAGCATGGCTGGTGCTGGCCACTTCCGGGATGTGGACAAGCACAGATGGGCTTGCCTTTGGGTTGTCTGCTGCGCGCATTCGCAGCTTGGTCTCTTCAGCCTGCACATTCACAGCCCGTCCAAAAGCCAAATTTAGACCGTAAAGCAAAATTGTGGAAACGCTCTAAGTGGCAGGTAGCAAAAGTAGACTTATAATTGGCATCATTTGTATCCTTACTACACATATTATGAACACGTGGATAATGTTTCCATTGTAATTAAAAAAATTCAAGTCTATGTTAAACCCTGGTAACCTTTCTATAATATGATTCAAGATTGTATACTGTCTTAATCTTGAAAGCAGTTTCCACTACAAAAGCAAAGGCTGGTGCACAGGAGGCTCTCCTTTGAGCATTTACAATGATTTTGGCACAACTTTTTGCACCCACAACAAATAATTTCTATGCATGCCTTAGATGCCTCCGGAATGGATGTATGATGTTACAACGCGTACTTTTAGCACGCATACCATTACCACGGATTTTTTACAACGCAGGTCATTTTACAACGGATACCATTACAACGCAATACACTACAACGCAGATACTATTACAACGCAGACCATTACAACGTAAGTATAATTATAGGTAAGTATATAATATTAATATATAATGTAAATAATTATTGTTGAATTTTTAATTTAAATTATTTATTATTTATTTAATAAAAAAAATTAAATCAAATAATTGTAATTTTTAAATTTGTAAATATATATTAAAAATAGCCCTGTACCCCAAAACTCAAACCGAGCCCTTAAACCTAAAAATACCCCTGAACCCCAAAACCCAAACTCAGCCCTAAAACCTAAAAATACCCCTGTACCCCAAAACCCAAACCCAGCCCTAAAACCTAAAAATACCCCTGTACCCCAAAACCCAAACCCAGCCCTAAAACCTAAAAATACCCCTGTACCCCAAAACCCAAACCCTAAAATGACCTGCGTTGTAAAAAATCTGTGGTAATGGAATCCGTTGTAAAAAATCTGTGGTAACAGTTACATACCCTCCGGAATGGTTGTGCAATGTAGTACCATTACTCCATCAATCTGCTTCCAGCCCCAGTCATTTAAATGTGGAAATTCCTGCATGGTCAGTAAAGCCTGACCCCCAACATGGCCCCCTTGGTACGCAGTTTGCTTAACATGTTGAAGAAGAAAGTCTTTGGTAGGAGGGATATTTCCAATAGGTCTTTTACCACTTGCAAACATAAATTGGCAAGCAGCGTTTATTTCATGCAACGGAGAAGTGCGGCTACACATTAGCACAATGAATCCCTTGATGTTTCCGAAGTGAACAGGATAAACAGTACTTGGTCAATCTGACAGAAATTTAAATGCTGGAGTAGCAGAAGATTGTGCCATCCAGGTGTCATAAGCTGCTTTCTTCTCTCTCCCTTGAAAAGCTGATGTGGTGTCGCAACCTGTAACAGCATGGGAAAAGGGTAGAGATTCAAATATATCAATGCCTGAGCTTGCAGCCATACTGTGAGCTGGCATGTAGCAGAACTTTTCTGTACAAATCATTTTTTTGGAATGACCTTTATTTGCTGCATGGAAAGAATGAAGCATACATCTTGTACCCGCTTCCTCATGATTTCAAGGCAATATCATTTCGAAATTCTTCAATGCTGTGGAACTTGCAACTTTATCCTGACAGGTGCCAATTACTTTCTTCCCTTCGATGTTAATAAGTAGCACATGCGAACTCAGTAAACCAAACACCTCCGTCTAGTTTTGGTCTCGTCTAAATATGGCTGAGATACCCGCCACCCCCTCTCAACACAATCCCCAAGGATGGGAAGACGGAAACGGTTCTGAACTTTTGGAAGGCGGGAGGGAGTTACCCTCCCGGCCGTATTTATTAAAATATGAAACAAAATTAAAACGTTAAAATAACAGTTTCATATCATGTACAATTTCATTTACACATTCCGATTTTCTTGGCTGACCTTAACACATCTCTAATACAAAGGTTCTCCTAGCCGATACTAAACATCCTGCAAATGCATTACTCAAAATTGAAATTGTACATCCTAACATTACGGGCCAACGGCAAGGTCGTAACCGGTGTCAGATCCCCAATACCAGAACTCCCCCCTCACGTGTGAGGGGCGGTCGCACAGAGGACTGTACCTCTGTGCCAACTTCCAATTTCCCTTGTCTTAGCGGGGGCCCCCTGTTAACTCGACGCCATCTTTAGTGGTCGTCCGAGGACTCGTGTGAGGTGTCTAGAAGGTAGCGTAGACCCCCCTCCCACCCCACACAACTTACCACATCTGCCGTCGCAGATGTCCATGGCCCCGGGAAATTCCCAGGAGGGGCCCTAGCCCCTCCTCCCCAGGGAGGGGCCTATGGCCGCCTTCCCTTTCGGCGTCCCCATCCTTAGAGGGGACCGCCTCCCCGTTTGAGGGGCCAATGGCCGCCTCCCCCCGGGCGCTCCCATCCATAATGGGTGACGCCCCACCTCTAGGGATCTTCTAATTCCTGCTCACCGATCATGACCTTACCGCCCGACCAAAATAAATACGACAATCTAAGACTAAAGTGGAGAAAAAACAATTTATACTTAAGCAATCCAAGTATAATCTCTACCGAGCATCCGGTGCAACTACTTTGCTGAATAAAACATGCTGAAAAGGAAAACATTATCAACTTTATTACACGCCAATATACCAACTTTTACTCAAAACAACCTGCAAGAGAAACAATATCACGACACTCGACTTTATTCCAACAAATCGCTGTCATCAAGGGCTGGTGGGTGGGTCAAAAATGGCTCTTCGTTCCGTCTCGAGCTCACATGCAACGGGGAGGTGCAGCTTCAGAGCACAGGAACAAGAGGATGCGTCCTTGGCTTGTCGCTCCTTTTATCCTTCTTCGGGCGGGCGTGGACCCACCTCCAATCCGCCTCCAGGGCGTGGCTAGCGGTGTTGGTGTCTAGGACAACCCCCTCTTGGGCGGGAAAAGGCGCGCCCCGGCTACGCCGCTTCGGGCATACCAGCCGAGACTCGCCTCCCGCCCAAAAATGGCTTCCCGGGGGGATCGGGGTACTCCACCATACGTTCGGGGGGACCGAGTGGTCGCCCCTTTCCAGAAACTATGCCAATCTTTAGATACAAAAGTGTTATATTCAACTCGCTTGCTAAGACTCTCACCTCTTTTTTCTGTAACACTTTGCTAGGTGCTTCCAGTAATATATATATATATATATATATATATATCCCACACAAGATCCAATTGTTTCACATTCCTTGCTTGAGTTTCTAAGTAGGGTATAAAAACAGTCAAAGCGTAATCATTAAATATTTTACAAGACTTGGGACATAGCATATTTACTATAGCTGCATCATCTAATATATTTACATCCACCTCTGGAGCAGTTTTGTGTATGGTGATACTTCTGGCAATGCAGTCCAATAGCTGTGACTTCTTTCCTTATCTGACGTTTTCATTAACAGATATAGATAGTGGAAATGACTGATTCCCATGCTTGAAAAATTTCTCCAAATTACAATTTTTTGCCTGACAGATTGCAATTACATTTTAATGAGGATAGTTTTATTTGGACTCAGAAGTTTTACACAAGCTGGTTCTGAGTAATTGAAGTTTGTTCCTTGATATTGTATCTGTTATGGGCAACACCTCATAAAAATAGGAGTTATATTGCGATTTACCTATTTCATGTGCTGTTTTCACAGACGGAATAACTGTAGCAGGCATAACTTCATTGCTGTACAGATTGAATTGATCACCGCTCTCCTCCATAAATGGATTACAAACTTCCTCAATTGTATACAATTGAGATTTTACATCTTTTGCAAATGGTTTTTGTACATTAGGTATTTGTTTTTGTTTTGTTTTTGGAGTTTTATATAGCACAAACTAGACCCAAAGGTATCAGAGCGGTTTACATGAGCACCAGTTGCGTTACAGATGGACACATTCATTAAGTGTTTGCCCAAAATCATAGGGTGGTGAGCGTCCCTGCCAAGACTCAAACCAGATTCCCCAGGTTCAAGGTCGTCCGCTCTAGCCACTAGGCCACATCCTCTCCATCATTTGTTCACAGTGGCAAATGTTTTTTTTGGCATTCATGAATGTTTGTTGAAATTAATTTACAACTCTGGAAATCTCTGGCGAGGGTATCATCCATCTTCTAAGAGCTCCTGGATATTTCGGCACACCTATAGCAAGTCCATCTTCGATGATGGAAGCATTTTCCTGCTCATGATTTTGACCTAGACCAATTGATGAGAATACGCTGTTGCTTTGTCTCCTTTCTGGTGAAGAATTGGCTTGGTAGTTTAGTCTGCCCTGTTCCCATGATGCACTGGGCCAGGGACAGACTGATTTGCATATAGCCAGGTTCTGAGCTGGGATGGGGCAGTGAGATAAATAACGGTGATGGATCAAGCCCTGATCTTTGGACTGGGTAAGAGTGGTCTGTTTAACTCAGACACTCTGTTCATCACCACCCCCTTTTTGTAACTCGGTTTTGGCCACTATAGGTGTGGCAGGGTATACTCAGACATGAGTCCCTTTCTCACTGCTCCATCAGGATTCAAGCAAGCCGGGCCGAAGAAGGCTGAAATGCCAGAAACCGGTCCCCGGTAGCTTGTCTCCTTTCTGGTGAAGAATTGGCTTGGTAGTTTAGTCTGCCCTGTTCCCATGATGCACTGGGCCAGGGACAGACTGATTTGCATATAGCCAGGTTCTGAGCTGGGATGGGGCAGTGAGATAAATAACGGTGATGGATCAAGCCCTGATCTTTGGACTGGGTAAGAGTGGTCTGTTTAACTCAGACACTCTGTTCATCACCACCCCCTTTTTGTAACTCGGTTTTGGCCACTATAGGTGTGGCAGGGTATACTCAGACATGAGTCCCTTTCTCACTGCTCCATCAGGATTCAAGCAAGCCGGGCCGAAGAAGGCTGAAATGCCAGAAACCGGTCCCCGGTAGCTTGTCTCCTTTTTGGTGAAGAATTGGCTTGGTAGTTTAGTCTGCCCTGTTCCCATGATGCACTGGGCCAGGAACAGACTGATTTGCATATAGCCAGGTTCTGAGCTGGGATGGGGCAGTGAGATAAATAACGGTGATGGATCAAGCCCTGATCTTTGGACTGGGTAAGAGTGGTCTGTTTAACTCAGACACTCTGTTCATCACCACCCCCTTTTTGTAACTCGGTTTTGGCCACTATAGGTGTGGCAGGGTATACTCAGACATGAGTCCCTTTCTCACTGCTCCATCAGGATTCAAGCAAGCCGGGCCGAAGAAGGCTGAAATGCCAGAAACCGGTCCCCGGTAGCTTGTCTCCTTTCTGGTGAAGAATTGGCTTGGTAGTTTAGTCTGCCCTGTTCCCATGATGCACTGGGCCAGGGACAGACTGATTTGCATATAGCCAGGTTCTGAGCTGGGATGGGGCAGTGAGATAAATAACGGTGATGGATCAAGCCCTGATCTTTGGACTGGGTAAGAGTGGTCTGTTTAACTCAGACACTCTGTTCATCACCACCCCCTTTTTGTAACTCGGTTTTGGCCACTATAGGTGTGGCAGGGTATACTCAGACATGAGTCCCTTTCTCACTGCTCCATCAGGATTCAAGCAAGCCGGGCCGAGGAAGGCTGAAATGCCAGAAACCGGTCCCCGGTAGCTTGTCTCCTTTCTGGTGAAGAATTGGCTTGGTAGTTTAGTCTGCCCTGTTCCCATGATGCACTGGGCCAGGGACAGACTGATTTGCATATAGCCAGGTTCTAAGCTGGGATGGGGCAGTGAGATAAATAACGGTGATGGATCAAGCCCTGATCTTTGGACTGGGTAAGAGTGGTCTGTTTAACTCAGACACTCTGTTCATCACGACCCCCTTTTTGTAACTCGCTTTTATTGACAGCAAACTTTCCTTTACGAGACTCTGAGTAAATGTGTGAGTAGCGTTCTGCTAGTGTTGCCATGTTGCGAATGTGGACAAAAAGCCATCAAAAATATTGACTATGATTTGTAGCAAACATCCTTGGAACCATCTGATCAATCACTTGTACATACACCTCAATGTTACCCTCTTTCATTGAACAAACAAAGTCAAGTGCAAGTAGCTGCAAATCCATAACAATTGCCCAAAATTGGAAGTGAGGGTGCTTGTATGATATCCACTTAATCCAGTTAGAAAACTCTCTTATTTCTTCATGGACTGTCTAGATTTAAGATAGCTTTGATAAGCCTTCCTGTAATATGTACAGTGTAGCAACAGTAATTTGAGGAGCATGGCATGTTAAGTGAGAACATTCAATATAGTATCACCTTTTCCCATGGTAGCGATGTCAGTTCTCACTAACATATTCGTCCATCCACTGTTTGAAAGCTATTTCTCCAAGTACTTTAAAGAAATTGATTTTGATATGAAGTCCCCCCATCATCACAATATATTTATTTTACTGCATAGAAGTGGTACATCACATTGAAATTGTTTTGCTAGGGTGAAGAGAGGTTGGTCCACTGAAATAATAGGTGTTTGTCCTGGAATGAGATAAAGAACAGATTCTTTAATGACTTTCATGCAATGCAAGATCATGGATTTAGAATAAGCACTTTCTGTGAACAGCTGCAACAATGCAGTAGTTGACAGTGATCTATTGATATGTGGTAGCAATGCACTTTCTCAGCTTCAGCAATGAACAGACCTGAACTTGCATCATTCATTCTGGTTACCTATTGATTCCCAAACCCTGCCCTGGTCCCAGCAGAGAGTCCTCTGCTTTTTAGCACCTTGTTCTTCCTTCTCCGATATCCTGCCCTGAGAACTTCGGAAGCAATCTGGTATCTCCGACTCTGTACTCCCCCAGTAAGTGCAACCTCTTACTCATTAATTACAGACCTCCTGCACCCAACCCCAAATGCCTCTGAACTGCTCTTTTTGTGCACAGGTTCCATGAGGACTCCTTAAAACAACGTTCCTGAAAAATCCCCCTATTGGTTATCTCAAGTGAGTTTTCTGACTAATTCTCTAACCGCACGCCCACTTTTTCCTTCAATTCAGGAGCCTAGTCATGCAGTATTTTTCTGCAGCTTGCTCCTCGCAACCCTTGATCCTACTCAGGCTCCAATTCTTCCCCCCTTCTCCTACTATATCCCCCCTCACATTGCTATCTTGCTTTATCTGTCCCTCTTGGTGCACTTATTATATTGTATACATATACGAAACTCTATATATATATATCCTTTTATCCCCAGCACTGCAACCTTAGTAAATACGTAACCTGGTCCTGATGATGGCCTAACACTTCTGCAGGCCGAAACGCAGTTGACTTCCACATTGGAACTCTTGGCGCCCCTATTCATGGATATCCTATTCAACCGAAATGTATATTACTGTACCATTAACTGTCGCTGTATCCCAAATATGTAAACGTGTGTGGTTTTATTTTCACTTGTTTCTTGTTGCACCCACTGCCCTCGCTGTACATACCACGTCATGTGTCACTTGCACCGTCACTAGACCAGCACTTGTGCACAGTATTTTGTTGGTTATATGTCATATAATGTAACGCAGTCCTTCAAACCCATATGCTTGTACATATGAAGTTTAATATGTCCAAAATGTTTGTCAATTGAAATACACTTTACATTTACTTGGAAATGTCTCCCTGGTTTTCTCCCCTTTTAGATTTAATCCATTGCAATTAATAGTGCCACATATAATTGACCTATGAATGACACCCTTGAGACATTGTTGTTTTCTTACAGATTATTGCCCTGGTCTCTTTAGGGTTTATGGGCTGCCTCCTGTAGTCCGTTACTGTTTATTTGGCATATTTAAGCAGATGCTTCAACCCACAACATGGGATGTTATTTTATCGGGACCAGGTTGGTCTGACTGCCTGACCTTGCCAGGAGGCGGGGTCTTTCATCTTCACACCATCTGGAAGCATTCAAGCAGTATTTCAACCAGCAGTGAGAGATGCGTGCATGCGCTACCCGGGCAATGCTGGGCCACGGGTGGGCACAACATGCACCTGTCATCATCCAGAAGAAGATGAGCTGGGCCACCCTCCTTGGCTTTCTACTTCTCCATCTGCAAGCAGTGAGAGTTCTTTGAGAGGGCTAAGCATGCTAGTGTCCTTGGTCTATAGAAATGGTCAAACTCAAGCTCCCAGGTGAGAAGGAAGCTCCTCCAAAGGTAGTCCGGGGCACTACCGTTGATTATTTTTTTTGTACGAGCTGTGGGGTCACTAATAAAGAAAATACTGTGGCAGAACAACATTTATCTTTGGAGATGGGGAGTTGGGCGAGCCCCTTTTGAGGTCACAGGAGTCACCCAGAGGGATGCATGCCTGGGAAGAGCCCTTCCATCCACTAAGCCCTACGATTGTGGTTGCTGTTTCGAACTTGCAGCCTACTACTCTGTGAGCAAATCTAAAGCCTGCAATTGATCCTTCAACTCCCAGTGAGGTTGGGTCCCCAACAGAGAGAAGAAAAGGAGACCAGCAAGTAGGCAAACGCAAGGTCATGAGCTCAACCAGGGACACTAACACAAATGCTAAAACATCATGTACCCCATCCAATTCACCATCTTTGCATAATTTTGCCATATCTTTCAATTTGGGAACTTCAGAGCCTGCCTTTAACCTGAACAGGGACCACCTTTAGGGTAAATATCAAGGAATACTGTCTGCCAGTTTATCTCTGATATTGGGCAGACTCACCTAAATGGAAGGCATTTTGACCCTGCTTTTCATCTTGCACAAATTCCTGGAATAACACAGGAGTTTTAATGATGATCCACCTGGTGTTGTTGCCCCACCTCACAGCTTGCAATTTGCCCCTAAAACTGCCCATGGCCATCAACGGCCTGGTCGATCTTCTCCCTGCATTTCTGCTACCTCCAAGAACAACATTCCATCGTCCTCCACTTACACCAACAAGAAGGGAGACTGTCGGTCTGGCAAGGGGGCTCCCACGCAGGACACCTCCAGGGGTTATAGAACTGCATCCTGTGTATCTGGTGAATCAGCTAAAGCTACAGCGAACCCACAACTTTACCCTAATCAGGACCTGTTGGACTTGGCCATTTTTGCAGGGTTATCTCCAAACTTTTGCCTTCCTCCTGTATTTTTTCTGACCTGTTTTTGTTGTTTTATTTTCACTCAGGGCACTTTACCACTGCCAATCAGTGCTAAAGTGCATGTGCTCTCTCCTGTAAACATGGCAAAGTTGCTCAACATCTGTTTGGTATATTTAATTTTCCTGCAAGTCCCTTGTACTGTGATGTCTTCTATACCCAGGGCTTGTGAATTAAATGCTACTAGTGGGTCTGCAGCCTTTCAAACCTGTCTCACGCCCCTGCCACTTCAGGGATTGCATTCCCAGGTTACCGCCACAATGATTTGGCATTTGAAGTGCTTGCCAAGTCTGAAACTCCCCTAGGTAGACCTCTGGAAGTGTGCTGTGTAGGTAAAAGGTAGGACATGTGCCTTTGTTGTGTGGCATGTCCTGGTAATGACAAACAGGCTATTTGGTTTCTCACTGCTGTGAGGCTACTCCTCTCGTAGGTTTGCATTGGGAATTCCCTGATATGAGTTTCAATGGTAGTTTTTAATCTTGAAGTAGCATCAGTGCCATGTTGATATGTTTGGAACACTGGTGATAAATTCTGCTTATTGGTGAAAGTGGATATGGTATTACTATTTTAGAAATGCCACTTTTAGAAGTGGGCATTTCTGTGTGCTTATGACTCTTTGTGCTTTGCAGCCTGGGTCCAATCAATATCTGGTTTAGACTGACAGGGGCCTGTTTTGTGCATTCACTTTAGACAGTCACAGAGGCAGCTGAGGTGTGCCCGCATATTGGGATGAGTCTTCCTGAGCTAGAATGGTGGGCAGAGTTGTCACCTGCACCTGAATAGGGCTGTGTCTGCCTTTCTCAATGCTGTCTCCGCCCACTTGTAGTGTGTGTTGCCAGGGCCAGGTATTGAATGGGGGTGTTGTGCACTTTTAAAATTGCTTGAAGTTCCCTCTAGAACAAAGACATTTTTAATATAATGGGCTCTGACCCCATGTTTTTAGACACTGCATGGGATTTACAACCAGACACTGCTGGCTCTACCTGCTGCACCAGAGGATTGCCGTGCGCCCAGAAAAACTGCCACTTGGACTCTACTTTGTTGGTCTGATCTACAGGCCTGCTTGGCTGCTAGAGAGACTGCCACTGTGCAACTTTCTGATGTTCCGGCCTGTGATTCCATTCAATTCCATTATTTTATTATGATTTGGATCTCCGCAGAATTCAACATAAAATACATTTTAAAACACAATTCATTCCACCAAAAATCTCCAATATAATTACAAGTTATCATTTTCATTTAAAAACAGGAATAAGAATAGCAGTAGCAGTCGATCTTAACATTTGCAAAGTCAAAAAGTGTGAACTTTAAATAATAGAATTGTCATACATGAGTTCTTACCAATTTATACACATTTCTTATCTTGATTCTATCCTAAAAACATTTGATATTATTTTTTTTATAAAATGTCAAAATATAACATTTACTATACAGTATTGAATCATGGGCATAATAACAATGGTTTATCAATTCCCTAAACTATACTGTGTAACCGGCAGCTCACTAACAATGGAAAGTACTTCACTAACATACACTCGTCTATTTCAATATACAGTACACAATAGTTTAGCAGCAGAACAATGATTTTGTAAAGTATATCAGATCCTAAGGATCAATAACTAAAAGACAAGGTTTATGATGAGCCCATGCTTAATTCACAACTAGCAGCGACAAAACATTTGAAAAAGTGCACATGCTTAGTTGTAAACGCAATAACTCGGTCATCAGGATTGAAAGGCTGAGAAAAAAGTGCTCTGTGCATCCTCTTTTTGAAGATCTTTCCCAACCAATAACTAGCAGCAGAATTTTTTTTGTAAAGTGCACATACACAGTTGTAAACATAGCTAATCGGTAATAATGACTGAAGGGTCAAGATAAAGTGTGGGTGCGGTAAACATACATATCTCAAAAGAGGACTAGATGGTCGAGGAAAAATAAAAAATAAAAAATAAAAAACAAAGTGTAAGTGCTCTGTGCATCCTTTTAGCAAGCATTTACAATGCAATGGTTTCGCCTTTGGAAAAGTTAGAGCTATTGGCATTGCTCACACACAGAGCCCCACACACAAACACACACACACACACACACACACAGCCGGACACACACACACAGAGCCAGACACACACACAGAGCCAGACACACACACACAGAGCCAGACACACACACACAGAGCCAGACACACACACACAGAGCCAGACACACACACAGAGCCAGACACACACACAGAGCCAGACACACACACACAGAGCCAGACACCCATTCCTAAATATAATATTTCTACCATGAATAGTTTGCAGGTTTTGCTCTGAAGCATCTGGACGCGACATACCATATTTTTCGTGAAATTCTAAAATAAAGGTTGATCATGTTGTGATACGAGTTCTTCCCATTAATAGTGCTACCCGTTCACAGCAGTCTAGCGGAGGAACAGGCGACCTTCACGGAAATATCAAGCTTTGGCTCCTGGCTAGGGTTGACATCTTTCTTAGAAAAAATACTAGTCATTTATTACTTTTTGCTATTCTGGAACAGCCAATGGAGTTGGTGGGTGAAAACGATTTAGTGTTAAATTATCAGAATTCTTTTGTAACGTGGCATTTATCCTTCTGTTTCCTCTAATAATTCTGAAACGATGAAGACAGGGCTCGATTTTTTTTAAAACAGATTTCTTTGTGATTTTACTGTTTACGTTTGTGCATGAGAAGGGGAAACGATATCGGATTTTTGTGCATTTCCAACATTTTTTACTGGCCTGTATTCTAATGCATTCAACACAAAACAAGCGCCCCACACCGCAGCACTCAAGGAGGCAGTGTGAGGTGCTGGCTAAGGAGGCAGTCACAGAGGAGAGCTGCGGGCGGAGGGAGGTGGGGGGGGAGCGGGACGGAGGAGAGCTGCAGGCGGGGAACGGACAGCGGGAGGGGGGCGGGAACACGAACAGCAGGACGGGGGCACCCCGTGAAAGTAAAAAACACTAAACAGCAAGCAATCACCTGGACTTCCTCCGGCGCTCCAGCCGACTCCTGCAAAAGCCAATTCCAAATGTGAAAAACATGGCGAACAAAAAAAAAAAAGGAAACGCCCACCGCCGCAATGACGACATCACAGAGGCGGAGAGGGAAAAAATCGCGGGAACGCCCACGAATCTGGTCCGGCCATGACGGACAGATCTCTGTTCCAATGGCGAGCCTCCATTTATGGAGCTAGCCAATGGAACAGAGGGCGTAATCCCAAGCCCACTCTGTTGTAACATAATATTTCGCCTGCGCCGAAAAGCTGCGCAGTGCGCAGCCTTCGGCCAGGCGAAACCTAAAAACAGGTCACGCCATCTTCATTAGAAGCGGCGCCAAGAGTAGACACTGAATTATACAGCACCCAACGCGGCGCCAATCACTGCCCCTGGCTCCAAATAGTAGCATAGCGCCTAGTAAACGCGGTCTTAAAATGGAGAGCAATCCAGCGCCAAGAGCAGCCAATGCATTACATCAGTAGCCAATAGAACGCAACTACCATCCATGTTAAAATAGCACAACATTCGGCGCCAGTAGCAGCCCCAGGCTCAACACGGTACCCCCAACATAGAGCTCAAGTGCAACCACTTGTTTAAAACCGTATTACATGCTTAGAGCCACAGAGTAAAAATAAAAATGACTGTAGCTTCATTAGCTACAACGGGTACAATACTGCGCCAAGAGCAATCGTATTTAACAGCGACCAAACGCCGCCATGTATTGAAAAACCAATGGCACCCTAGTCCAAGAGTAACAACTCTAGAGCTACCGGGATCCGAAAACAGGGTCGGGTGCAGGTGCATACATAAAAAGCGCCAAAAGCCTATATTATATATATACACACATATAATATATATACACATATATACCCACATATATACACACATATACACATACATACACACACCAGTGTATTTAAACAGCACAATGCAGCGCCTAGACTTGCCACTTCACAGCGCCATAGGCAGCCAATTAACTGAGCCAGCGTTCCTCGCACCGCCAGTCAGCGCTGCCACAGAAAGCGGCAGAGCCCGAGAAGAAAACTTAAGCACACAACAAAGACGCGTCCTCTGGTAAAACCGCGCAAGTGCCTCAAGCGTTAGGGGAAGAAGGGGTAATAACCACACAAAGTAAATCCGCGGCATAACTCGCCTGTTTGAGAGGTGAGACCCTGGTGTAGTTGTCAGTGCACAATGGCGGTTTCCCGCCCCAGAAGCGGGGGGCTGTATCCAAGAAGGACTGATGCAGGAGGCACTGGCCTCGGTGCCAGCGCCCAAGGTCATCCGTGCAGGGCAAGGACAGGGTCTGCGCCTGTTCCCGGCGAGGGTCTCTACTCTCTACGGGTTATACATTACGCAAGTGTGACGGCTGTGCCACACCACTCATTCTACCTTCCTAGAACAAAAAAGGACCGCAAACTTTTCTATACTCTCACCAAGTAACTCAGTGCAGATACAAGTCGTAGAGCATATTCAAGCCGCACCTTCGCGGTCCACGATTAATTTATCGTGTAAAAACAGCCTTTTTAAATAAATTTCCCCTCACGGTGCAAAGTATTCGGGTGCGGTAAAAAAAGAAAATAGACAAAGAAATCCCCAGTCCAATACCCCCTTCAGCGCTTCAAAGCATTCTAGAAACAAGCCAGTGAGGTAGCTTAAAATCTCGAGTGCATTATGAAATGGGAGGACATCAAGTCTCAGTGCAAATACCGCACCTTGGGCGCCCCTTTACCCGCTGAGAAATTAGACTTTTGATCTCCAGGTAAGGTGGTGGTGGTATGTAGCCGGACTAGAGCACTGGAGGGTTTGCCATGCCGACACACCGCCTGAACATCGGGGTGCGTACGTCCTCGTGGGGAGGGGGGGTGAGGGCACGACTATCTATACACACACACACACAAACACATCCCCACCCCCACACACCCCCCCCACATACATGGTTCTTCATAAACCATTGGCAGTTTACCTGGCCAGGCAGCCAGACATCAATGGCTTTTCCCAGGCATCAGAACACTCCGACACTGAGAGACCTTTATTTTGAAGTCTCCTCCCCAGGGCTCCCGAGCCAAAGAGTAAATAAATGAATAAAAAAATGGGGCTTTATCTGAATTGATGATCTGCCACCTAGAAGGGACTGAGCAGGGAGATTTCTTTTGGTATCAATTTTGAAAACCAAGGCAGAATAAGTGTTGAGTGCTCCCAATAACATGCAGCCACCTAGAAAATCAAAAGCAAAAAAAATTACATACACACGTACAGACACACACACGTACAGACACACACACATACAGACACACACACGTATATACACACACACGTATATACACACACACACACTTATTACACCACCTCTGCATACAACCCTCCACTGGGTCTGAAGACATTAACCACCAAAACACTACACGTCTTCAAGAACACCCGACAAAGCAGCCTAAATTTCCCAGAGGAGTACATTTGGAGTTTACTCGTATAAATTGTCGGGTGTAAAACTCGTATAGCAGCAATGAAAACGCAACTAATCACGTATGCATGCCACAGAGTCGGTGGCACTCCCTCGGGCCCCACAATCACTCTATAGCCTATGTAGTTAACATGGGGGTTTCAGCCCCCCTCATTAATTTTGCTTTACTGCACGGAGTGGTAGGAGTTAATTCGACCATCTAACGCAGGCCTTCAGAAAAATACAAATAAAAGTCACAAAGAAAGGGGCCGGCAGAGACAAAACCTGCCAAACAAACCAAAAATTATATGGAAGGAAGGCAGTAGGTTATAAAGTAAGGGGCCGATGTGTGGGATTGTTTATGCCGAGTCTAAACAAGTGGCGGCGGGACTTCCGGCTTGCTTGCGGCCCGGCCGGACCAGATTCGGGGGCGTTCCCGGCTTTTGGCTGACGTAGCATGACGTAGCCAAAAGCCAAAAATTCTCAGGAACGCCCCCGAATCTGGTCCGGCCATGACGGACGCCTCTCTGTTCCAATGGCTAGCCTCCATTTATGGAGCTAGCCAATGCAACAGAGGGCGGATTCCCGAGCAACATACTGTTATCATTAGATTTCTCCTGCGCAAAAGCTGCTTGCGCAGCTTTTTGCAGTCGAAACCTAAAAATGGTCCTTTACAACCAATAACTAGCAGCGGACATTTTTTTTGTAGAATGCACATACACAATTATAAACATAACTAATCGGTCATAATGGCCGAGGGGCTAAGGTAAAATGTAAGTGCTATAAACATACATATCTCGAAAGATCTTTACAACCTTAATATATGTTTAAAAATTGTTTAAAAAAGCTAAAGATTTTAAAACACATCAGTTCAGATGGGGGGACAAGAGGCTATTTCGGGCTTGTTCTGCTGTAGTAATATTGTACCTTAAAAAGCAAATCCTCAAATGTCTATGACGTATTGAGTGTAGTGAGGGACAAACAAATAAAACATTATTCAAATCTTGTATACAAAAATTACATAACTGACAAAACCTTTAATTTCTAGGACTACTCTCCCAAGAACCAGTTACGATGCTTAGGGGGAGTAAATTCAGTCTCAGTAGCAAAATCCCCCTACGCACTCTGGGGCAGATTTATGTTGGTAATGCGCCACGTTTGCGTCACACAACTGCGGCGTGAACGTGGCGCATCCCTACGAGCAATTTACAACGTGACACATCTAGGCAGATGCGTCACATTGTAAAGCCCTGCGCCACATGTGGGCGTTCCGGGGCAGGTGCGCCTTGCAAAAGTGGCTGAGTGAAATCTATAAGATTTCGCTCACTCACTTACAGGCCAATGCTGCATCAAAACCCTGTGCCTGCTTGAAGCAGCCGTAAGGCTTGAGGCAGCATTGGACATAAAGTGCACCCCCGAGCCTTGCTGGAGCTGCGTCGCGCTTGCGACGCAACTTCAGCAATGCGCCACCTTTACGGCACAGATGCGTCACGCATCTGTGCCGTTTTTGCACCATGGGTTGCGGAGCTGCGGCGCAAAATAACTGGTGCATCCCTGGGGATGCGCCAGTTATCATTAATCTGCCCCTCCATGTTTAGGGTTCCATAAGACATAATGTTGAGGATTTTTAACAATACTACTCCCCACAATACAATCAATGCTTCTGTTCTCTGAGCACATTTTAATATCTAATTCTCGAGAAACCACGTATATTGTTTTCTTAATTATCCACTTCAAGGCCGTTTTGCAAAGAACCGCTGCCCCATCCATGTCTAAACCAAACATGGATAATGCTTTTAAATAGTTCCTAAAAATAGCACTCTTTTCCATCCCATTAATAAGCGCATTACACCATCTTAAGCATGCGGCCAGTGATAGCACATATGTATGAAGGAGACCAAATTTGAGTCTAAGCGCTGCAATCGGTGCCACGCAATTTAAGTTACATATTTGGCACCAGATCTTTCCTTCCACTTTCTCGAATTTGGCCCACTCTTGTGCGTCTATTGTTTCACTGGCATAGCTCAGGGTTGGTGGGATCTTTATTTTATAAACTGAAATAATGTGTGAGAAATGTCTTTTCCCACAATGTGTGTACAGACGATTAATTGCAAAGGCTTGTGAAAACGCTTTACCTTTGCAGTGATCCATATGTCTATTAGCTGAACACCTATTTGTAAATATTTTTCCTAAATATGGGTAAAATGTTACTACTTCCAGTTTTTCTTTTTCCAAAAACCAATTCAGATTTATTCTGACCTTACAACCTTGATGGCTAAAAATCATAACTTTGCTTTTTAAATTATATTTACTTTCAAATAAAACTCTTCTGTGTACCTAACTAACTCAGAACGTCGTCTTTGCAACCAATTGGAGTTAAATCCATTATTATTGCATCATCTGCATATAACAGATAGCTCAGCTTTAAGTTTCCTAATTGAGGGGATCCCCTTTACTCAGCCCCACTCTGCTCGGCAGATCATTGATGTAAATGCAAAAGAGTAAAGGGGCCAAGAGGCACCCCTGCTTCAACCCATTATATGTTATTATTTTCTTTGAGAGACCTTGTGTTCCCCCCATAAAACCTTTGTCCAAGTGGAAGAATGGAGAGCAATTATTAATCTTAGAAGATTCCCTGGTATCCCCATAGTGACCAATTTTCTCCACAGCTTCCCCCGGTCTACCCTATCTTAAACTGTGGAGAAATCTATAAAAGCTGAGTATAACTGGACATGCCGACCTACTGGATATTTTTCGGTTAAAGTTTGCAAAATAGAAATATTATCCAGTGTGTCACTATTCTTACGGAATCCTGTTTGTTCCAAAGGGATAGAGTTATTTCCGAATGCCCATTCTTGAAGATGACTAAGAATACTCTTTGCAAACAGTTTCCCGGTTGTGTCCAGGAACGAGATCTGTCTAAAACTGGCCGGGAAATTTTTTGGGCCCTTCTTATATAACGGAACTAATATACTTCCCTTCCAGGATTGTGGAATATCCCCATGAGTATAACAATGGACAAACAACGGATGCAAGAATTTTGCCCATTCTTCACAATCCTGTTTTATTACGGACACTGGTACATCATCTGGGCCCATTGCACTAGAGTATCTTGCCCCTATGATGTAACCTTCAATCTCCATGCATGTGGGTGCACCATAATCACCCCCCGTAGATGGAACGTTAATAACCTCTTGGATCTGACCAACTGTGAGATTTATAGCATAGAGCTGGGAGATGTATATGGACCATTCTGCTTCTGGGATTAAAATGGGTTTTGATTTTTCTCTCCCATCACAACATTTTGCAATCAATGCTCAATTCTTCGTAGTATCCCCAGATAGAGCCACTTCTCGAAGTCTAACCCATTTTTCATCTTCAGCACTCCTTCGATCCGATGCTATTTTCCTTTTCCGTACCTTTTTTCTTTTTTTTTTTTATTGATTTTTTGTTGCAAGTTAAACAGATTATGTCATATGGCTGAGATACCCGCCACCCCCTCTCAACACAATCCCCAAGGATGGGAAGACGGAAACGGTTCTGAACTTTTGGAAGGCGGGAGGGAGTTACCCTCCCGGCCGTATTTATTAAAATATGAAACAAAATTAAAACGTTAAAATAACAGTTTCATATCATGTACAATTTCATTTCCACATTCCAATGTTCTTGGCTGACCTTAACACATCTCTAATACAAAGGTTCTCCTAGCCGATACTAAACATCCTGCACATGCATTACTCAAAAATTGAAATTGTACATCCTAACATTACGGGCCAACGGCAAGGTCGTAACCGGTGTCAGATCCCCAATACCAGAACTCCCCCCTCACGTGTGAGGGGCGGTCGCACAGAGGACTGTACCTCTGTGCCAACTTCCAATTTCCCTTGTCTTAGCGGGGGCCCCCTGTTAACTCGACGCCATCTTTAGTGGTCGTCCGAGGACTCGTGTGAGGTGTCTAGAAGGTAGCGTAGACCCCCCTCCCACCCCACACAACTTACCACATCTGCCGTCGCAGATGTCCATGGCCCCGGGAAATTCCCAGGAGGGGCCCTAGCCCCTCCTCCCCAGGGAGGGGCCTATGGCCGCCTTCCCTTTCGGCGTCCCCATCTTTAGAGGGGACCGCCTCCCCGTTTGAGGGGCCAATGGCCGCCTCCCCCCGGGCGCTCCCATCCATAATGGGTGACGCCCCACCTCTAGGGATCTTCTAATTGCTGCTCACCGATCATGACCTTACCGCCACAGGCCGGATAGTTAACCGGCTATCCGGACCCCCCACAAAAACTCCTACTTAAAGGTCATGGCTGCAAACTCTTTAGCCAAGCTACGAAGTCTCCTATGAGTAAAGTATTCCCCACCCGGGACAAATGGACTCCATCCTCTAGATACATATGGTCCCCCCTGATACATCCATGCGGAATCGAATGCAATATACTTGTACGGAACAATCTACCAAGTTTGTTATTCACCTTCTTCACTGAATGATTTACAGCAGACACAGAATTAGCCCCCCGCCACACCTTTCGTGGAATCATATGGGACCATGCAATCGTGCACCCCGGAACCCTTCTCGCCAACCAACTCACTGTGGACAGTATCAACTCGAGAAGTACTCGTCGACCAGTGGTCACCAAATCATTGCCCCCAAGATGCACTATGATTACAGATGGCGGTGACCTTGTCCGCCCTAACAAACCCTCCATAAAACTTTGGAACTGGTCAATACAGAGCCCGCCCCTTCCGTAGAAGGTCACTCTGTACCCGTATTCCCCAGCCATGTGAATCATGTCACCTGCTTTGAATACGTCTGCGGCACGCCTCACGTATGAGTGGCCCACGACCCACACCACTCTTTCCTCAGCCGGTGAT
Organism: Lissotriton vulgaris; assembly: GCF_964263255.1. Classification (NCBI taxonomy): domain Eukaryota; kingdom Metazoa; phylum Chordata; class Amphibia; order Caudata; family Salamandridae; genus Lissotriton; species Lissotriton vulgaris. Next base: position 1,064,764,808 of record NC_141697.1, read on the forward strand.
CTTTGACCGCTGGTTCCCAGGTGTCGGGTCGACTGCACAGTCCGCCCCGCCTCGTAAGCTCGCGATACTGTAAACCAAACAAAAACAAGAAGCGTGAGTGCATGACATAGGCTTCACAACATGTGCAACTGCACATACCTTTTATAACAATTCGAGGACCAACGCCCCAACCATTTCACTTTTTCCTCACTCAGAGCCCTGGCTGTAGCCTCTGTAGCAGCCCCTATCCGGAAGGAATGGGTCCCAAACTCGCACGGGTTCAAGCCCGCTGCTGCGATTGCCATCGTTAGCACCCGCTGGAACTGAAACCTAGTCAGCGGGGTGGCGTCGGCGTGCCTCAGCAAGCTTCCCCCCCATGATGCCGCCCTCTGCGCTAAATACTCCTCAACGCATGCTACCAGGCACATGGGGGATCCCGGAATCCGCTGAACCACTACGCTGTCCCCGATCGCTCTCTGATCGGTCTTGGACCTGGCAAATGAGACTACCATTGTCTCCCCCTTTATCTGAATGTGCTCACGGCACAGACCTCCCCCCGTATCCTGCTTGTTCCTCGCTACCAGCTCGCTTACCCGCATAGCCCCATGGAATGCTAATGCAAAAGCGGCCCGGAATAGCACTGTCTCTGACTGAGATGAACATGTTGCAGGGAGTACGGACAGTAACAGGGCCAACCTTTCCAGACCTATCGGGTGCCTCTCATCCACTCTGCAACCCTCACGGCGTTGCCACCCACGCAGCGCCTTCTGTACCAAGAAAGACGCCGTGGGATCCTGTATGCCATGGGCCCGTGCCATGAAATAAATGGCGGCCCGGTGCCTATTGGCCGTAGCCACTGACTTTCCTGCCTGATGTAATGATACCAAAAAGTTCAGGACACACTCCTCTTGGCCCCAAAGCTCCCCCCTAGCTGAACCCAGAAAAGACAAATAAGAACGGAACGCCCCTTCATAAGCCTTCCTTGTCCTGGGTGCTAGACTCTCTCCCACGAGGTCTTGTAGTCCGGGGCACCGAGAGACCACCCGGGTCCGCTGAGTGCAGAAAACCCCAGAAGGCCTGCATACGGGAACGAGAAAGCGCATCAGCTGCCTGATTTAACACCCCTGGCACATGTCTTGCCCTAAAGTGGACGTTCAGTCTCATACACAGCAGGACAATCTCCTTCAACAGCCTCAAAAACCATTTGCAGCGGGCTGCCTGACTATTGATACACTCAACCACGGTCATATTGTCAGACCAAAACACCACAGAGCGATCACGAAACCCCTCGGGCCATGTTTCTAAGGCCACCAAAATAGGGAAAAGTTCGAGAAACCCAATGTTACCTGTCAGCCCACTCTCGTGCCACCATGCAGGCCAGGTTCGTGCTGACCAATGATTACCCAAGATGGCGCCAAAGCCCACACTCCCTGCCGAGTCAGTCCACAACCCCAGCTCCACGGAGGAAACCGCTGGTTTGTTCCACACGACACGACCGTTGAAATTCGCCAGGAATGCCAACCATATGCGCATGTCCTGGCGGACCTCTGCCGAGAGCCTTGTGCGGTGGTGCCCTTCCTTAAGGCCGACCATGGCTTGAGCAATAGAGCGGGAAAAAGGGCGAGCCATCGGTATCACTCTAAGGGCAAAATTCAGCTGACCCACGGCCTGCTGCAACTGATGCAAATTTACCTTCGTCTCGCTAATACATGTTTCAAGCGATGCCTTAAATTTCGTTACTTTTTCCTTAGGCAAACGAAAGCACCCTTCTTCGGAATCGAGCTCTATTCCAAGAAACTCGAGCGAAGTAGCCGGGCCCACTGTCTTACCTGGTGCCAATGGCACGCCAAAACGAGTCATGAGACCACAAAATTCATTCAAAGCCTGTGCACATTCTATATCCCCGGCTGCCCCCAGGAATAGAAAATCATCAAGGTAATGCATAACATGCGTAAACCCCGTTGTTCTTGTGAACGCCCATTGTAAAAAACTGCTGAATTTCTCAAAATACGCACAAGAGATGGAGCAACCCATTGGCATACATTTATCCATGTAATAGCGTCCCTGAAACATGAAACCAAGGAGACGCTGATCATCTGGGTGTACCGGGAGCAACCGGAACGCCGACTCAATGTCTGATTTGGCCATCAGCGCTCCGGGCCCCAGGCGATTCAACATGGCGACAGCCTCATCAAAAGATGCGTACCGCACCGAACAAACTCCCGGGTCAATTGCATCATTCACCGAAAGACCCCTTGGTGCTGACAAATTATGTATCAACCTGAACTCCCCTGGGTCCTTTTTGGGGACCACTCCCAGAGGCGAAAAAACAAAATTAGCAACTGGCGGCATTTCATATGGTCCAGCAACCCGACCTCGGGTCACTTCCTTCCCAATCTTTGCTTGTACCACCGCCGTATTCTGCAGAACCGACAGTTGGTTCCTACATTGTGCTTTACCCTGAAAATCCCCCGCCGGGATGCGGAAACCATACGAAAAACCATCTCGCAACACCCCAGCGGAGACATGATCCGGATATTCGTTCAGCCAAGGAATCAGTGCCATGATATCAATCGGGGTAGGGAGAGGCGCCCCTCGGACTATTTCAGACCTGTTTGGCGCCCCCTCTACTTCCCGTATCAACAATTTTGGCTCTGCACATGGTCTCGGGGTGCGAGGACTGCCCGCACCCTGCACATTCATGCCTAAACCTGCAAGATCCCTGCGGCCTAGTACATTTGCCTCTGTTAAAGCTCCAGCAGACCCCTTTTTTACATGAGTTGCCATTATTCCTTGTGTGCTGATCATTGCTTGATCCCGCCCGAAAGGGCGCCCCAGACGAATGGCGGGAAAACTCGACCATGTTTCCCCCTAAAGATGGCGACTTCGCCGTGCCTGACTTCTCCATTTTCTGCCAGGAAATGGAGTCGAAACAATCCCACGTCAGGGATGAGTCGTGCTCCTTGGGCTTACGAAATATGCTATCGTAACAAAACCATTGATTGCCACCATATGTTTCATAAAATTCCATGATACGTGTCTGATACACGGCTAACTCCACCAATAATTCGGGCTTACGTTCCCCCATAATTGCAGTGAACATTCCAAACGCTCTGCCCCAATTGCCTATCGATTCATCAACTCTGAAACCGGCCATCTTGGCGCGCCATGCACTAGGATGCAGAAACTCTTTTTGATTTTTTACATGCTCAATCTCATAGTGATCGGTCAACAAGGAAAACATGTTCACATATTTACCAGCCCATATCCTTTCTTTTACCTCAATCGGGATATGCTGAACAACTTTTTCCCTCCTTGAAGGTATCGCCCCCTCCCCCGCTATCGGCAATGCCTGCTTACCTGAACCGGCCACTGTGACCGTAGTCCCTGCCGAACCAGCGCCCGATACTTGTTGTTCTACGGGAGCCTGCGGGGAAACAAAAGGACACGGTGCCTTCGCAGCATCTTTCGATTGCCGCAACTGCTTCATTATCGCCCTGGCTTCATCAGCCGTGGCCCCCTCATTCTCTTTGCCCAACCATGCCGCCAACTGGGCAGCCAGCTCAGGAGGCATATCCTCCCCGTTCACAGGAGTGACCACCACAGGGATCGGTTGCCCCGCGTTCGGGACCGGAGTCGGGGCCTCTATCGGGGTGACCGGGTGCGTTGGGGGTGCTTCGGGAACCGGGGCCTCCCCACCCGACGCTCCCCTCTTGGCCCTTCTACCTCTACCGTTAGGGACCACTCCCGGCAATGCTGGTCCGATGACCCTCTTAGGTCCCCCCGCACCATTCATTGCCGCCATCTGCTTCTTCATATCAGCCATGTCCTTCATCAGCATACGAAGCATCTGATCGGTCCCGACCCTCTTTCCGACCTTCTTGCTGGGCATCGTCCACGTATTCCTCAAGGTCCTAGGCCAGGAAGCTCCGAACTCACTGAAAGCAGAACCACAGATTAAATTCTCAAAAATGGCTCTTCGTTCCGTCTCGAGCTCACATGCAACGGGGAGGTGCAGCTTCAGAGCACAGGAACAAGAGGATGCGTCCTTGGCTTGTCGCTCCTTTTATCCTTCTTCGGGCGGGCGTGGACCCACCTCCAATCCGCCTCCAGGGCGTGGCTAGCGGTGTTGGTGTCTAGGACAACCCCCTCTTGGGCGGGAAAAGGCGCGCCCCGGCTACGCCGCTTCGGGCATACCAGCCGAGACTCGCCTCCCGCCCAAAAATGGCTTCCCGGGGGGATCGGGGTACTCCACCATACGTTCGGGGGGACCGAGTGGTCGCCCCTTTCCATATTGTTCAGATGTTCAAAATATATACATACATTCTGCAAAGAACATTCAAAAACGAAATGCAATGAGAATAGGAGCTATAATAAAAAGAACATATATAGGTCTTATTGGTTCGTTTCCCCATCAACCCATTGTTGTATTGGAGTCCAGATTTTTATGCCTAGTTGCTTCCTTTTTCTTCCTTTTGTTGCATAGATTGCCAGTTCAAGTTTGTATCTAGCTAATAATCGACCCCTCCATATTGAAAACGACGGTGGTTCCGGGCTTATCCATTCCTGTGTGATGCATGCACGCAGTTCAGACATCATAATAAATAATAAATGGTGTTGTTCCAGTTCTATAGAGTCTTTAGATATACCAAATAATATTAACTCAGGTGATAAGATCATTGTTTTGCCTATAATTTTTTCAATAAATTTTTGAATATCAGAAATTAAACTTGCAAGCTTTATACAAGAGTAAAACATATGTATTGTGTCAGCTCCTCTCATATTACACCGATTACAGTTTATTCCAACAGTAGCCCCCCATTTCAAGACCTTGGCGGGTGTGTAATAGAGATCAAACATAACCATATAATGTTGAGTTCGAGTTCGCCCTGAGAATAAGATAGAATTAGCCACTTTGATTGAGTCTTTTAACAATAAATCCTTCGTTCCTAATTTCTCTTCCCATTTATAACACATATTATTAAAGTCATCAGGGAGGTAGGTCATAAATATATTATAATAATAACCTATTTTTCTTTTAATGGCCAAACTGTCCATAAGCAAAATTGGTTTTAAACCTTGTCTCTCATCATAAGAAAATGAGTGTAAGAAAATATGAATCTGTAAATATTTAAAATAATCTTGAGAAAGGATTTTATGCTTATTCTGGAGATCAACAAAAGAAAGTAAGGAAGCAAAGTTAGTTGTATATAGATCAGAAAGATGGCAAATACCTTTAGTATTCCACTTCTTCATCACCTGATCTCTAAATATGGGGGGAAAGCAATGAATTGAATTTAATGGGGTGTATCTTTTAACTTTTCTGATGCCGACCAATTGTTTAATGATTCTCCATACTTTGTATGCTGCCACTATAATCTTGAATTTTGTTTTTTTATAGTAGCTTGGTTCTATTATTTAAAAAAATGATGATTAGCTTCAGTGCCTAATGCAAATTCATATATAGTTGGATAATGTGCTATTGAAGTGGGGATTTTATTACCAGCAATCAGAGGGGATATATATTGGAATACAGCTGCTAGGTAGTAAAATAAAAAGTGTGGTACGGCCCAACCCCCTCTATCTCTTGGTATAATCATCTTCTTATAAGCTCTCCTGATACCTCTATATCCCCACAAAAATCTTACTGAAATTTTTTCAAGTTCTCGAAAGAAGCCTAGCAGAAATTCCAAAGGAATTGTTCTAAATAGGTAAATACATTTCGGAAGTATTAGCATCTTTAATACATTATTTCTGCCATAAAGAGATAGATGTAGATGATTTATTCTATCCAGAGTTGAGTTGACTTTCTTAAGGATCGGAGTATAGTTTAAGCTAGGTATTTTCGAGATTGGTGTGGTTAATTTGATTCCTAGGTAAACCGCTTCAGAAACTACGTTTCTAATAGGGGGCGGATTAGGACCTATAAAAAGAATTTGTGTTTTTGGACAGATTTAGTTTATATCCTGAAAAAGATCCAAATAAATCAGCTAGTTCTTCGATCCTCAAGAAAGCTCTTTCAATATCTTTAGTGACCACTACCAAATCATCTGCATAGGCAAGGGCTCTGTAGGAGATACCTCCTAGCTGTACCGGTAATATATTCTCATCACGATTCAATTGATTAAGAAAAATATCGATATATATGGCAAAAAGAAGAGGGGAAGATGGGCATCCCTGACGTGTTCCTCGCTGGATAGGAAATAGTGCAGATTCAGTGGGTCCTATTTTTACAGCTGATACCGGGTTTTTATATAGAGCTTTAAATGCGTTTATTATTCCTGGACCAAAACCTTTCATATACAGCAAATCCCAGAGATAGGGCCATGCCACCCTATCAAATGCTTTTTCAGCATCCAGAAGGGTAATCCCTATTGGTGTATTAGATGCTTCCGCCCAATCCATCATGGCAATAACTCTTCGTATGTGATCTGCTGTATCTCTGTTTGGAATGAATCCATGTTGCCATCGGGATACTATTGTGGATATTATTTTTGACAGTCGTGTGGCTAATATTTTAGAATATATTTTGCTGTCGGCATTAATTAAAGATATTGGCCTGTAAGATGCTGGATTAGTTGGATCCTTATCCTTTTTTAAGAAAGTCATGATTACTGATAGGGCCCAAGATTCTGGTGGTATTCCTTTCTGAGCTTCTAAAAAGGTAATGAGCATATCATGTTTTATGTTATTTCTGAAAATCTTATAAAATTCTAATGGAATAAGATCGGGTCCAGTTGCTTTGCCTATTGCTAATGAATTTAGTGCATTTTCTATTTCTTCCCAGGTGATTGCTGAATCTAGAAAAACTATTTGATCATAAGAAAGAGATGGCAAGACATTTTCCATAACAAAATTTATACATGCTCCTGACGAATAGTAGTCATTCTCTTGTTTATAAAGTTTACGGTAAAATTGGCGAAAAACTTCCAGAATTGCTTCCGGTTTGTTATGTAATTGGCCTGTTTCGTCTTGTATTACATTAATAGTGTTATAAGTTTCTTTTTGCCTAATTCTTTTTGCCAATATTTTCCCAGCATTTTCACCTATCTCATATAACTGAGATTTAAAAGTTGCCATCTGTTGTGCTGCCTTATTTGCAAAGGATTCGTAACAAAAAGCTTTATAGATCGCTAGGCTCGATTCTATATCAGATAGTGGTTGTTTTTGTACGATTGCTGTTATTAATTTCTTTTCCCAAAATAATACTTTTTCAAGTGCTTTTTCGTTTTTTCCACGTATAATTTTCTGTTTTTTTATAACATATGACAGCGATTCACCCCTTATCCCTGATTTAAACGTATCCCAGACTATTTGAGCTGAGGCTGTTCCTTTATTAATGTCAAAGAATTCTTTTATCCATAAGGTCATCAAATCTAAACATTCCGAATCATACAGTAATTTACGATCAAAAGTCCAGGGCTTTAATTGAGGAATTGATGTATCAGTTTTAATTTCAATCAGTATTGGGTTATGGTCTGAAATTATGCGTGGAAATAAATCGAATTTAGTATCATAAATCAATGATTTTTTAATAAAGAAATAGTCCAAACGCACAAACTTTTTATGGGGATAGGAGAAAAATGTGAACCCGGGAGATTTTTCTCATAAACTACATCAACTAAACCATGGTCCAAAACCAAAGAACGTAAAGCTTTAAATGATTTCTTTTTTGACCCTTGATAACAAAAGAAGTCGCATATATCCATATTAGAATCTAAATGGATATTAAAATCCCCACATAGTATAAGTGATGAGGACCAGTTAGCTAATTCCAAATTCAAAAGGTCCAAGATAGATGGATCATCTACATTTGAGGCATAGACAGCACAAACAGTCCAGACTATATTGTTAATTCTAAACTCTGTAATTGCCCATCTACCATATTGGTCTGCCTTGTGCCGGATCAGAGTGCCCAAATCCTTCCTAAATAGAATCGCAACTCCTTTTGTTGTTGAGCCTTGAGATGTACATACAGCTAGATTCATACCTAAGTCTTTGTATAAATGTCTTTCCTTCCACATTATGTGTGATTCCTGGATGCACAGTATATCAGGTTTCATAGACTGTATGATTTGTGCCGCAATCCCCCTCTTTTTTTTTATTATTCAAGCCACATATATTCCATGAGCAAATGCGTAGTTTCCCCATTTGATTTGAAGAAATATTTTCCCCCCACACTTTGTAAATGAAAGAACAGGCAATACAGGCAAGTATATACAATCAAACAGTAGCTCCAATATTTCACCATGCCAAAGAGCTTTAAGAACGAAATGAAAACTAGAGAAATAATCACATATAGCCAAAAAAGAGACCTTCTGCTTACACTTGCAACTGCGTTTTCCCCCCCAACCCTCCCCAGACTCAACCAGAGCCCACCCACCCCCCCCCCCCACCCCCCAAAGCTATCAGGGCAGAGGGACTTAATAGTCCCTCGCGTTGATGATGTGATGAGCGCAAAGTGGTTCTCATCGTATGGCTCTATTCCATAATTATTGTTCCTTTCTGATAGTCATTTCAGATCCAGCATATGCCAGAATATTATTCAATATATTAAGTGAAAGAAAAAGAAGAAGAAGAAGAAAAAAAAAAGAAGATATCTAAGCAGACTTTATCATTCATTTTGCTGAACCTTTTTTTGCATTTCTACCAGGCTGTAGAATCACAGAAAGGAAAACAAAGAAAAGAACTTGCACTGCATTGAGTTCTTAATACACTCTTAAAGCACCTGAAAGTTGTCCAATAAAATAACTCTTGCAATAATAAGGTGCTTTTATACCAAATGTCTCAAAGTCTTTGAATCAAACTTTCATGACGTGTAGGAAATATAAGTTGTTCCTCTTTATATAGGCATAACAAAAATAAGGTGAACAAACAATTGTCTAGCAGGGTTCCATATCCAGGATTGTCATTAAATAACTTAAAATACCAAGAGGAATTGTTCTTACATTTTCAATGCTTGTTTAAAGTCTCTTGTGTTCACGATGTCCTCAAATTGTCTTTAAAGTAAGTACTTACTATTACCCAAAGCTAGTTATGTTTACCTTTCCTTCTCTTTCTTCTTTTTCAGGTATCAGTGTATGTTTCCGGGTCTTCGTGGATCGAGGGCCGGAAGGAGAAAGCAAGCGGAGGACAAAGGAAAGGAGAGCCGGAAGACGCGAAGGGTAGAAGACCGCCTGGAGCCAGTTGCCCTCGAGGACATGAAGCGCTGAAGATCAAGTTGCGGGTAAGTTCAACCGGAGCACAGGTGAGCCGGGATAACACTGACGAACACAAGCGCTGATGAGAGGAGTGCGCTGCCTTTTATAGGAACTGTTGGGTGGGGTCGCTTTACTGCACGTGTGAGCGGTAGAAAGCAATTTGTCTGTTTACACGTGGAGATGTATTAACGCATGCATTACAGAAAGTCAACGTTCTTTTGCCACTAAGCATTGACAAAATCATTGTACTCGAATACGTTTTTAGGAAACAACCATCATTTTTAAAGAAAGCACAAACCTTGTACAAAAAAAAGGAAAGCAAAGACATTGTTATTGAAATAACACATGCCCTGGAAATAAATTAAAATTGCTAAATTCAATGGACAGTAAAGAGACAAGCTGTTTGCTGTGGAAACACCCTAACAATATGTCCCATGAAAAGTGTAAGCTGCGGGGGAGTCCTCTGGGAATCTGCCATTTAATAACACAAGGTCTAAACTCCTAAAATTTTGCAAAAGTAATAGGCCTTGTTTATCCGACTTTAATTGGGCCGGCAGTACAGAATCTGGGATAGCCCAAACCTCCTCCAATTCTGGATTAGAAAAAGACAAGACTGCACTATTACCTAATTTAGCATTACAATCACCTACCATCATTATATGTGAGCATTCTTCATTATTACCTAACCTTTGCACAAAAGTGCTAATAGAGTTCACCAGTACATTAGATGCCCTCCCGGGGGATATACACATTTACCAATAAAAGAAATATTGTTTGCCCCTGATTATCTTCTCCTATTCTCAACTTTGCTCCAATACAACATTTTGATGGATGCTTATAGATCACAGGATCCCATACTATGTTGCAACTAAGTAAAATAGCTAGGCCTCCACTTGCATGCCCTTATACAGATTTTTTTGTTGTACTGCTGTACACATAGAAATTCTTAAACTGAAATTCTTCCCCCGCCCATGTTTCTTGGAGGCAGATTATCTTGGGATTTAAGCTTATAACTTGCTTTTCCTACCCCCGCCACATTCCAGGATATGATGTTTCCCAAATGGCTACCCCCGCACTATGGGCTTTATGGTAGATGTTTTTGACCCATTACGAGTACCTGCAACCCAACTCCACGTTGCGACCTCATCCTCCCCATTAGCGCGGGGGGCCCATCGGACTTTAGGTGCTAAAATATTAATTTCTCTATCACCCGGATTTATTCCTACTGTTATTTCTATATCTTTGTATTTTATGGGGGTATTTACACCCCTATTATTAGAGGAGCCATACCCTTGCATCTGATGAATTTTACCAAAGCTTTCCGATGGGACTCGGCAAGGGGGTACGCTAGGGATCACGTCTATACCTCTTTTCATAAAGCCAGTGGTAGCTATACAACTCTTTCCTTTAATGGTGAACCATGGCATTCGTGCATGTAATGGGAGGTTCCCGTCAAATTCAAAGTGTGTCCACACATTCTCTAGGAGTTCCTGCTACAGTACAATTAATTATGTTTTTTTTGGACCTCGATTTATGGCATTTTGCAGTTGACTTTGAAATTCTTCCATGAATAGACAGCGATCACAACATTTTGAGGCTCAAGCTGGGTGGTTCTTTCCTGTGGAACTCAACAGTACTGGTAGAAAAATCAGAAACAAAAATCTGATTGAATTACAACAGGAAATTAATTAGATGGTCGAAATGATGTCTTGATATGGGCACCTAGCAGGTATTTATGATGAGTTCAACCATATCCTTAAACCACTTACTGACCACCTAGGGGAAGTCTCTCTTTTACCAGATTATCACTCCACCTTGTTTGCTGCCCTAAAACTATAGTGTGTCAATACTCAAGGTGGCAAAAAAAGTTAATCCGTGGAGTTTCCCACGTTGTATAATAAAGAGTGCCACTAGGCTGAGCCTGTTAGGAAGAGAGTAGGCTCTTTAGTGACTACCTATACTTCACCTTTGTGGACTTCAGGGCAGCATTTGCACTGGTCCCATGGATGTATGTGTGTTCTTATATGTGTGTTCTTATATAGCGCTCGACTTACCCTGGGGCATCTCGGCGCTTGCCTTGGGAACCCGTCCTGGCTTTTCCCTGTGAGATAACCCGTACTGGTCATCACCAAGGTGAAAGCCAGGCATCCCGCCGCGGGGGGCCGTTGTGGAGATTAAGCAAGCTAATGCCCAGAGTTGCAGAGTGTGAACCCGTGATTAGAGTGGGCACCGAAGCGAGAATTATCGAGTCCGTGGACAATTGGGCTCAGGACCCTGCCGCGTCGGGAATTGAACCCTGGTCCCGGGTCTGACCTTGGCTTCAGGGTATGCCTCCTCTAACCAATCACACAATTATATAAAATGCAGAGGGCTGAATTACAGAACGTAGGCCAACTAATGTACTCATTAGACCACCAAGAGTTGCAAGCTTAAACTACTATGGCACTCAATACATCGTATAACAGCAAGATAAAAATGAAAAACCAGAAAGTAGTTTTTTGGAAAAATATATATATACTTTGTGTATTTATTCAGATGAAAAACATTTTATCACAGTGATAACAAATCATTAAAAAACATGCATATAGTATGTTAAACATTTCATAAAAGACATTTAAAATCACATGAAATAAACATTGGTTAAAAGTTCAAAAGAACATGGGTCGACGCTGCGTTTCGGTTACAGGCTAACAATAGACAACCTTCTTCAGGACCAAGTTCTAAAAGGAAACAGAAAATTACTTTTTTGCAATTCCAATTTATCAGACAAAGCATTTTTCCAAAACAACACTATTGATTGGCTACATTATTTGGTGGTTGGCGCTATTCAAGAAATGGGTGTGATGTACTTTAGCAATACCAATAGTGTCAACCACCACCCATTTCTTGAATAGCGCCAACCACCAAATAATGTAGCCAATCAATAGTGTTGTTTTGGAAAAATGCTTTGTCTGATAAATTGGAATTGCAAAAAAGTAATTTTCTGTTTCCTTTTAGAACTTGGTCCTGAAGAAGGTTGTCTATTGTTAGCCTGTAACCGAAACGCCGCGTCGACCCATGTTCTTTTGAACTTTTAACCAATGTTTATTTCATGTGATTTTAAATGTCTTTTATGAAATGTTTAACATACTATATGCATGTTTTTTAATGATTTGTTATCGCTGTGATAAAATGTTTTTCATCTGAATAAATACACAAAGTATATATATATTTTTCCAAAAAACTACTTTCTGGTTTTTCATTTTTATCTTGCTGTTATACGATGTATTGAGTGCCATAGTAGTTTAAGCTTGCAACTCTTGGTGGTCTAATGAGTACATTAGTTGGCCTACGTTCTGTAATTCAGCCCTCTGCATTTTATATAATTGTGTGATCGGTGAATGGGGACCCCCTCCAGGTAGTAGGCAAATTTGATTACCTGTAGATTCGAATTGACAAGGGCCGGATTTGGAAATCTCAGATGGAAAAGAGCAAAATAGGGATATTACATTCTGCCACAGCCTTTTACCAAGAGGTTTAAGGCGAACACCCTTTAATCTTCATCTCCAGCCATAGAGGTTTATAGGGCAAAAACTTTAGGTGCGGAAGTGTGGGGAATATCAAACATTAAAGGCCTGACTTTACAGCCTCTCACAGATTACTTCTATGCTACCGCTCTACTTTGACATAGGACTAAAAAGGGTGGGAGATTTCGCAACGCTAAAACCGCTTTTGTATTGGGTGAGGCTGTGGTCTATTCCAGAGCTCCACCAATATAGGTTGGCAGTGGAGAAAGTTTTGTGCCTAAATAATGCACACCTACTCCCCTGGCCCAAGGTTGTCAAATTTCACTTCATCAATCTGGGTTTGAGTGACTATTGGAGCACTCCTTGTATGATCGGGACAACACTAAGGGCATAGTTAAAGTCGAGTTCTGGGACAAAATAATCAATGAACACCATCACCAAAAAATTACCGAATTGGTAAGTTTCGGTAATTACCGATTCGGTAATTGGCATTCATTCCTATGGGCCTCCAGGCCCATAGGAATGAATGCCAATTACCGAATCGCTATTTACCGATTCGGTAAAAGGGGGAAACATTGAAGGGTGGCAGGGTGTCACTTTGACACCCTGTTGCACCCCTCAATTGTGTATGGGCGCACATGTTGCATACATACATGCCCTAAGGGCATGTATGTCTTCCACATGGCACTGTTGGAAAAGCAAAAAAAATGCTTTTTCCAAGGTTTTCATTATTTACCACCAACTTGTAGTTGGTGGTAAATAACGAATCCTAAAAGGGGAAAAGCACTCATTTGAGCGCTCCATACATAGCAAAATCGTTAATTTACTGATTCGGTATTTTAAGGAATCGGTAATTTACCGATTCCTTAAAATACCGATTCGGTAAATTACCGAATCAGTAAAATGCCCACCTACATCCCAAATTCCAAATACCGGTCGGTAACGGCCGAAATTACCGAATTTCGGCCGTTACCGACCGGTATTTCCCTACCTAATTCGGGCCCTTAGTAACATATCTGAGCAGTTTAACAGGTTAGTGGCAGAAACCGGGTGGCCAGAAGAAAAGAGAGCTTCTACTTACTAAAGAGGATTGACGGAAGAAACAAAGGACATCCTTGCTCAGATAGAACCCCAACCTTACATGTGTTTAAAATTAATCAACCTCACTATATGCTTGGATCAATTGGTTATCAGAAAGAAAAGGAGAAAGTAAAAGAATAGAATTCAAAACTTTCTAATAATCATAGCTACTCCTCCTGAGCCCTCAGAACCTATGGAAATAGGAGAAGTGAATAGGCCACTTTCCCAGGGATGTGATACAAGACACAAGAATGGTCTTTGTCTTTACTGTGGCACAAAGGGGCATTTTATAAAATGTTGCCCTACACACCTACAGTTCAGCAGACCTTGAGGGGCGGAAAACTAGAAATACCATTGCAGAAGCGGGAATATGTATTAACAGCGCTCCTGAGCACATTATAGTCAACACCTTGCAAAGTGCAGTTCCACACCTTATACTAAAAGCAGAGATTGAAACATCAGATTATAGAAGACAAGTAGTGAAGCTGTGGTGGACACTGGTGCCACTGGTAATTTTACAGGGACTAAACACCTCTTTCAATTGCACATAGATTCTTGTCATAAGGATAAACCAGAAATGGCTAGGGCGGTGGATGGTACCATGTTATCCTCTGGCCCTATACAAAACACACTGTTTTGGTAACGCTTTATTGCAGGGGCAATCAGTAACACCATCAAGAACAGATACTGTTTGATGTGATGGATGTGACACAGTTAAAAATGATTTTGGGTATGCTGTGGCTCACCTTACATAACCCTACTATCGATTGGAATCATAGGTCGGTTGAGTTCTTATCACCCTTCTGTAGAGAAGTCTGTATGGCATCCTGCAAGGCAGAAACATACATACATATTTGCATCATACCATTGCAACAGCTGCAGAGAAACAAAATACATTACCACCACAGTACCCAGACTTCCAGGATGTTTTCAGTCAAGGCAGTGCAGAAACCTCTCCCCCGCACAGGTCATCTGACTTTCAAATAGACTTAGTTCTGGGGGACAAGATTCCATGTACCCCAATATATGCCCTGACAGAAACAGAGAACCAGTACCTCAAAGAGTATTTAGACAAACATCTAAGCAATAGATTCATGTCTCTTGAAATCTCCTACAGCTTTGTCGCTCTTTTTCATTCTAAAGGCAAATGCCGATCTAAGAGCATGTATTGATTAAGAGCTCTGAATGCTCTTACAGTAAAAAATGTTATCTATTACCAATCATTTCAATTACGTTAGACCAAATCCGGTCAGCCAAAATCTATACCCGATTGGATCTTAGAGGAGCGTACTATTTAGTATATATATAGGAGAAGGGGGTGAGTGGAAAACTGCATTTCACACTCAGTTTGGCCTGTATAAATATTGCCGTTTCATCACAGATGGACACATTCATTTTTGTTAGGCACGGGGAGATTAATTGATTTGCCCAGAATCACAGGATGTTGAGCATCCATATCAAGACTCGAACCCTGTTCCCCAGCTTCGAGGACGATCACTCTTGCCATAAGGCTACATCCTCTCCCCAGGTTACCCGTATACAAGAGATACAATACTATTATGGTGGTGGTGGACAAATTGTCCAAAATGGCTAATTTTATCACATGCATTGGGGTACCTACGGCCCCATGATTAGCTCAATTGATGTTGCAGCATGTAGAACAGCTGCATGGCCTTCCACATACAATATCGTCCAATCGAGTAGCCCAAATTACCTCTCAATTCTTTAAGGCATGGTGTTCTGCTTTGGGAATTCAAACCTGTTTGTCTACCAGTTTTTACCCACAAAGCGATATACAAATGGAAAGAGTTAATCAATTTATCAAACAGTACTTCTGTTGCTTCCTAAAAGATAACCCAACGGCTTGGAAGGAAACACTTTGGTTAGCAGAATTTGTGTCCAATGTGGTTTTGCATTCTTCCACAGGGTATTCCCTTTTTTTGCATGTGGGTTTCATCCAAATGATCTGCCTTTATTGATACTCTATCAAACGGAAGGAGTTACCAATGTGGCAGAGCACATCAGACAGTTGTCAAAAGTTGGAAAAAACACCCGTAAACATGTTATAGCTGCTAAAGAACGCTATAAGAAATTTTCAGAAAAATAGAGAGACAAGAAGGGCCACACTATCAGGAGGGTGACAGTGTTTGGGTAGCCACTGAGAATTCGAAATTCAAGCCACCACAAAAATTACCAAGCCACGTTTGTAGGACCATTCAAGATTATAAAAAAGGTTAATTCTGCCAGTTACAGGTTACTCTTACCTACAACAATGAAAATACCCTGGTATTTCATACCTCGCTTCTTAAACCTGCCTCTGATAGAGTTCGACCTTGCCTCCCTCCCATTTTTATAAAAGGATCCCCCGAATATACTGGGAAAGCTGTTAAGTGCATGTGGAAATGCAATGGTGATGTCTTGTATTTGGTGTCGTGGGAGGGGTATGGACCTGTAAATGATTAAGTGGAACCAGCTCACATGGTTAAGGTGGCATGATTGATTCAAAGATATTTAGTGTCACGTGCTATGACTTCTGTATGGTATGAGCTTAGTAGGGGTGTACTGTCAGAACATGCAGCACCTGTGCCCCTACCGCACCAATGTGAATAGCGTATAAAAACACCTTGTGATGGAAGAGTCACGTTTCCAAAGGAACTCAGCGGTGGAAGTACTGTAAACGGAATGTACATAAGTCTGTTCCTAGATGGTCACCTAAATTTCATGGAATTTGGACAGGCTGCTATCGCAAAATTCCATGCAGGGAGTGATGCACATTTAATCACCTGTGAGAAACTGAGGGGCATATTATCAAACAGGGCGATAGGCAATTATCGCCGCTTTAGGGCCGTTTTCGGCCGCTAAGCGTCGATAATTCTATCACCCTATTAGCAAGCTGTCAGTTGTCAGCTTTTAGGCGATAGCGAGCAGTTTGGGGGCCGCTTTGCATGTCAGCGATGTTTATCGCTAATGAAAAGCAAGTGAGCGTACCCAACCAGTTAGCGCCTGAAAGCAGTCGCTAACGTCGCTATCGCCTATTAGCAAGGCAGGCGTAGCGATGGAAATATTCACGCTAAGCGCGAATATCTCCAAATGCTAACACCTGCCCAGACCAGTTCTTAGCCGTGTTATCCAATGGGAGGTGGATAACATGGCTAAGAGCATTTCGTTGCTAATGCGTGAATATCGCTGCATTCTCAGCGATATTCACGCATTTCATTGCTAATAGCATGTTTTCTCCGCTAACATATCCAGCGATAGGCAGCGATAGGAAAAAATGCACTGAGCGCATTTCACGATAAATATCGATATTCCTTGGTAATATGCCCCTAAGTCAGTGTCTCCTATTGTGGATTGGTGTTTGAGTGGGTGCACGACGTTCTCGGAGTGTAGTCTATTGCTTGGCTGGTCTTCGCGCACAGTTCAAAGGAGCGTTCAGGGTTTTCCGAGTTCGCCAGTGGTACAGGTAAGTCAGGGATTGTTTCACGTTGTCTTCTTAGTGCCTTTGCGCAATTTACTGGATTCTTGGGGGTCGATTCCCACAGATGTTCGGTGTGACAGTTAATGAGAGTCAGGCATGACTCAGTTAAAGTGGCTCTATTTTTACGACCAGTGTATGTCTGAGCAACTACTCTGTCATCTCTCACGAGAACTGGTGTATAGGAATATCTTCCACATTTTGGGAGAGTGATTCCAACAAGACTTTGTTCGTTATTTCCTGGCCATGATATTATTTGTTTTATTTGTTTAGCGATTGTTACCTTTGTTATTTTCAACACTCGGGTTTGGTTATATTCTATTTTGTGCAACCACATATGTGAAGAAGTGAGGGAGGAAACATACATCCTTTCTAACGAGTTCTACCATGAAGTGGAGTGTATGCAGCCTGTGTGCATGTTACGTGGGCATTGCAAAATGTAATACACATTATATGAATCCTGGGAATTCTCCATTCAAAGAATGACTTTGTATATGAAGTAATTGTTTAAGTTTCTACACGGTTGGTGATTATCGCAGCCAGGTGCAGCAGCTTCTGTTAAGCCTCTTATTGGTGTGTGTGTGTGTGTATTTAGCTTCACAGGTCTCCCCCGTGTACCTACCCTAATTCCCTACCCCCATCTAGCCACTCTAGCGCTCCGTTGATATTATATAACAGAAACGGGGGTGCCGGAAAGTGGGCTTCTGGGAGGTACTGTTCCTGAGGATCTTGGGTCCTGACAGGTGGCCTGTGCATAGGAATTCAGTCATAAATGCACTGACGACAAACAAATCAGTTCTATTCAACACACAATAATAATAATTGTATACCACAAGGCAGCGGAGCAATAAGTGAAGAAAAATTCTGAATACCTTGCCTGTGATCTGTAATGCGAGCATTCAGCACATGCACATGATTAATTTATTCTCATATGTCTCCCGCACTTTGGCTCTCATGCCGGCCTCAACTATACTGCCAGACAGGTTTCCATGTGTATACTGCAGGTTGAGCCATTATGAACGAGAAATACATTGCTGTCCTGTCTAGTGTGGCCAATACCGTTGAGTATGTTTCTCAAGGAAGCGCATCCTCAATGCTGGGTGAGAAACGCAGTGCCTTTGAAAGAATCTGGGCCTTTCCCTCATAGGGTCATGGGACATGATGACTTTTCATTAAATTAAAGCACTGTAGCCTCCTGAGAAGAGACGTTATAAGGCATGGGCAAAGTGGGCTCTGGCTCAGAGCCCCAGCTTTCAGGGGGCCCCTGATAGTCAGCTCTGGTCTGGAGAGACTCTTGACCTGATTACCGTATATAATTCTTAAACAGATTGCTTTAAATAGCGTTTTCCATTCATTTACTTTTAATGTGGGTGATGCCGTAACGTCTATTGCAGACATTCTGCAGACAAATGTACTGTTTATGTTTTATGCAACAGCCATAAAAGAGTTATTTTTAGATAAGAACAGGACCTCACTTATGAGGAAAGGGAGGGTGTCACAGAAATGATTTGCAATAATAATAGTGAGATTGGTCTGTGTTACAATAATGGAAACAAACATCACTATCCCTGAGTAATATATATTAATACATTTTGAATTTGAACTAGCGCACTTGTGCACGTCAGTGATCTAGCCAAAAAGGATGTAAAGGAACTGAAACTGGGTCATAACTTCAAAGCTGTTCCAAATAGGGGCCTCCGGAATGCATATGGCCCAGTGTCCTCAAAATCCTTCAGATGTCCCTGCTCCCGTGCAAAGAGCTGTTCTGTCTTCAGGGTCATCGGCGTCAGATCTGACTCGCCTGAATCTTCAGGGCTGACACTCATCCGATTCTCATCGGGTTATGGAAGAATTGCTTCAACAAAACTATTTAGCCCTTGGTTTTTATTTAGGCAATCACAGACCGCTCAACTCCAAAATCTTTGATATGCAATCAGCCATTTTTAAAGAGGGGTTTAAATACCTAAAATGCCCCAATCATTGAAAAGCCACAGTATACTCCTAAACATATTTTGTAATATTTAATGATACATTTCATCATAATATCGTCACTAATATCAATAATAAGATTTATTTCAAATAAGCGCATCGTCTTACAAATCTCTTACATTTTACTGTAGAGTCACACCCCATATAACCATATTCTTCTGGTAACAAACAACACATTGGTTCAATGCAATTTTTACTATCATATAAAATATAAAGCCCCAGAACTTTAATGAGAGCTGAATAGCTAGTGTGCTTGCCCAATGTATGTGTTCTAATACTCGAATTTTCATACTTCAAATAGTGCTACATCAAATGACTTGGCAATATTTTAAACCATACAGAAACATGTGAATTTGACTTTTAATAAAGTTTATATTCTCATATTTGGATTTGAAATGCACGTTCCAAACATTTTTGCCTTTGTTGGTGCTTGAACCACAAATCTTACGTGAAAAAAGCCCACAATTCCAGTGTTTAGCCAATCCATAGATTTATTGATTTCAAAAAAACTTTGTGAAAATACCATAATTTTATCAATTTCTGATGCATTTCATTGGGAATAATAGACTCCAAAATACTAATATTGTAAATAAAGTCCTGAAAGATTCTGACACCACAGTGATGGAGGCGGTTGTCAATTTGTACTGTGATCTTCTATCATATATTTATGAGGTCCTCAATAATCTTTCTGTGCTGGAGGTCATGACATACAATCTCGCTACATCCAGAAATGATAGCTGCTATAATACAGTGAATTGTATACATTATTTTCCTTAGAAAAACTGGGATTCTCTTGTTTTGAATATTAGGGCAATCATCGCTTTATGAGTTCAAAATCTTGCTTTGAATCCTGCGTAGAGCCAGGAACTTGCTGAAATGACCAGGTATTATGTATATATAGCTCTAACCTGCCCAAGGTAATCAGTTTAGGTCCAGTGGGGTGTTGAGGCTTGAATAGAGAAACTGCATAGAGATCCAGGCACAAAGCCTCGAAAAAGGAGACGTGGCATGGATACTGGAGCAAGGAGGCATGGCATAGACAATAGGATAAGAGACAGACACAATGACAATGAGTCACTGAGGCATAGACATGGGAACTGTCATGGGGAGAGATGACACAAATATGGGGACATGAACAAAGAACATTCACAACGGTGCAGGAATACTCAGAAATGGGCTCTGACAAAGAGGGACACCATAGACACTGCAACACAGATATGAAAAGGTGGAAAGACAGGCGTGTTAAGTGTGACAAGTATACATTCACCTCCGACAGGTAGCAGCAAATAGAAACAATAGGTCAGGGGAACAGAGGCAATTGATGTTTAGATGTTGCTGCAGCCAATATTGCTTAAGAAAGGTTGGTGAGGGTGAGAAATGAATGTTTTGATGTTCTCTTCTGGTTAATATTTGTTGTGGGTTGACAAATGTAACAACAAGCCAGCAAAAATAATATGATATCTACACTTCCTTGTTTTACTCATTGTGTGCCTCTCCAATCGGAATATGTCTAAAATGTTAGCACTGTTATATCTATGTACTTCTCTCTCACTTCTACCGTAAGCTACCAAGCACAGTCCCTCATGTAACCCTGGGTGGAAAACTATGCTATGCTCGCGGAGTGTGCATAGTTTGCGCAACTACGCGCTTTGCAATTCACACGTAGCACAGTGCAAAAACGCGTAGCGGGCAGTTTTTGCTCGCTCGCAGTCCTCAACGTCAAGTTGGCAACCGTGAGCGAGCAAAATCAACATCCCTGCAAGACTTTTTCCTCGTTCACGATCGGCAACATCAAGTTGCCGATCACGAGTGTGGAAAATAAAGTTGCCGGCGAGATTCTCAATGCGGGGAGGTCAGGTTTCTCATTGCGCGTGGTCACGTATGCTCGCAACCGCTCGCGATGAGAAACTATCAGTCCGCGTTGAGAAAGCTGCCTCTCGAATACAAGTCTACTTGAGTGGCAGAAAACGACTATTTGAACTGTGCATGATGTCGTCCGTAATGATTGCACAATGCAGACAAGCATCCTTCACTGTGCAATCATTGTGAACAGCATTTCCCTACCGCACTACGCAGTTCGTGTAGCTACGCGTAGCGTGCGTAGCGCGAAGTGCACTTCACTTAGCTACGCGTAGCGTGACTGCGCGGCCTACGCCCAGGGTTATCCTCATGTTGAATTTATGCTTACACCCAAAGTTAAAGCTTTTGTGACTGCCCAAGCTGTTCTCCATCTAATGAAGCAGGTGATAATTGTGGCTCCCACTGTCAGAGTCCCAAAGATATCCCAGGTGGGAGCAGGCACTGCTGAATACTCACTCTCTTCATAAGAGACACCTTCCTGTACATACACAAACCATGGCAATTTTATTTTTCCATGTGTGCTGCACAAGGTAGCACACATGGAAAAACAAAAAACGAGGAGAAATAAAGCATTTCTCCTTGTTTCGCCTGTTTAAGACCAGGAATTTCCTGGTCTTAATTTTGGCGCTGCCTCCTATTTACACTGCTCTTGTGAATAGGGAGCAGCGTCAAAATCAATGGATGTTGCGGTGGAACGCCCACCGCAACACCCATTGCACGTCGCTTTCCCTCTAAATACAGCGTGAAAGAGGGCCTTTGGTACAAGGTAGCGTTAAGTGGCTTAACACTGCCCTGTGAATAGGGTGAGGCACGTATCGCCATCACAAAGTCACTGAAAATTTTATTGTGGTTGCGATAGGGGCTTGTGAATATGGCACTCTGACTCTTCTGAAGGGGAGCAAATAGGTGTTCTGAAGTGGTGGTGTTGGAATGCAGGTACATTGGAACAGACTTGAGGACATGGAGAAGGATACTAGAGAAGGGAGTACATCATGACCCACAAAGGCACTACCGGTGCTGCGGGCTACGCCAAAGGCATTTGTGATTATGTTTTCAAGTTTGGAAACAGGTTGTTGGAAGCAAAATAAGTAATTTCAGTATAATTTAGATATCATTCAATACATGCATTATTGTTCCATCAACCTTTATGAATGAGTTCTTTCATAGTTCATAATTATATGTATTCACTCATGCAATAGATTATGATAGCTATTGCATTGGATTTCATTTGGGTATTTTACTCCTTTCTGCAAGGAATGAACACCCTCTATATATGGGAATGTGCCTTTTATGAACGAAACAGTAAAAAAGGTAATTACTGAACCTTTTAAACAGCCTAGTTATAGTTAGAGTGCAAACCAGTGATAATGTTGTGATCTTGTTTACCAGTCTGACCACTACCAGTGTTTTGGAATAAAAATCCAGCTGCCCATGTGAAGACTAACTCTAAACCACCATTAGCTGATTCTATGTCTGCTGGGGGTAATGAGTTTTACTAGTTGTGTCCTTCCTGAAGTCTTTCTTTGAAATTGATTATAACTCTTGAGGTAAGCATTGTTTTAACCGACATTGAGGCATTCATCTTTGTTCATTTTAGTTTGGAGTGTTCTAGTTTTAGGAAAAACGCAGTTATAATCATTATATGATAATTGCAGTTTTTCTTCTGCATCAAATGCAATACTTGTTATGCATAAAATGACAAATGCGAAGAGGTCTTTTTAAAATTCTAATTGCCATATTTAAAGAAGCCTGTAATTACATAATTAAGTTCATTTAAAACCAGGCCAGTAGCATCACCCAGTCCTTATTTACCCTCCACAGCCTTCAGTTGTGTGCATTGTGCTCTGGATACAGGGGCCCTTATTTATGAGGCCTTGCGTCAGTTTTACGCCACCGGTGCGTCACTTTTTGTGACGCACCAGCGGCGTAAAATATGCGCAGTGTTGCGCCATATTTAAAAAGTGACGCATCTAGGTAGATGCGTCACTTTTTAAACCCCTGCGCCACATTATACCTCCGTCAGGTATAATGTATGCAGAGGGGGAGTTCCCCCGCAAAAGCCTCGTAATAGTGACGCAGTGAAATCTATGAGATTTCACTGCGTCACTTTTAGGATGCTGTTGCGTCTAAATCTTGCGCCTGCCTCACAGCAGGCGTAAGACTGACGCAAGCCCTTTCATATGGGGCTTTCCCCATGTGAAACGACGCATTGCTGGAGTTGCGTCACTTTTGTGACACACTCCAGCAATGCGTCACTTTTGCGCTTACAGATACATCGGAAATACTGACGTATCTGTAAGTCCTTGCGACATGATGCGTCATACATTAAATAAGACGCATCATTGGTGTCGCAAGGAGTGCGCAGTGAAAAGTGACGCATCGCTGTTTTCACGCAGCGATGCGTCACTTTTCATAAATGAGGCCCATGGTCTGTACTATAGTCGCTCTGCAACCAAAACTCATCCAATGAAGCAGTTGCACATTACAGTTGGTGTGTGCAGTGAAACCGAGGCACAGGGCCTTACCTATTGCCAGGCCACGTGCTATCTCCTACCATACCAACCTGCCCAGTGTCCTTCTCGTCAAGCAAAGCGATTCTGCGCCTATAGTTCTCTGCATATCAAAGGTCGTTTTTGTAATATTTAATGAATCTTTAACAAAATTGTCCAAAACTTTTCAAACATTTGATTCCTCCACAATGATTCGAGAGCTTCATGAAGACCACTGAGGGTGGCAAAAGTTACAGGACGATTTCAAAAGCCTTGAGCCTTTGTTAATTTTCATAGGGCAATTTTGTTGCACTTACAGCACAAACCGTGCAAAGGATTTCCCCAAACGTGGATGAAAATACTTGGCTTTGTCAAATTGGCTATTCGTATTCAGTTTGATAAAAATCCAAGAAGCAGTTTTAGCTAAGAAGTCCAAAAAATAGCTGTCAAAAAAGTTTAAAATAATTTTTGGATGCGTTGGTAGTTGGGGAGCCATGTTGGATTTTCCAAGTCAATGCAGGTTCAGGGCATCCGAATTATCTATTAGGCAAGCTGCCACTAAAAATCCTATATGCAAGAATATCCTGCCACTACATTGTTTTCAATAGGGTCCTGAACTTTTCAATGCTTTCATTTTCTATAAACACATATTCTAAACTATGCATTATGTTTTTCCATGCAAAAAAATATGAAGAGCAAGTAAGTTTTATTGTTTGATTAATTACAATCATGCAATTAAAATATTTAAAGTCATATTTGAAAAAATTCATTACAGTATTATTGATTTGAAATATATAACTGGGAAGTACAAAAAACTTTCTTGAGACCTACGGCGGCCACCCCTGAGATCTGTGATTGGAACATCTAATTCGTAAGAGTTACAAGAACCATCATCCAAATGTATTTGTATCCTTATATTTAACATTTGACACCGAAAAATATGTTTCTAGTTTCTCACTTCTCATATGGTAAGTTGTGGTACTTCACACTTTCCTTTACAACAGTGTACACCCTATGGCCTTCTACATGGTTCGTGTTCTCCATCGGGTAAAACCAGTAGGCTTGTTGGTTAGTACTTGTGCCTTTCTTCTTTCTTATCTTTCCAGTTAGTTTTTCCTCTTCGAGCAGCCATTTTGAGACGATTCAGCATGCTTATTAGCTGGGTAATGAGAGAAGTAATTGCAAAGACATGCTATTTTTGAATTTTTTTCAACAAGTGCCCACACATCTTGACGACCGTTTGTACTAAAATCAAAGCGCTGAATGACCAGGGCATAGAAAACACTGAAACGAACCCATCACTACCTCAGTTATCCGGAGAAGATACATGATTGAATGAGAATGCCCTTTCCTTTCTACTGAGAGCAATTATTTCCAGCAAGGTATCAGTTTTATTCCTCGTTATTACAGAATGCATGAGAGAAAAGGGCAAGGGGTGAGTGGAGACATTCTTAGGCGGGCTAAGCGTCCATTCCAATTACATATCAGTGCGAATTTGGATCTTTGACTCTGTAAATGGATGTATTTTACATTTATTACACATGACTTCAATACTCATCCTACTGTTTAATCACGTATGTTTCAGACTGCACTATAAAGTTCAGCCAAACAAACACTCTTTTTAAACAGATACACAGCCCGATCCACAAAGGACCACAACCCTGTTGGCGGGGTCCCACTCCTGGTAGGACCTCCGCGTTGCAGTTTTTAATTTGGAAGTCCCTCTACAAGTGTCCCCGCCCCCCCCCCCCCCCACCATGACTGTGGAGCTTCCACCACGAGTACCAAGGGCCCTTGTGAATCGGACCCACAGTATTGTCACAATCTTCTATGAATTATGCTGGCCTATTCAGTCTTAAATATTTTAACCGCTCCACTGTTAGCGCTTTCCCATAGTGCTGTCCCCTTTTTGGATGTTTGGAGTAGCGCGTGCTTAGACCGTCATAACTTTTTTCCACAAAAGGCATCATGTCAAATTTGTGGTATCTTTTCCCAACATCCTGGGGATTCAACAGGTACCAAGGATTTGTGGATTCCCCTAGAAGGATTCAAGAAAATATTTCCCCTAAAAATTAAATCAACAAACAGTTTGCTATGTTAGGAACATCACAAATATCGGCGCTTTCAGTAACAGGCAGGGTTGTATTAAAAACCTGTTTTTTACCTTTTTATCACAGTTTTTGCCTTTTTTAAGAGTTAGTCAATTGTTGCTAATGTTTGAGCTTTTATGCTGCTTGCAGTTTGTGGCGGGAATAGGTGTGAAATCTATAAGATGGTGCCAGAAAGCTATTCATTTCTCAAAAGTAGATCCAATTTTAAATTCAACATGGGGCCGTTTGTGTAGAATCTTCAAGATTCCCCTTTAGAAATTAAAAATAAACAATAAACAGGAAAAAATTGCCATTGGTGATAACTTTTTTGTATGTAATTTTTTGACACAATGTCTGATTTACAAAAGCAGTTTATGGGTAGGTCCGATATGCAGTTCTGGTCACAAAGATATATATGGTTTGTAGGTTCTTAAAAAACGCATGATACTCAGAGCCAACAGAAGCGCTACAGTTTATAATGATTTTTCATTATATACCCACAATACAGCAATTAAAATGCTAAAATACAATATTTAGAAATGGGTACGAAGGAAACCTATATAATAACAAAATATGCATAAGATACCGGATTTAAGAAAAGGGGTTATTTGCACACCTTGGAATTTGGGTTTACCCATACTATCATTTAATTCAGATGACATTTTGCAAAATGCCTTCTTTCTTAAAACATATGTATTAAGTACGAAAATATGAATGCAATTGGTATTCCAGCGCCAATTCGCGCTGATGAAGTGCCACTCCTTACAAGACCCTCTACCCCCAGTCATGGTAAATCCTGAAGTGGCCCAAAGTCTCCTCCCGCCACGGTCAGAGGGGATAGGAACCTGCCTAAATATGACTCATTAACTATGAATGCAGATTCTTCCCCGTTGCAGTCACTTTCCAACATATTTGAGCCCAGTGATGTCACCAAGATCGTCAATGGCCATATGGAAGGGTCATTACAAGCCCTTGAGCAGCTTAGCAATCCTCCAAATTCTAAATATGGCAATCTGATGCCCCAGGCTATGGGAGTGGTGGCCTGGGGCCAGCTACCCCAAAAAGGGCTGGCACCCAATTCAAATAGTAGCTCTCGGTTCTCTAAAGTCACTTACCCCATTTTCATGCAGACACTGCATACTGGCCGGCCCATTGTGGATGTTTTGTCACTGATATCTTCTCAGGATTTACCAAAAATGCATTCTCAGTGGCTACTACTACTGGTGCTAATGCTCTAATACCCACAGGGGCCAGAGGGTTACATCGGTGTCACCTGTAGAAAGTCCTCGTCAGAGTACTGCCAGTCAGAGAGGCAATGGACTGACCAGCCAGGATTCTCCCCCCGAATTTCTTCTCCCTCAGTCTATCTTTCAATAGATAGTGTTGCAAGTTCAACAGCAGGCAACACAGGTGGGATCAACCATCTCAGAGTCTTTTTCTTTGCTTTATGCGTTTTAAGCCCGCATCTCGGATTGTAATCTTTTTTTATTTCATGGCAATTTAATAGACTTTACTCACAAATGATTGGAAATAGCTTTTTGGACAACTCCTTGGTTTTTCTTCAATTGGAAACTAACACAGCTACTTCTGATGGCAAATCAAGTCACGTCAGTTTACTCATGCATAGTTAAATAAAACCATTATATCCATACTAATAATATAAAGAGAGAGCCCAAACCTTTGAGGCGGGTAATCTCAGGAACCACAGCACAAATCACAACACCCAATACAGCGTTGGAAAGGGCAGTTGCAGCAGAAGGACATAGGCTATACAGACGCCCACCATATACATTTAAAAGGTAAAAGAACTGTGCCAGCAAAGTAGTCCCTTGTGGGCGTGTCTGCGTTGTGCTGTGGGCGTGTGCTGGGGGCGTGACAAACACTGGGGGCGTGTGGCACGTTCCACCCTTCATGCCATGTCTCATATTGTGTGCTAATCCCACAGTGCTCCCTTAAATACCCCTGCACCCCATGATCATAACCCACCCTTATTCCTTAAAATACCCCAACACCCTTAAACCCTAACCCATCTTAACCCTATAAATATACCCTGTACCCCAAAACCCAAACCTATCCCTAAACCCTAAAAATACCCCTAAACCCCAAAACCCAAACCTAGCCCTGAACCCTATAAATACCCCTGTACCTCAAAACCCAAACCTACCCCTGAACCCCAAAAATACCCCTGTACCCCTAAACCCAAACCTAGCCCTGAACCCTAAAAATACCACTGTACCCCAAAACCCAAACCTACCCCTGAACCCTAAAATACCCCTGTACCCCAAAACACAAACCTAGCCCTGAACCCTTAAAATACCCCTGTACCCCAAAACCCAAACCTACCCATGAACCCTAAAAATACCCCTGTACCCTAAAACCCAAACCTAGCCCTGAACCCTAAAAATACCCCTGTACCCCAAAACCCAAACCTACCCCTGAACCCTAAAATACCTCTGTACCCCAAAACCCAAACCTAGCCCTGAACCCTAAAAATACCCCTGTACCCCCAAACCTAGCCCTGAACCCTTAAAATACCCCTGTACCCCAAAACCTAAACCGACCCCTGAACCCTGAAAATACCCCTATACCTCAAAACCCAAAACTATATCCGAACCCTTAAAATACCCCTGTACCCCAAAACCCAAACCTACCCCTGAACCCCAAAAATACCCCTGTACCCCAAAACCCAAACCTACCCCTGAACCCTAAAAATACCACTGTACCCCAAAGCCCAAGCCTACCCCTGAACCCTAACATACCCCTGTACCCCAAAACACAAACCTAGCCCTGAACCCTTAAAATATCCCTGTACCCCAAAACCCAAACCTACCCCTGAACCCTATAAAATACCCCTGTACCCCAAAACCCAAACCTAGCCCTGAACCCTAAAAATACCCCTGTACCCCAAAACCCAAACCTACCCCATAACCCTAAAATACCTCTGTATCCCAAAACCCAAACCTAGCCCTGAACCCTAAAAATACCCCTGTACCCCAAAACCCAAACCTAGCCCTGAACCGTTAAAATACCCCTGTACCCCAAAACCCAAACCTACCCCAGAACCCTAAAAATACCCCTATACCCCAAAACCCCAAACTTTATCTGAACCCTTAAAATACCCCTGTACCCCAAAACCCAAACCTAGCCCTGAACCCTAAAAATACCCCTGTACCCCAAAACCCAAACCTAGCCCTGAACCCTTAGAATACCCCTGTACCCCAAAACCCAAACCTACCCCTGAACCCGAAAAATATCCCTATACCCCAAAACCCAAACCGAGCCCTGAACCCTAAAAATACCCCTGTACCCCAAAACCCATACCTATCCCTAAACCTTAAAACTACCCGTGTACCCCATAACCCAAAACTATATCTAACCCTTAAAATACCCAAACACCCCAAAACATACGCCTCAGTACCCCAAAACATATACCCCTATACCCATACTTACCTTATCCAAACATTTTAAAAAAACACGCTTTCACCATTCATGCATTTACAACGAGTTTCGTTGTAAATGTATGCGTAATAAAAGCATATAAAATGTAAAGCCATGCGTTATAATGGCATTGCGGAGTAATGGTACTTTTGTAATGAAAATATGCCGAGTGATGGTATGCGGAAAGAAAGTTGCGGAATAATCGGTGTTTACCCTCCCCCGGTAAGTACATTGGTGGCACGGCGGCCCACATCTCTAGCAACATTCTCATATTTTTTCACCACCCATTTGAAAAATGCACAGGTCTCTCTCATTGATGGCCAGCACCAACATACACTTTTAGACACACCTCCCGCCACAAGTTCTAGAATTGCGAACTTTAGAGCTGGGGAGCTACGTTCGAATCTCGGCATCAGCTCAACATTCTGTGATTCCAGGCAAATCGCATTGTCTCCCCGTGCCTACCACAAATGAATGTGTTCTTCTGTAATGTAAATTGTGCTCATGCCATGTTGTCGAGTTTGCGCTATATAATATTGCAAAGAAATATAAAGTAGGGAAACTCGAGTTCACACACTACTGAACGCGCACTCTTAAGTGCATCAGCAGTGCGCTGTGAATCGGAGCGTTTCACAGGCCTGTCACAGATAAGAAATGCTATCAAAACGAAATCCTACAAATCAATATACTACTGGCCGGCAGCAATTCATACCCGGACAACGTTGGCACGGGCTGCTATCAACAATGAAATCATAAACCAAGGACTTATAGAAATTGAAGACTCACTGTATCTATTAAGCGAGAAGTCCTTACAAGATTTCAGCCTGCCGCCAGCGGTCCGAACTAACCTAACTGGATACCACAATATCGCTACCGCACACAATATTCCAGAGCTAAATAACTACCTTGCTCAACACTTGCCTAACTGAGTTCCCGATCAACAACTTGCCTACAACACCATAGTTGATAGTGTTGAAAAGAAGCAAGGCAAACTATTGTTCATAGACGCCCCCGGTGGCACAGGAAAGACTTACCTAATCAATCTCATACTTGCCAAAGTTCGATCTTCTGGGAATTTGGCTCTAGCTGTTGCTTCATCTGGAATAGCTGCCACTTTGCTAACAGCTGGGAAAACAGCACCTTCTACCTTTGAACTGCCTCTAACAGTTTCCCTTGAAAGAGATTCAACATGCTCTATTCGGAAATACGGACCTTTGGGGACACTGCTTCAAAATGTGTCTCTTATCATGTGGGACGAATGTACAATGATACTGAAACCATTGCTGCCTGGCCTTTTTTTACCCGGACAACGTCGGGACGGGCCGCTAGTATACATATAAAACATATTAAAATATTACCATGATAATAGAATATAGCATCTAAAACATCTTGGATAAGAAAAACAGCAAGCCAGTGCATGTTAACACCTTTGATTTTGAGCAATCAAAGCAAAATAAAAAATAACTTATTACAACAGATTTAAATGCTACATCCCAGATAGTAAAATTGACCAAGGCCTGCTTCAAGAAGCTATCCCTCCATCAGGTAATAATAAATTGCAGACATGGTATGCAAACATTTGCCATAAGGTGCTTCTGCTCTACTTTATAATATACTGAGTAAAATGCTGTTTTCCCAAC
Organism: Lissotriton vulgaris; assembly: GCF_964263255.1. Taxonomy (NCBI): domain Eukaryota; kingdom Metazoa; phylum Chordata; class Amphibia; order Caudata; family Salamandridae; genus Lissotriton; species Lissotriton vulgaris. The sequence goes on from NC_141697.1 coordinate 1,064,795,554, forward strand.
AAGAGGGTCTAACGAAATTCAGGGGCTTGATATGTATTTTTATACTACAGTACCCAGCCTAGTAATGTACGTTTACTAAAAAGTTTAAAATACTGACCAGTCTCAAAATCACAGGTAAGCATTGTGGGGGGAGGCGCGGGGAGGGGGGGGTGACATGCGTCAAAATAGATATTATTTATTAATTTAATTATATCTATTCCATCGTCTGTCAACTTATCTCCTTACCACCCCAACCCATCCCCGCCCTGCCCCACCTCGCTTACCTGTGCCAGTCACCGCTAGATGCGGTCCAAATGTACTATTCCTGTGGGCATTGGATTGTTGCAAAATACACCACCTGATGTCTGTCGGCTGATTACCTTCACCTGCATACCACCCATCAAAACACACCCTGTAACTGACCATGGTCTTTTGTCACTCATCAGCCGCACTTTTTTCCAGTTTTGACCCACTTACATTATCTAATCAATATAATTTAGAAATGCCAGGGCAGAAAAACCCACGTTTTATAGAGGTGGAATTGTCAGTCATGGTATATAAAATCATCAGAGTAGAGTCACAATTGTTTGAAGCCAAAGTACAATATGCCACCATTGCAAAGAAAAGGCAAATGCAGACCTGAATAGTTGACAGAGTGAATGCTGTAGATAAAAATGTGCACACGCAAGAGGAGATAAGGAAACAGTGGAAGGACCATCAGGAGAGGGTCCATACCCTGGTCTACAAGCACCATCTGGAGGCTAGGCAGACTGGTGCTGGTTCTCTCAGACCTCCTTTAAATCTGTACCCTTGGAAGGAGAAGGTCTATGAAAGCCTGCACCCTGAAGGCATGATAGGATTAGCTTGTGGAGTGAGGACTGATAAGTAAAACTTCCCAGTGTCACTAAACCTAATTCTCTTTTTTGCTTTTTTTTTTTTAACTTGGAATATTTGTTTTTATTCTTTTTGGGAAAAAAAGCTAATGAAAACCAATATCCAGAAAAAAACCTGTTTGCACTACCTGACCAATAACCGCAGGAGAGTGCTTAAAAGTGCTGCTAACCACACGAGGCAGAAAGATGGGGTGTGCAATCTGCAAGCCACGCCTCTCCATGCCTTGTTCCGCTCTCTAAGGAGACATGTACTATGCCGTATTGTATGAGAGTGGATTGGACCCTTCAAATTAATTCCATTAATATGTCTATATGGAAACCTGATGAACATTATAGAAACTAGGTCCTCAGCCCCTGAAAAGAAAAGGCAGCACGCAATTTTTTTCCACTGCCCTTCTAATGGTTTTTCTAATTGTCCGCCATCATGGGTTACTTCCGAAAAGAATTGATGGCAAAGCAGGGAAGAGGCAGACATTTAGTGCGTTCAGCTGCATAATGTTACAAAACAGATCTACTGAAAAGTAACAATTTGGGCAGCTATTCAACATTGGCTTGTAAACAGTGTGACCCGGAGGGGTCTGAGCATGCACAGCCTAGACACGCCTGCGCCTCTGCCAGCGGCACTAACGCAGGTGGACAGAGAAAAGATCTACCAGTGGATCAATGATCTATCAAGCCCTGAGACCCGTGAGAATGCCTTGCTGGAATTGAGTAAGAAGCGAGAATCTGTCCCAGACCTTGCCCCGATGCTCTGGCATTCTTTTGGTACCATTGCAGCACTTCTTCAGGAGATTGTAAATATCTATCCATCAATTAACCCGCCCACCCTTACAGCACATCAGTCAAACAGAGTTTGTAATGCCTTGGCCTTACTGCAGTGTGTGGCATCTCATCCGGAACCAAGATCAGCGTTTCTTGCTGCCCACATCCCTCTTTTCTTGTATCCATTCTTGCACACCGTCAGTAAGACCCGGCCTTTCGAATACCTGCGGCTTACTAGCCTTGGAGTAATTGGGGCCTTGGTAAAAACTGATGAGCAAGAAGTCATCAACTTTCTCCTGACTACAGAAATCATTCCACTCTGCCTTCGTATCATGGAGTCTGGGAGCGAACTTTCCAAGACGGTTGCTACCTTCATTCTACAGAAGATCCTCCTTGATGACACTGGCCTGGCCTACATCTGTCAGACCTATGAGAGATTTTCCCATGTTGCCGTGATATTGGGTAAAATGGTTTTGCAGCTCTCTTTTTTGCTTTTAATGTAGCTCCTGACAATGTGTTTCCTACAGTTTACAAACATAGAAACCTAGGTATAGTTGTATCACATGCTACTCACTTGTTGGTAGTAATGTGTTTTTTGTTGTGTTTAAGATTATAGGTCTCAATCTCCATCACATTCCACATGATGCAATGGTGCATGTAAGTGTGTCTACATCAGATAACAAGCTTCACATATGTGTTTCCATTTGTGGATGGTATCCCTTCTTTTACTACATACTATCACTAGGTATGATCAACTTACAATTTAGCAAGTTATGGCAAAGTTACACTGAAATGACTACAGCTACCAGGATGCCTTATTACTGTTTTGTGGACATAAGATTGCAATGTTGCATTTGTTGGTTCTTTCTTTATTTTCATTTACCACATCTGTTAAAACGACAAGCATTCATCAAGTCCTATGTGATGCTCTCTTGAGAAATGTGTCTGGGGACAATTGATTATGTCATCCACTACCTGTTATGGATTACCTGTTATTATTCCCACAAATCTAACTGTGTTAAGCTACAAATGTTAAGGCAGGTACTTTGGTATGCTGAATACAAGTGGTGGCCTACAAAGTTGTACTCTACAATGTCCACTTGATGACAAATGACAAACATCCTTCCAAGTAGTGTCTTTTTCAGATAGGTTGCCTGCGAGGGCGTGAAAACTTTTTTCACATTCCTCACCTCAACTGTGTTGTATCCAATGTTTGGTATATCTCATGTATACTTACTGACGCCGTGAACTCCACTGAGCACCTCTGACCCAGCCTGCTGTAAGCCGCCACGCCTCGCCGGACCCGCTTCGTGGGTCCCGCTTCGCGGTCTTGCAGCGGCTGTTGAACTCAAGGGGCCTCACCTGTTGACCGGCAGGGCTGCGAGGATAGAGCGGTGGACTCCACGGACCAGGAGTCCCAGCGCGCCCGTTTCCAGCTGGGCTCCTCTCCCTGCCGGCCCCGCCCCCACCACCGCAAGGCTTAAGCGGCTACCCAGAGCACCTTCGGCGGATTCCCTTTACTGACGCCGTGAACTCCACTGAGCACCTCTGACCCAGCCTGCTGTAAGCCGCCACGCCTCGCCGTCTTGCAGCGGCTGTTGAACTCAAGGGGCCTCACCTGTTGACCGGCAGGGCTGCGAGGATAGAGCGGTGGACTCCACGGACCAGGAGTCCCCGCGCGCCCGTTTCCAGCTGGGCTCCTCTCCCTGCCGGCCCGCCCCCTTGGTAACCGTGTAAAGCTACAAAGAGGAAGTAACATCCCCGCTGCGCGGAAGCGCCGGGAGAAGCCCGGGACAAGGGCGGGACCGTCTGTGGCCGTCCGGGGCCGCAGGAGGCCGGGCTGGGCCAGGTCTTTTTCAACTTGATTGTTGTATGCTGTGTCTTTGAACCCCCACACTGTGTATAGCCTGTAGTGTATCTTTAGTTGTTTCACCAAGTGCCAATAGTCTAAACTATCCTCCTTTGACATGAGTCACTCTGCCCCGCCCGGTGTGAGTGTCTCTGTTCTTGGCCCCTTAGATAAATCCTTTAAGAAATCTATCAAGGAGGTAGATATGGACTTACTCCTTGCAGAAAGAAGAGCTGAGCGCCGACGCTCTATTGAGCAGCTAAAGAAAAACCCACTGCCAGTTTCAAATAATACACAAGAACTAGCCGCCCAAGGTTTGAGCCCATTTGAGGACGATGCCACTGATCTTAACCTTACCCCTAGTATATTTAGGTTTCCAGCTATCTCCCCGCCCTGTAGCAGTGCCACCAGCGGAGGTCACCTTGTTTGTCCCCCTATTGATCACTCAAGCTTCGTCGAAATAAACATCCCGAGACCCTTATTAGGGAAGTTGAACCAAGCCCCATGCTGCCAAACCTGTCACTGGTTTGTATCGACCCAGGCGAGAACATACCAGAAACGAGTGCATGCAAACCTAGAACCACGTCTGACAAGGTAAAGAGGGTTGTACATTCTCCACCAAGGAAAAAAAGGAAAGGGCGTAGCTGCCAGACTCCACCACCACCCCTACCCAAATCAATTATTGAGTCAGGGCCCTCACACATTGTAGAGCCTTTACATTCAGACACATATGAACATGTATCCCCAGAGTTAGCAACCGTAGGGGTAAATGAGGTGTCCCTTGGTATTATAGAGAAGCTCATTAAATCATATATGCTACCCACGTTAGAGCGTGTGAGGACTATGGGTGAAAAACTGGATCGCCTGTTGGCGACCATTGAGCCTATACATTCCTCTAGCCTGGATAAGAACAAGGGCTCATCCAATAAACCCGCCGGATCATCCCTTGTTGCTGGTAAAATAACTAGTACTACCAGTCAACATACTATTAATGCTACAAAAGCAGTTACTATTTCAAATAAAGCACTGTCTGTGGTTGCTAAATCTTCTACAACAAACCCTTCTGTTAAAGCAAACCCTAGTGTGGTAGTCAGTAAACCACCTGTTAAGGGAGTAGCACCGCAGTCAAAGAAAGGGATGGGTAAACCTGCTGGTTCTAATGGTAAAACCAACAAACCTTTAACTGTGAAGAAAAATGTAGACCTGCCCCCAGACTCTTTAAATTTTGTTATTGTTATGACTGGTGTGCCACCAGTTGCGGAAGGGGATAGAGAAAATAATGAAAGCCTAAAAAACAAAGTCATCTTTTGGCTGAAAACAAATAGACCCCTTCCTCCTAACCTTAATGGGGATATTGTTACAGTCAGAAGATGTCAGTGGGTTGGGGTGCGCCCTAAGGATATAGAGGGGGACATAGTTATCATTAACTTCAGGGACCATAGAGTTGTATCTCACCTTACAGATTGGTATGTGGGGAACAATGAGGGAGGGATCTCCACAAGGAACCTAAGTTATTTCTATCCTGAGACCCTGATCAATCCAACAGATCAACCCCCCGGTAGAAATAATAAAAACACCAAAAGCCTCCTAAAATGGTCCAATTTTACACCAAGTTTTCATGGACCCCAGTTTAACCCAGAGGCGCAGTATCGCTCCTTCATTCAATCTAGTTACAACTGCCCAGTGCAAACGCCGGGCTGGGCTAAGTCTTATACCCAGCCCTTAGGTCCCCCAGCCTTATTGGATCTGCCATTCTTAAATAAGCCCCCGTATCCTATGGTTCCTACAACACCAGCCTTCATACAGTTACAGCAGCCCCCAAGCTTCTATCCAGCAAATCACTATTCCAATAGGCCTACCCATCCTAAAGAGCTTTGGAACATACCCCTGAGAAATCTATACGACCCACTATCAGGGTTGTCGACTAATGACTGACCAGCACTGGAGAAAAGTGATGATGACCCTTACATTCCGAGTGTGGGAGATGACTCGAGTATCCTTCTATGTAATGTTGAAAGTTCTAAAGCCACACCCCAGTGTGATGAAGAGGGGTGTTTAGTTTATTCAAGAGAGCTCGACATATCAGCTCTGCTACACGCCTCACTGCAATCTATGGATGCTTCTTTCACAGGCATACATCCCGAGCAAACTACTCAGGCTGGGTCAATATGCTTGACAAGGGAAGGGCTGTTTACAGATGTACCTCTGCCTGTAGAATCCTCTTTTCAACCCTGTGAACCCCTCCCATTAGACGAAACAGTACCGTGTGACCAAGTTTGTGATAAGGGCACTACTATGGGATGTTGGAATGTGGCTGGCATTGAATCCTGTATATGTATACCTGACTGGGCTGATTTCATCCGACAAGGTGATGTTTGGTCTTTTCAGGAGACATGGTCAACCCTTCCAGTGTATCTTCCAGGCTTCCTGAGCTTTAACAAACCTGCAGTTAGGGGCCAAAAGGCAGGGCCATGGGGGGCCTTACTACTTGGGTTCGCCAAGTTGCAGGGGTTTCTGTGAAGGAAATTCATATCGACTGCCCTGATATTCTGATAATCAGCATGAAATTTAATAGTGGGCTGGACATTTTGTTGTTCAATGTATATGCTAGAGGAATTCCGGGTGGTCGAGTCTCAACCACCCTAACATGCTTAGATGAGTTCCTAGGCTCTACCCAATTAACAGGTCATGTGGTTGTAATGGGTGATTTCAATACTTGTTTTGAACCCCTGAGCAGGGAGGATGGGTTATTAACTGAGGCAGAGGACATGATGTGGGGGATTCCACAACTTGAGCTACCCCCGATCACTAAGTGGTCTCAAGCCGCCACATTCATCAAAGGTCTATGCCTGAACTGGGGGTTGCGTGCCCTAAATGGTCGCGCTAGATCGGAGAGGATGGGCAACCCCACATTCTTCAATGGCAGACATAGCAGTCGCATTGATTATATCCTAGTAGACATAAATCTGTGGCCCACAGTATTGGATATGACAGTTAAACCACGACCAGAAAGCGATCACGAACCACTCATAGCAGAATTGAAGGACTTTAGTTTTGCTGGGCCGATTGTGCGACAACTCAACCCCGTTCAAGAGGCCATGGTATTAACTAATGATATGAGGCGGGTTCGTTGGCCAAAGGAATTTGTAGATGTGAATGCACGCATTAAGATCAGAACTCTGGTCTCTAACTCTTTAAGGGAAATTGATAAGTGTGATAACCTGGATCGGACAATCTCTAAAATTTCTGATATTCATGCCAGCCTGTTTTTGTCCCTAAAGTCACTATTTGTTAAATATGTAGTTAACAAAGGTATAGGGAAGGCGAGGAAACCTGCTAATTGGTACAACGAAGACTGCCGCGAGTCCCATTCACTTTTGTTTAAGGCTTTAAAATCTAAGGACCCAGCCCTAATCGGTATAGAGACAAAATATCGACTCCAAAATATCGACTGGACATAATATCGAGTTTTAAATATAGACTGGACAAAATATTGACTGGACATAATATCGACTACAAAAATATTGTTTTTCAGGTAAGTGAAGTAATATCGACTGTATAAAATATAGATAGCAAAAATATCGATTTTTTAATAATATATAATATTTTATAGTGTATTTTTATGTAATAATATGTGTGAATAGTGTGTATTAATGTTATAAAATATTTTATTACATGAATTTTGTTTTGATAATAATTGCGTAATGTAATTCTGTAGCGGGTTGTGGGTTTATAGGGGAATAGGGTGGGAAGTAATTTAATAATAATTAATTAATTAATATATGTTTGTTAATATTTATAATTAATAATTAATTGATAATTAATTAATATTAATTAGTTAATTAATTAATATAATTTTGAATATATTTTGTATTAGTAAATAATTGTTAATTAATTAATTGTAATTAGTTAATTACATTAATTAGAGTACATTTTTTATATATATAATTTTGTGTTATTTTTAAGTAATTAATTTTGAAAAAATAATATTAATTATTAAAATAATTACACCTAATGTTCTAATATATTTACTTTATTGTTATTGTTAATTAATAATTAATTGGTAATGAAATAATATTGATAAATTTTGGGTAAAGGAGCATTTTTAGGGTTCAGGGTCAGTTTTCAGTTCATGGGTAAAGGGGTATTTTTAGGGTTCAGGGTCAGTTTTCAGTTCATGGGTAAAGGGGTTTTTTTAGGGTTCAGGGTCAGTTTTCAGTTCATGGGTAAAGGGGTATTTTTAGGGTTCAGGGTCAGTTTTCAGGTCATGGGTAAAGGGGTATTTTTAGGGTTCAGGGTCAGTTTTCAGGTCATGGGTAAAGGGGTATTTTTAGGGTTCAGGGTCAGTTTTCAGGTCATGGGTAAAGGGGTATTTTTAGGGTTCAGGGTCAGTTTTGGGTTTTTGGGTAAAGGGTTATTTTTAGGGTTCAGGGTCAGTTTTGGGTTTTTGGGTAAAGGGGTATTTTTAGGGTTCAGGGTCAACAAATAAGATTTAAAAAAATTATTTTTATTATTTTCATTTATTATTTTATTATTATAATTTAATTTAAGTCGTTTTAAGTATATTTTAGTAATTAAAATTTAATATTAATTTAATTTAACACTGTTTTTAATAAAGTCGATATTTTTTACATCTATATTTTTGTTAACGATATTTTGTACTCGATATTTTTGTACTTACCTGTTTGTAGATACAAACTCGATATTTTGACTGTCGATATTTTGTCCACGATATTTTGGCAAGTCGATATTTTGTCAGTCGATATTATTTCAGTGATCCCCCTAATCAAAACCAGTAGGAAGGCATATAATGAAGTTAAACGGCGGGCTAAAGCCGCATGGGATGATGAGCGCTGGACTCTTTTAGCTGAGGCCTGCGGCTCTAGGAACCTCCAGCAGTTTTGGCATCTCCTCAGGTGGGGACAGTCTCAGGATGATCGCCCAAGCCCCGCATCTGTTGATCAACTGAAATGGGTGTCCCATTTTGAAGAACAGTTTAGATGTCATAGTGCCAGGGAAGTTCCCATTAGTTGGCCATTAACTTTTGACACTCTTGTGTTTTCAGCCAAAGAGGTTGAAACAGTTCTGAATGCCATCCCTAGGGGTAAAGCGCCCGGTCCGGACTGTATCCCAGCAGATATTTTCCAGCAGGACCAAGACTTATGGGTACCGTATCTATTGCAATTGGTAAATGCGTTGGCCAGGGGCGCCAAGGTACCTGATTCATGGGCTGGTACTGAGATCCTGCCCATATTTAAGAAGGGTGACCGGTCGGTTCCATCGAACTACCGGCCGATCAGTCTTATTGAGGCGGTACAGAAGATCGTAACCCGTCTTGTTCTATCAAGGGTTCAGGCCTGGATTGAGGATTATAACGTTCTTACCCCCCTTCAAGCAGGGTTTAGACCTCATGTAAGCACCCTGGACCAGGCTTTTCGCTTTATGCTCCTGCACTGGAAGACGGTTACCTTGGGTAAAGGAAACTTATTCGCGGCCTTCGTAGACCTTAGGTCTGCGTTTGACCTTGTCCCGAGGGCCGAGCTTTGGAATTGCCTACTAGAAATGGGCATGCCTCCTATTTTGGTCTGCCTTATAGTGAACCTCCATGCTGAGACATATGCATTTGTAAGATGGGGCAAACCCGGTGAGGTGACAGAGAACTTTCCCGTGGCGAAAGGTGTCAGACAAGGATGTGTTTTGGCACCCACCTTGTTTTCTCTATATATCAATAGAGTTACCAAGTACTTTCACAACTTTCCCACGGATGCTCCTATTTTGGCTGGCATGAAAATCCCCCTGCTCATGTTCGCTGACGATACTCTCTTGATTTCACGAACCAGACAGGGCCTACAGAACGCACTGTCAAGGTTCGAGAGTTTCTGCAGTGAACATGAGCTGGAGGTGAACGTGTCCAAAACCAAATTTATGGTTCTAAGGGGGCACAAACAGGTTAAGGCTAGGGTCACCATGGGGGACACCCCCCTGGAGCAGACAAAGTACTTCACCTACCTGGGAGTTACCTTTAGTGACACCTTGAGTTGGACCCACCAGATCGAGCTCATGACCATGAAACACCAACAGTTGGGTGGGGCTCTGATCAAGGAACACAAAGGGTCATTCACGAGGCCCATGTCGCCGCTCATTAAGATCTATGGAGGAAAGGTTTTATCAGCAGTCCTTTATGGTGCAGAGCTCTGGGGTGGAAGTAACCTGGACTCCCTAAAACATGCCCAAAACAAGTTTTTAAGGATGGCAACAGGTTTGCCTCAGTCAACACCATTAATCCCCCTTTTATTCGACCTGGGGTGCCACACGGTGGAGGACCAAGCAAGACTTCGCCCATTAACATTTTGGCGCCGCCTGTGGACGACGCCAGAACTCCATCATTATGCAGAAGCTTGCCTGGAGGTAAAAAATAGTCCTGGTGCCACTAAAATTGGATGGTTTAGAGATCTTAAGGCCACCTTACTTTCTTTGGGCTTTGGCGAGCTGTGGTCCTCGCCCGAGTCAGCCAATTTCCCATCAAAAAATGAACTTAAAAAATGTTATTGGGAATGGGTGACGCACAACTTCTACTTAAAAACTAGCTCGAGCAGTCTCTCTGGACTGTTTATTGTACATAAAGACACTCCTATGCTAGAAGGGTACTGGGACACTATTACAAAACCTCTGGACCGCAAACTCTATTTTCAATTTAGATGTGGTTCACTTCCCATAGGGGACTTCACCAAAAAGTGGGGAACAGATAGATCGGGGTTTTGTCCTAAGTGTCAAGGCATTGGGGAAAGTCTGAATCATTTTTTGTATGTGTGCCCACTATACTCAGCCCCCAGAGCCAAATGGCTTAAACCGGTATGTAGACAACTAGGCACCAGATCGGCTGTGGAAGCTATGAGACTGTTAAAAACTAACCTGGATCCGCTTATTGTTGTGGGGGTTGCTAAGTTTCTCGGGTGGGCCTGGGTGCTCAGATGTAGGTTTATTAAAAATAATCCAGTGGTGATTGTCTAAATATTGTGTATACTGTGGAAGTACGGATGTGCTCAACACCCTTTTAAACTTTTGTATAGTTGTATAAGAAGTTGATTTGATGCCAATGATTTAATACTTGTTTTAAATGTTTTATGTGTATATTGTATTTTATGTCTTTTATGATGAACTACTCGAATAAAGACTTCTTGAACTGAACTGAACTTACTAACTACCATTTTTCATTCTCAGGACATCTTCTCACCTGTTGATGTAAAGTTTCTGTGTGCAATTCAACCTCTTTGGGTACATCATTGCAATACCACCGAAAGGAATCATCATTAAAATTATTTTCCTTATAGATTACTTCAGGCATTAGCTACAAACAATTTACATATAAAACCTAGACTTTTATTATTTGAGGTATTTCCTACACAATAGGTTAACCTGCAGGACCACATGGGCCCACAGCTGCAGCTGAGGCAGATTCCACCCCAGGATCAAGTCTCCAGGGAGGACTCCGCTGATAGTATGGGTGAGCAGTAGGACGCTGGTTCAACTGGTCAGCCTGGGCCGGCTCCAGTGAGCCTCACTCAGCCCACAGCTACACCTCCCACCCTAGCTGAGACAACACCACAGCCACTTGTTGCCTCTACATCCTGTATCCAAGCACCAGCCCGACCATCTTGTGCCACCCAGTCCTGACTGGTGCTCAACCACCACCGTCTCGCCAGGACCCAGCGAGAGTGGGTACACAGGCTCAAGGGAACAGTATGGGGGTAGTGTACATGGGAGGGAACCCGTAGGACAGGACAGTGAGGTCACTGAGAACACTATCACCAAGGCAACCATCAACAGATTCTTGGAAGCTAACCAACAGTCCCAAGACATGATGGGCCAGCTCATCACCAAGCTCCAAGGGGATGAAGCAGCTGCAAAGGGAGCAAAATCTTCAGATAAACACAACTCTAATTTGGTCTTTTATGACCGGGGTGCTGCAGGACATCCTTACCCATGGATGCATGTTTTTCCATGCACCATCTACCACTTCTTGCGGCCAAGCACCATCTTCACACAGCCTAAGTACATCTGCAACAGCCACAAAAAAGGGGTCCTGCCACAGAACGAACTACTTGCAACGATTGTTGTCATTTTGCCTATTATCATACATTGTGTAATGTCAGCCAATGCAATATTTGTCTATTCCAACATAATTTCCATGTGGGTAATGTGCCTCACCTGTGTCAGAAATAACATAAAGAAAAAAACACAAATCAACCACTAGTGTTTTATTGTACTGTAACAAAAACATTATAACACATGCATAACTCAAATTTCCAGTGCCATTTGCACATCTACAGTTCCAGTCCTTGGTAACATGGAAGAAAGGGGTAGATACTAAAATAGTCAGATTCAATAGGCAAACTATCATTGATTGAAATGATCAGATTCAGTGTCTCACACGTCTACTACACCGATAGAAAAAAACATGGCAGAAGTCCATTTTGAAGCCACAGGATAATTCAAATACACTGTCCTCTAACTGGTGGAATGTCGCAACCAAATTACAGTGGGGTGACACAAGAAGTATGTCCTACAGTGATGAGACATCAACATCTACACTTTACACACAATGATAATTTAGCCAATGTGAAAGGAGATTAGCATGATACACCTCCACCGTCACATGTGATTTGAGCTAATGATGGCACATATCTTGCCTTAGTTCCAACTCCTATGGATTCCTATGGAGTCCTGAAATCTTCCATTCAATCAAAGTGCAAGTTGTCTTGGTACACAAGTTGTACACCCAAAGTTTGTGCCTGTTTGACAAAGGACCAACCCATGTTCCCTTTGTACTTCAAAACAGCACATATAGCAGAAAATGTCACAACTCTTAAATGTCCAAATGAAGATGACAATGGTGACGAAACCCAAAACAGGACAAAACAAAAAGATTACCAATCAAACCTAACAGACTAAGCACATTACAAAGCATTCAGAGATAAACAATGAAACTATACACAGTAGCCAATGTCTCAAACTTTGTTCAACAAACACCTTGGGCCTGTATTTTCCTGAGCTTGCCCTTCCTAACAAATGAACACCACATACTTCACTCATCACTGCATCAATAGTTGGTGCAATGGTGAAAGTTAGTAAATGTATAAATTGACTTCCAGTCATGAGAAACAGTTGTCAATGACAACTTGACATAAGTCAACTCTTTCTTCATCATCACTATCATTTTCATTTGGTATTTCAGGATCCTCACCCGATGGCTCTTTGTTGTCTCCATCCTCTGGGATGTAAGGGAAGGTCTGTCACAGGGTGATGCTGTGGAGCATGCAGTAGACCACAGTGATTTGGCAGACCGTAGTGGGTGAGTAGTGGAGGGCTCCACCACTTTTGTCCAGGCAACAAAATCTAGCCTTCAGGAGCCAGAAAGCGCTTTCCACTGGTCTCCGTGTTCTTCAATGGGCCTCACTGAAGTGGACTTCCCCTGGAGTTGATGAATTTCTCAGCGGTGCCAGAAACCATGGTCAGTTGCGATAGGCTGAGTCTCCTAGATGGAAGACAATAAAAGAGCCAAAAGATGTAACATATTTTAGATCATACTACATGAAATTGGTTGAAAAATATCATGACAGATTGTACTTACCAACAAGCCAGGCCCTCTCAGGTCCAAGTTGTGACATTTGCAAGGCTACGTGCCTTTCCGTAGGACAAAGGATTCATGTGCTGAAGCAGGGAATTGGGCACAGATGCTAAGATGTATAAATCAGGTAAGCAGACAACATGCACGTTGACTGAATGGACCTGCTTCCAATTCTGGAAGACTTGTTCCCTGGCCTGTGGTGGCAGTAAGGCAATATGGGTGCCATCAATTGCTCCAAACTCATGTGGTAGGCAAGCCAAAAGTCACCCTTCATATTGGCTAAATACTGCTTCTATGAAAACTGGATGAAGCTATTGACGTGTCTCATCATTGAAGATAGAACGTCTTGTAGAACATCAATGAAAGTTTGTTGTGACATACTGCCACAGTGTATTGGAAGGATCCTGAGGCCACAACATTTTGACAATTGGTGCAATAGATGTGGGATTTCTGTTGTGAGTCTGAAGATCTGGTTCAGACTGAAGGCATAAATCCTATTCAACCTGAACCTCTTGATTATATCCCTTTTTTCCATGGTGGCAATGTTCGGAAAAGGGCAGTATACACCTGAGGCTGTCTTCTCACACACCCAGGGTTCCAATGTCTGCATTGGGGGAAAATATGAGCCTATTAAACATTTTCAATATTATCATATATGATAAAAACACATATATTCGGTTGTCCTAAAATAATATATGGTGTAACAACACATTTTAAAAGCCCCTTTGGTTCTGTCCTTCATTCTTCACAAATTAAATCACCTTAAATTATAATAATTGAAAGAATTGTGTAAATAAAACAATTATGGAGCATTTTTTACACAATTGTATTCTTTTTATTTTATCCACCCAAAAAACCATCAACAGAGGTTTTGGCAACACCGTGTAACACCGTGCAACTCTTGCATTTATTCACATTAGTGCACCACAAATGAATGTTGACTTTTTAATGTATGTGTGTATCATAGTTAAAACATGTAAACAAACAGGCCACCATTTTGACTGGTGGTTACGCTCCTAGCAGTCACAAACACAGGATTACACCTTCAACGGGAGCCTGACCTCACCATCAGGACATTTGGAATCAGAATGGTGCAGAAGAAGTTAAGTGTCTAATAGGCAGTAACCTCCACGACGGACACAGCCATAGGCTAACGTAGGTGAAAGTAACATATTGAGGCTTATGGCTGTGCCCAGCTCCTCTGACAAGTGCATTTGTTGCATTCATGTATGCCTCCTGACACTGCTGCCATCAAGACCTCCTCTACTTTGGCTGATCTCTGGGGACAAAAGATGCCTGTCAAGACAGGTTTACAGGGTCCGTGCCTTCTCACCAGAGGAGCTGGATATGGTGGGTGAGGAGGTCCTTTCCCCGTATAGACAGCTCTATGGCTCAAGAGAGGAGCAGGCTATGTTTCTTTTACACAGGATACAATGTCCCTTTGAGTTTCAGAGTGAAGTGTAGTGATTGCTGTTAAGTGTGACATATTTTGGTCCTGACACAGGACAATTTGTTAGTGAGTAACTAGCACTCTGCAATGTTGAATACACAACACCATCAATATGTGTAGTGTGTAATAAGCCCTACATGCCATTTTGTGTGTATGTAGAGCTCTATGATGAATGTATATGATTGATATTTGTGTGAGAAGTTGTCAAATACCATCATAGTCAAAGTGAAACAAAGTTTGTACTCTTTACAACTGGAGATATGTTTGTGCTCTGTAAAGCAGCTAATATAAATGATGTTATCTATGTGTATAGGCACACAAACCACTCAGCCTAGATCAGGCCTCTCCAGAATGTAATTTGAAAGCTACCAGCAGGTCCCAGACCCATTCACAGTACCATACTGCCTTCAGATGGCTTATTGGATAAGCACAAGGTGACCCTTTGAATGTAAGAGTAGATGATAGGTGGTGTTCATGTGATATCCAGATAATCAGGCTGTAGATAGCATGGCTTGACAACGAGTAGTGCTCAGTCAGCATAATGGGCTAGGCTGAGGCTGAATCACAGTGTCATCCAACTGAAGCACTGAGATACAGCTGTCCAGAAAATAAAATCTTTGCAGCTATAATTGTGAGGTGTGCTTGAAATAGGCCTCTACATACATTTAAATGGACAATAGTTGAACAGGAGAGTTATCTGAGTTCTTGAGTTAACACTTTCTCATTTGACTCACATGTCAAAGACTCTAATGTTCACACTGCAAGGCCCTTATCCACGGAGGCCTCTATTAGATGATGTCACAGGCCTGAATTAGTGTGTTTAGGCCATGACATGGAATGAGGATGGACAACAGATCAAGACAAAGAAAGTATGAGGACATTGGTTTAGGCCGGCATGGGACAATACACGTTGTATGCTAACTCATGAGTTATGGTACTGATATCTGTAGAAAATATAAGTGACAGTAATACAAACAAACAAAAAATCACAGTTCAAATGTTTTTCTTTCCTTATCCATACATGTCAGCGCCCATCAGAAGTGCAACATATTGAAGGCCATTGCCAGGTGTGGACCCTGGAGGTCTATAGGCGGCGTTGGTCCATTGTAGTAAGAGGTCGGAGGGCCTAGAATGCTGGACCCGGAAGATCACAGAAGTCTAACTGGGGAAGTCCTCCCAACGTGTGGGGGCATGTACCACACACTGACCCCGACCCACCAATGGCCTGCATCCTTGTAATGGTCTATCCAGAGCTTAATGGGCAGTTGAGGGCCAACAAAAGCAACAAAGGGGTAAATTCTGATAAGAGTTGCATGGTACATGACCTATTTTTTTACATCTACATTAGGGTGCCTCATGTCCAACACACAAAGAGAATTATTGAAGGTGTACTTTTTGTACAAGGTGTATGATGTGCTTTGTCTATTGTTTTTGGGACAAGATCCCACATGATTCCTGTCCACAACCAATGGGCTGTTCTGAGCAGACACATGCGAGCCTCAAATGCACATATATCTCAAGTTGTTTTATGTCATGGCGGACAGTTGTACCAAACAGGCCACTAGTCTGTATTGTGTCAGGTGTGATGGTCCTTCATTAATGTGGGTGATGGAATGGTAGCCCTATTACATGTGACATGACATACTAGGCACTTATTATGCAGTGGATGTGCCAAACCTCACATAGTTAATTTGGGTTTCCACACAAACAATATATGTTTCAATACATATCTCAAACGGTGTTTGGCCTCAGAAATACTATTTCATAAATGTTTGGAGTGTAAGATTAGAATGAGGTGTCACTCTTTCACAAATGTGTGTGTCAGTTAGTCTGGTTATGGCCAAAATTGGTGATAGGTATCCAACTGTTGTGGTAACGCAGACAAGAATGTGTACACATTGTTGACAGAGTAACACATAGCCTAAAGCATTTCACTATGTATTTAGTCATGTCCATATAATGAGATCATGTTTGACATAAAAGGCTTTTTTGGAGGGATTGTGCAAGATGGGATTTCCCATTATATATAATGTGTAGGCGTATTCAGTGAGGTGCATGGTAACTCAGGACAAACTCATGACTCATTAGGCAACTGTTGACATGCCTCAAGGTGTTATAAGTTGCCAATTCGGGTTTATAGGTGAGTGTTTGAGGTAAGTAGTACATAGTGAATGCTGTATGTAAACAAGTACTGTGATGTTCATGAACATTTCGAACCACAGTGCAAGCCAACATATATAGTGGAACTATTTCACTTAGACACCACAAACTTCTATTAACTATAGGCATTTAGAATTTAAATGTGATAATATATTTTGCTCTGTATTGAAGTATATTGGGAAGGTTTCTGGGGCTATGTGAATGAATTTGCTGTATGAGTCATTTGACAATCTCCCAAATCTTTGTTTCTTGCAGTCTTCAACATCTGAGGTATATATATGGTATGTGATACATAGTAAGGTACTTTAATACTGATTTCAACGTCACATTTGACATCAAGCTTATACTTTAGAGTTTTGGAGTGAGTGTTCTACATTGTTAAATGTACACAGAAAGGTGAAGTGCTTTCAGTTTATGCAACTATGGGTACAACATTTTAGTATTTGTTGACTCCTATTGATATATATTTCACATTTGAAAAATGTACAGTATGCAGAATTGAAGGACTTGTGGAGACACTGTCCTAAGGTATTTTTGGTAGGGATCCTTTTTGGTGACATCAGTTCACTATACTGAACTAAAAAGGCCAAAGTATTGAAGGGGTAACACTGTATCAGGGGATATATAATGTGGAGTTGAGACAACTTCATACATGAGTTTGGAGCTATCGGAGGTTGTGACAACATGTGGCCAAATGTTTTCAGAATATGTTGCATACATGGATGTCCTTGTGTTAATGTTGGAGCCTTGAAGCATGTGAAATTGTTTTTTTGCTCAGTGACAGGTCAGAATTAGTTGTGTTTACACAGATTCACGAAACCTATTGTATATGTCATTTCGGCATCATCCAGGGCAAGCAAAGGAGTGAGGACTGACCATGGTGGGAAAGCAGCTGCCCACAGCAGTTTCGGTTAAGACACCATGGAGACCGTGGGACTCAGTGGCCCTTAGGGTGAGGGGAGTGCTTTGGAGGACCCAAGTTCCACAACTTCATCATCTGACGCATCTTCCAGTGAACACACCCTACTGGTGTCGGACTCAACAAGGACTCTGACAACATCATCCTTGTCCGTCACCCTAAGTACCATCTCTTCACTCCCTGTTGCTCTCCATCCAGTTGGCCAGGTCCGGAGCCCTATGAGGGGTGCTATCCCCTTCGCTTCAGGCACCTCTCCCCTGCCCCCGTCTCCCCGGATGTGCTGAGTGAGGAGGCTATTGACCTCCTGAGGAACATCTCTGTAGGTCAGAATACAATACTGAATGCAATCCAGGGGCAAGGTAGCCATCTGCAACAGATGGTAGCCTACCTGGAAGGCATTCACAGTGCAATGGCTGGCCCACAGAGGTCTTTTCAGGCTCTGGGATTCCCCCTTACTGCTGTCTTCGATCCACCTCAACCTTGTGGCCATCACTCTACCTTTCTCATCGCAATTTCCTATTCCCAAACCTATACCAAACACACACACACATTTGCACACACTCACTCATATAGACATTAGCACAACCAACACACAGACACACAAAGCCCACAAGAGAAACATGAGTACCTTCAACCATACTAAAACTGACACCACCACACCCACACTCATCACAACAGCTATCACATCCACAGAATCCACCAAACACACACTCACCTTCCCACACACCAGCAAATCCACAGATTACACCAACACCACCACACCCACAGTCACCACCATACCAACCATCACATCCACAGACTCCACCACATTTACCAGCCCTACCCCATCACATCCACATATGATACCAACACCACCACACACACAGTCACCACCAGAACAACCATCACAACCACAGATAACACCACACACACACATTAACCAGCCCAATAACATCCACAGCAGACAAATCCACAGTTACCAGCCACATCCCCATCACATCCACAGCACACACATACACAGACACATCATCCTTAGAGTACACACCTAGGAAATAGAGGTGCAGCCAATCGTACATACAACAGACACCTCGACACAAGACTCACCCAGCAGGCATACACCAGGCCCACTGGCAAGAACACCATTAACATACACATACACATTACACTTTTAGTGTGCTAGACAACCTTTGAATGCGTGCCGACAGGGGGCAATCTGCGACACTGATTTTGTTGGACCTGTCCGCCGCATTCAATACAGTCAACCACGCTGTCTTACTGGCAAGACTGGAAAAAGTGAGGGTGACAAACGTGGCTCTGCGATGGTTTCAGTCTTATATGGCAGGTAGACGGCAGGCCGTCGCTTTGCCCCCTTTTCAATCAGATTTTTTTGTCAGTAAGCATGGGGTCCCTCAGGGGTTCTCAATCAGTCCCATCTTATTCAATGCTTATATGTGGTCATTGCTGGATGTTATTTAAGCCAATAATATAAGCGTGGTTAATTACGCTGACAACACTCAATTGATTGTGTCCTTGGACGGTGACCATGCAGACTCCCAAGAAGCATTCCATAAGTGTATGCGTGAAATGATGTCTTGGTTGAGAAATAACGCTCTGAAATTCAATAGTGACAAGATGGAGATTTTGCACTGTGGGGTGGGCAGAGTGCCGACAGTCTTGCCATCTGACTTCTGGCCCATTCCTACAGACACACCTATGGTTCCTGTGAGCTTGGTACGCAATCTGGGGGTTATCTTCAATGAGAAGCTCAACCTAAAATCGCATGTAAATAAAGTAGTCAGACACTGTTACACGCTCATCAGAGGACTCCGTAAGGTACTACCACTATTGTCGCCCCAGGTCAGAGGCATAGTGGTTAGGAGTGTTGTTCTCAGCCGCCTGGAATATTGTAATGCTTTGTTACTCGAGTCCCCGAGTTATTTGATCTCATGGCTCCAGAGCATCAAGGCGGCAGCAGCAAAATTTGTTCTTATGAGAACGCGCGGGTCTTCTACATCTCAGGCCTTGGCTGAGCTGCATTGGCTCCCGGTGAGACAAAGGATATTGTTCAAGTCCTTGTGCATTGCCTTTAGAGCGCTTCACGGACTTGGACCCAAACCGCTTCAGGCTAGGCTTGGATGGTATGTACCTGCACGTAGTTTGCGTTCTTCAGCAGCTAATCTGGCAATCATTCTAAGGAGTAAGAGATCTACAATGTGAGGATGAGCTTTTGGCGTAGCAGCAGTTCGTTTATGGAATAGCCCCCCCCCCCCTCCTGGAATTGAGGCAAATACAGGATCTGCTGCTGCTGTTCCGTAAGAAAGTCAAGACCTGGCTCTTTCCCAGAGTGTAACCAGCTGGCCAGTCAGTTTCTGCAGCTGCATTTTTGAACTTTTTTACTGTGTCTCAGCGCCAGGATGCCCGTAGGGTTACAGCGTGCTTTATAAGTGCAAAATACATACACACAGACGATCCCCCTTCATCCCAACCCCCACCCCTTCTCTCACAGCTTCCCAAGTGTCCTGTTGAGGATCCCCATATTACCCTTGCTATAACCCCTCAAATAACTGAAACCACCCCTAAAAGCAGCAAATCACCCACCAAGCATCACCAACCATCCCTTCCACTTCCAAGGCCCACACTTCCAAACACAAATCCACCCCTTCTTCTTCCACAACCCCCTCCCAAACACAAATCAGTCCTTTCCACTTCCAAGACCACATCCTCCCAAATCCAAGTCCACATCTCCAAACCCCAAGCCCCCTTCCCTTGCAGGTTATGTAAGGTGCCTGCTCTACCCATTGGATGCCCCTTTCTAAGGATATTCCCTTTGGAAGTGATATTGGAGGCAAGCTTTGAGGTACAGCACTAAAGAGAAAAATACATTACATGCAGCATTTTGAGAGAGTTATCTCATTTGTTTTAATACATCTATGGTTTGGATTTTAGCAAGTTAATCTGGCATTTCTTTCCTGTAGCAATTATGTGGTGCCTACCAATGTTTGAGACTGACATGTGTAGTACATATTTGTCATTAGCATGATGTCAGATAATCCAAACAATTTGTTTTATATCTAAATTATTAGGTGCATACACTAGTTTGTATGATAAGCGAATGTCATGTGCATTTAGGTGTAGGCATCTATCTTAGTAATGGTCATATGCACCCACAAATAGATGCTTCAACTTGATATTAGGATATTTTCTTACAGGAGTGCTTGTTTCCCATTGATTACTGATAAGTATGTTCACACATGCATCGCCACATGTGAACCAATGTGACACATTGAATTGTATGCAATACAGGACTTCCACTAGGCAAGGACAAATGTTGAAGTGCTGAGTATTTAGAATGGTTAAGATTTGGGACTGGCATTTATTTTCCTGGGAATTGTTGAGGTGAGTACTCCACCTTTTCTAGTGCAATTTTTACATGTAGTTACACCCGCCACTCACAAGTGCACGCCACACCTCCCTTGCAGAAACTGGAACAAAGTCACAGAAGAACACCTCACCTCCGCCCGTAGCTGCACTCCTCCTCCTACTGTGACAGCATCAAACAACATCCACCAATGGATCGCCAACTGCACCAACACTCTCGCCCCCTCCAGAACTCCACCAGATGACACAATGCAAAAGCCACTTGGTTCACCACGGATCTCCGAGAATCCAAGCGCTCTTGCGAATGACTGGAGAAAACATAGAGAAACAGCAAAACCCCGGAAACATGCTCCACCTACAAGGCCGCCACCATGGCACACACCACCAACTCATCAAATCAACTAAGAGAAACTTCATCCAAGACAGTATCCTCTCTAACTCCCACAACTCCAAGGAACTCTTCGCCATCATACAAGAATTCACCAGACCCAACAGCGAGACTACCGATGTCCCCCCTCCCAAGACCTCTGCCAAAACTCAGCTCCTTCTTCCACCACAAGGACCAGATACTCTATGACAACTTTGACGACCAAGAACACAGCACCGACCCCACATCTCCACTAGCGACGCCATCCAGCAGACCCTCCTCACCTGGACCCCTCCCACCACAGAAGACACAGCAGAGACTATGAAAAGCATCCACTCCGGAGCACCTACTGACCCCTGTCTGTCACACATCTTCCACAGGGCCGCCATCAAACCCAATCTACAACAAACAGTCAACTGCTCCCTGGAGACTGCCACATTCCCCGACAACTGGAAACACACCAAAGTCAAACCCCTCCTCAAGAAGCCCTCCACAAACCTGACAAATCTCAAGAATCTCAGGCCCATCTCTCTTCTCCCCTTCGCCGCCAAAGTCATCAAGAAAGTCATCAACACCCAGCAAGCACGCTTCATAGAAACCATCAACATCCTTGACACCGCTCAATCCGGATTACACAGCAATCACAGCAGCAAGACCACCCTCATAGCCTCCACTGATTACATCTGCCCCTACTTGACCAAGGCTACACAGCAGCCCTCATCCTCCTGGACCTCTTAACAGCCTTCGAAGCTGTCTCCCACTGCACCCTAGCCACCAGACTCAATGACGCCGTCATCCAGGGAACAGCCTTAGACTGGATTGGTTCTTTCTTCTGAGGCAGAACACAAAGAATAAGACTCCCACCCTTCCTCTACAAACCTACTGAGATCAGATGCGGAGTACCCCAAGAATCCTCCCTCTGCCCCACACTCTTCAATGCCCAAATGATCCCCTCACAACCATCGGCAGAAGACAGAGACTCAACATAGTCTCATACGCTGACAACACCCAGCTCATCCTCTCCCTCACCAAGTAACCCTTCATCACCAGACGTAGTTTCCAAGAAGTGATAAAGGGCGTTGCATCCTGGATGAGCAGCAGCTGCCTAAAGCTCAACTCAGAGAAAACAGAAGCCCTCATCCTTGGCTCCACCCCCTCCAACAAGGGACAACAACTGGCGGTCCTCTGCCCTTGGAAATCCACCCACCCCTACGGACCACGTTGCGTCTTACTGCATCATACTCAACTCTTCAGTCACCATAAACCGGCACATCAATGCTGTGTCATCCACATGCTTTAACACCCTCCGCATACTCCGCAAGATCTTCAAATTGATCCCCCCGACTCCAGGAAGACCGTCACCCATGCACTCATCACCAGCAGACTAGACTAGGGAAACGCTCCCTATGCCAGAATCACCAAAAATTTCCTCCACAAACTCCAGACTGTCCAGAACTCCGCAGCCACTACATGACCACTTCACCCAACACCTCCTTGACCTTCACTGGCTCCCCGTCGAAAAAAGAATAACCTTCAAACTGCTTACACATGCCTAAAAAGCCCTCCATAACACCAGACCCAATACCTTAATGAACAAATCTCCTTCCACGCCCCCAAGAGAAACCTCCGCTCTGCCGAACTAGCCCTAGCCACGGTCCTCCGCATCCACAGGGCCACAGCGGGGGTGGATCCTTTTCCTACATTGTGGCCAAGACCTGGAAAGAACTCCCCCTACCCATCAGACAAAGTCCAACACTGCACCGATTGAGAAAGGATCTCAAGACTCGGCTCTTCGGATAACCTACGGGGCTGCATGTACCCCCCACCCCAGTGCCTTGAGACCCTTATGGGTGAGTTGCGTGCTTCAGAAATCCCTGATTGATTGCTGTTTTTTAATTCTTTTTTTTAGTTTTATATAGTGTTAACTAGACCCGAGTCATCTGGAATCAGAGCGCTTTACAAGCACCAGTTTCATTACAGAAGGACACATTCATTTTTGTTAGGCATGGGGAGATTAAGTGATTGATTGATTGATTACTTTTCACTTAGGACAATGATGTGTTTGCCATTTTAGTTCAATGTACCATTTTACATAATTCCTGTGAACATACCTATGTAGTGACTCTAAGCTTTATTATTTGATGTTTTTGTTTGAGCTAGTGCCCATTTTTGGGAAGGCAGCTCGCCCATCATACATTGCAGTCATACAGGTGTATTACTTTACATGTAGTAAACATCAACATTACTGACATTCGCACAACACATTGGTATGCTACGGCTTGTGTATGTAATTTAAAAATGCACAAATTGTTTGCAAAAGTGACCAGGCAAATGAGACAGTAATAGGTAATAGTGGTGCTTTCCTTCGGTTCCAGCCATGACGGTGTTAATTTTGATCATGTTAAAGCAGCTGCGGCATGACTTGTAGGGTCAGGGCCATTGAGGTACAGGAAGTGTAAAGGGGAGCGAAGGTGAGTTTCAACCTTATATGCGTTGCTTTCCACTGACTCAGGTGTGGAGGTTTGACCATCACAGTTGCCTCGCATACATCTAAATATGGTGGATGGACCAACTAGTAGGTGGACAGGGAATCCGCTGTGTCGCCATGGTGGGACTGTCACCGTCTAGATCATAATCAGGCCTTTAGTTCAAACTATCAGAAAGGAGATGTTCGGCTATCTACTCAAAACTTACGTTTCAAAAGACATAGGGCCTGATATGGAGATCGGTGGTCCGACTGCCGGACCGCAGGTCTGCCATTCCAGTGGTCAGGATGCCACCAGACAAGTTGGCGATACCAAAGGATGGATGGAGCGTTTGAGCAAATCAAACACTCACCCCCAGTCAACTGATCTGGGTTTAATCCATCATCATTCTTTAGCTCACTCCACCACCCAGTTCGAGACATGGCCATATGCAAATCAGTCTGACACTGTGCCACATGGGAACAGTCCAGCTTGAACTGCCAAGCCATGTCTTCCCTGGACAGGAAACAAGCATCCTGGGTCCGGTTTCAGGTTCATAACCCTCATTAGCCAGGCTATCTCGAATCCCAACTTAGGGCGAAAAAAGAGATACCAAAGGGGATGATGGACAGAGAGTTTGAGCAAATCAAACACTCACCACCAATCAACTGATCTGGGCTTAATCCATCATCCTTCTTTAGCTCACTCCACCACCCCAGTCTAGACATGGCCATATGCAAATCAGTCTGACACTGTGCCTCATGGGAACAGTCCAGCCCGAACTGCCAAGCCATGTCTTCCCTGGACCGGAAACAAGCATCCTGGGACCGGTTTCGGGTTCATAACCCTCATCAGCCAGGCTATCTTGAATCCAGTGGCAAAGTGCGCAAGGGACACATGTCTGGGCATACCCTGCCAAATTAGAGCGAACAAAGTGATACCAAAGGGGATGATGGATGGAGCGTTTGAGCAAATCAAACACTCACCCCCAGTCAACTGATCTGAGTTTAATCCATCATCATTCTTTAGCTCACTCCACCACCCCAGTTCAAACATGGCCATATGCAAACCAGTCTGACACTGTGCCTCATGGGAACAGTCCAGCACGAACTGCAAAGCCCTGTCTTCCCTGGACTGGAAACAAGCATCCTGGGACCGGTTCGGGGTTCATAATCCTCATCAACCAGGCTAACCTGAATCCACTGGCAAAGTGAGCAAGGGACCCATGTCTGGACATACCCTACCAACTTAGGGCGAACAAAGTGATACCAAAGGGGATGATGGACGGAGCGTTTGAGCAAATCAAACACTCACCCCCAGTCAACTGATCTGGGTTTAATCCATCATCATTCCTTAGCTCACTCCACCACCCCAGTTCAGACATGGCCATATGCAAATCAGTCTGACAATGTGCCTCATGGGAACAGTCCAGCCTGAACTGCCAAGCATCCAGACTACCGTATTATGACAACACCGCTGGGCTGGCAGTGTTGCGTTGGTGATGGAACAGCAGTGGCATGCTTCGGCTCATAGAGAACCTGAAGCATATGCTGCTGTGTTCTCCAGAGAAGAGATGTACTATCACAATCAGTAAGCGGGTGAAAAAACCCAGAACAGTGAGCGCTGTCAGGATAGTACAGGTTGGGCAGTTTGTGAACAGGGCTGGTAAACAGTGAGGCAACTAAGGGGGCCCTAATTTAGCCACCTCCTGGATCTGGGCAGGAGTGTGTGCGAGGAGCACATGTAGTTCCCACCTGTATTTGTACCCCCACTTTCTGCATGGTGTACACTGCACAGGAAGGTGCAGTTGGCAGTTTGACTGCCGCGGTCTGCAATATAGGTTCTTCTAAGACCCATGCAGGCCACCGCGGTCAGACTGCCGCAAAACTGCCCGACAGACCAGGATTTAACTCCTGGTCCGGCGGGCAGTTGCACCATGGTTTTGGCAGTCCTACAGCGGATGATAGAAGACTGCTGCTGCAGTAGGATCATCAAACTTGTAATTAGGCCCTCAGTTTTTTTAATACCTGAGTCTTAATTTATAAGTAAATTTTTTATAATGTTAAAAGTAATTTCCAGTTTAAAAAAAAATATTGTAAGCGTGGAGCACACAGCATTAGGTATGGGATATGAGGGACATAGGAGTATTGGGTGGGGATGTGTATTCATTCTCAGCTAATATTTTTAATACATGAGTATTCATTTATTCGTTATTTTTTATCAATAATTTTTTTATGTACAAAATCATTCTAAGGGTGTAACACACACCTTGTGGCACAAGATGTGAGGAATATGGGGTTTTGGGTGGGGAAGTGAATTAATGCTCAGGTATTATTTTTAATTCATGAGTACAAATGTATAAGTTAATTTGTTATGGTGATAAAATAAGTATTTAAAATATTTTTTAAACTTTCTAAGGGAGTAACACCTCTAGGCACGGGACATAGCGGTTTTGGGTGGGGTGTGTATCAATACATGGTCCTATTTTGAATACCCGAGTATTAATGTAGAAGTAATTTTTTTGAATGCTTAAATAAATAAAAATAAAAATTTACCAAAAGGTGAAACACACACCTTTAGACACAGGATGGAAAGGATATAAGGTTAATGGGTGGGGAAGTGCAGGTATTAATTTTAATACCTAAGTATGAAATAATAAGTACATTTTTACCAAAGCTACAAATATTTAGAAAAAGATTTTAAAATATTTCAAAGGGTATAAAACTCACGGGACATGGAAATATTGTGTTGGGAAGTGTATGAATACTTGGGTATTATTTTTGAAAATAGAGTTTATATTTTATTATATATTTTAAAAATATATAGAATGGAAAAACAGGCCCCCATATAATATATGACAACAAATAAAATTGCATACAGTTTTTAAAAGAAAATACAAAAAATTTAATTTTTAAAAACATTAAAATTATTTCTCCTACTTTACCATTGAAATTAATAGGGAAAATTGCCTTTTTTTACTTTTTACTTATAGGGCATTTGTACACAGTTGTGCATCTGTTTCTACAGTTGGTGGAGCGTTGTAGTCAAAATCGAATGCAAGGAAGAGGTGCTGTCAGGTAATATTTGAAAGTTATAGGTGGCAACGTTTATTGTATAGATGTATGTTAGTAGTAAATTGAATGTTTTTAATGTTTTAACCACAGTTTCATTCTTTGAAAAGCAATTTAAGGAAAAGTAAAGTGCTTTTTTAATCCAATTTGAAATATAAGCAGTATTTTATATTTTTGTGCATTGTGTTTTTGGTATGAGGTTTGGAATATTGACAGGACACAGATCACATGGCTTAAGAAGAAATTGGATTTGCTGGATAGGGTGCAGTTAATTTTAAACTAAAGAAAGCTGGTTGATGGTACATTTTGCAACTTTTTTTTTAACCAGCATAGGTTTCTACAGGTTTTTGGGAGTTTTGGAAAAACCACAACAAGGACTTAGATGGCAATTTTGTTTTGGAACCAGGATTTGGGAACTGATTTGTTATGTTTTTTGGGAGGGTTGCATTTGTTTAACAGCACAGACATTTATCTAGCTGCTGACTTGTTGGAAGCAGTGTCTTCGCAAACCTATACTTTTTTTGCACGGGGTGCAACACTTTCTTGGAATATGTGTTTTACAATTTATATTATTGGAGTACAAAAAACTCTTCGTGCCCGATTAAGATGTTGGATGGACCACCATCGACAGGTCGTTAGTGGCTTTCTGCCCGACAGTCAAGATAGCGGTATGACCGCTACATTATTATGCAGTCAGTTTGAGCCTAATGGTCGGAGGGAGCCTGTCAGAGCGTTGGTCCGACCATAATCCCTGCAATGGGGGCTGTGCCTGTGGAGGCACCTCCGTATGGATTAGGATGTCCCTTTTCCATTTGCCATTACATGGCAGTCTGGCCACCATGTAAAAGGCAGATTGAAAGGGACATTGGGGGCCATAGCAGGTCCCCCTCTCCTGTGGCCCACAGCGGTGGAGCCTAGTGGGTACATGTGGTGCACTCCCAAATATCCATACACTGTGTGCCAGGCACCACATGGTGCCTGACATACGGTGCTTGGATGTTTAAAAACATGCCTTTTTCAATTGGGGCTTGTACTGCTTGTACTGCAGGCCTTTTTGGGCCACAGCACAAGCTGCAACTGAAAAAGGTGTTTCTGACTGCCTTCACAGCAATCAGATCATAATAAGGCGTGTGGAGCCACCGATTACATGTCAGGCGGTCTTCATCAAATATGATGCGGGTCGGACACTCATCAGACCACCATTGTAATGAGGACCTTGGTGACTTTTGTTTCTGAAAAATCACCAAGGGCCTGATTATGATGTTGGGAGGATCGCCACTGACACGTCGTCGGTGGAGATCCATCCAACATTGAAGGCTGCAGTCCGACTGAGGCATAATGATGTGGTTGGTTGGAGTGCAGCAGGCGGCGGGACCAACCAATTCTTCTGACAGGCTCAGGTGCCCATCAGAGCGTCAGTTGGACCATAATCCCTTCAAAGGGGGCAGTGGTTGAGAAGGCACGCCGTAGGCACTATGATATCCCTTTTCCCTCTATCTTTACATGCCGGTATGACTGCCATGTAAAGACAGATGGAATGGGACTTTGGGGGCCCCTAGCAGGGCCCTGTGGGCATCCACTATGGGGACAGGGGGGCACAGGTGGTGTATGAATGTTTCAGAACATTACTTTTTCAGTTGTCAATTGTGCTGTGACCTTTTACCGGCCCAAAGCATAAGCCAAAATTGTAAAAGGCATGTTTCCAACTGCCTGTACGGCGGTCACATTGTAATAAGGCAGGTGGAGTTACCGACTTCATGTTGGGCAGTCTCCATTCTGATGAACGCCATCTTAATGAGAGAGTTGAAGGAAGAAGACATCATCAGGTAAGATTCCCAAAATGTCTTCAGTTTTCAAATATAATTTCAAAAAAGACAATCTAATTGTAAAAAAATATTTTTCAAAACAAACAAGACAGTTAGTTTAGAGGTAAGTATGTTTTAGAAATGTAGTATGTGTGCAGGATTGTCCAGGTAGACTGAAGTCACCATCAAAGAAAACTGTTTGGGTCAATAGTCACTCGGAAATCTCTTTAGTATTTTTTTAAACACTTGGGTTCAGACTACCTGTCAATGATTGCGCACGTTTCATTTCTTGGAAACTTTGCTTCCTCTACAAAATTTCCAAAACATGATAGGAGATAGGATGGAGTCAACCAATAGATTAGTTTAAAGAATTGTGCCACTCCTCAATGGCAATGTTAGTCTTGGCATCTACCTCTAAGCGGGTCGCGTAACAGATCCACCAGTCATTAGGGAAACTTGGTTTCCACCTGTGACCCAACCTGCTTTGTTGGCAATCCATTTGTCCTTAAAATAGTTTGGAATTGAGCCAATATGTCCCTGTTTTGTGTAAAATATTCTTTTTGTACAATTGAAGTGTATAATTCATCCACACTGCCAAGAGGTAACAAGCATAATGCAGTTAGTTTCTTTATTTCAAACTACAGTTTACTGTCTGATATATTATCTTCAACTAAGGATTTTTTTTACTTTTCATCAATATGACTGAGAAAAGTGAAAAAAACATCCTTGAATTTGGGTATTAGGGTATAATTTAGTAATGGTGGGAATCATGGTTAACTCAAAATCATTAATCACTTTTCTAGCACTTTTAGTCAGTGTTTTAGATTTCACTACCTTCAGAAAATCAGTTTAGGTTGAGGTATGCTTATCAGGCAGAAAACTGTAAACTAAAGCAATTGTGGTGTTATTGATGTTGGTGTGAATAGTGTATATTTGGGTGAATGGATGAGGTGTGGACTTAGAGTTGCCATTCATATTCCAAATATACTATTGCCCAGTGTTACAAGTGGGGCGTACTAAAGAGTAGTAGTCTTTTCAGAGGTTTTTCGTTTTTATGTGACAGGAAAGTTTCATTTGTGAAGTTTGCAGTTCGTACAGGTGGTATCTGAGTAGGCCTAAGGTGTTACACATTAGGGGGTTACTTGTATGTTTTTGTCTCTGTATAGTTCTACGGAATTGTGGGCATACAACTTGCTACAAGTTTTGGGATACCTCCCTCAACACTGCCACAGGGTTCATTGGAGGTGGATAAAAGTGTATTTAAGTGTTGGATATTCTACCTAACTTCAGTCTCCATTGTAGAGAGTGGTTATGCTCAGTGGTCCTTTCAACTGTGTCACCAAGAGTAACCACTCAGCCTGTGCAATGGAATACGAATACTGCACACACCTCCAATGACTACATGGCTCAGTTAATCTCTCCTTACAATATGGGTAGCCACTGTATTTAAGAAGTTGATTTCCTCCGCCGGATTGTACATTGCTTGCCTGTTTTTTGATGCCATACTGTACATGTCTGCAGGAACAGGGTCAAAATAGAAATATGTGTAAATATTTTGTTTAAAAAAATGTGTTTTACTTACAACCTGCAAAGTAAAATGTGTTTTGGATTTATTACTTGACTGCCTATTGACTTTTTGAATACCACGCTTTTAGGTCCATTGCCGTACTCTGATTGAGAAAATTGTGTTAAAAGTTGATGACTATGAAAAGAAAGTTACTTGTTTCTTTTGAGAGTTGCTGTTTGGGCACAGTTTACCTCAGCTTGGTTCTTTCTCTATGAGGTGTAGCTTTTGCAGGTGATGGTATTTCTCTGCTGTTTTTGGTTGCTGTTTGCTTTGCTGAGGTCAAAAATACTTTTTAATTTATTAAAAAGAAATATTTGGGTTGAAAATGTTTTTACCTTTAACCTGCAGTAGACCACCTGTTGGCTAAACTGATAATTTGTAAGCCTTCAGATAATTTTGTGATTAACCTGAACATTTCTAAGGAAAAATGTGTATGATTTGGGATCATTTCTGTTAATTCTAAACATGATTGTTGTAACCATTTTATGTACTTCAGCAGATAGGTGGCGCTCGCTGAATAGCAAACTGTCAGTTGTCTCCTCCTACCTCAGCAGAGTGTGGTCACCAATGTAGTCAGTGTACCACTGGGCACAAAATGGTGGTCAGCTGAAGTTATAAATATTTTTGATGTGTTCCATTTTTTTAAAGAAAATATGTTTTCAACTATTTTTTCAAGTGGTACATAATTTGACTGAATGTCTATTTATTTTGTTCTGTGGAAATAGACAGTACTTTTCAATCCTTTTTAGAAGGACAGCCATTTTGATTAGATATTGGCTGCACACATAAGGGCTGATTATAAGGTCAGTCGGAAAGGCTCCAAATGGCATTCCGGTAGGCCGAATCTGAATCGGAACCCGTCTTTCCGACTGATTCGGAAAGCCTTCTGACCGACCGGTTACGATAGTCGGTAAGAGTTCGGACTTTCCGACTCTGTTCCTATCAGCATTTGGAGAAACTGAGTCATTCGGAGCCGACTCGTACAGGTCTACGGATTTCTTTTCTGACTGATGTATTACAATGTCGGATTTAGACAGCCTTTCCGAATAAGTTGTTCCGACACGGATCGGCTGTTGGAATCTGACTTTGGGGGCCCCTCCTTTCTTCCGGGGCCTTCCGAATGGGGCCCACGAGGGTACCCATGGGTCACCTCTCCCAGACCATGCACAGTGTGGCAGGCACCATGAGGTGCCTGCCACAGGGTGCACGATTTTCCCCATACACCCCTTTCTTCAATTGGAGCCTGTGTATTCAGTCAGAACACAGACTCATATTGTAGTCAACGGGAGTCAGACCAAGAGATTTTCAGAACCGTAGTAATTGGTCGGTCCGACCCCCTGAATACGAATCTGTCAGAATGCTTTCAGACCGACATTGTAAAAAAAAACCTGTTTATTAAGCATTTTTTATCGGTTTCAGCAATGGCATAAGTTGTATTGGTATGCAAGGTAATGGTATGCATGGTAAAGGTACTTATAATGTACCTCTAAAGACATACATACATATGACACAGGAAAAATCTGAAAATAATGCAGCTTATTGTAACTATATAAGCAAATGGTTGTCTACATGGTGGTGCTGGGTAAATAATACCAAAGAAATTACAAATGAGCTTTTTAAGAACAATGTATGCTGAACCTTACCTGTTGATTAGCTGCATGGCATTTTTGTTTCCTTTGCAGCCTGTAATAATACTACATGTTCCATGATGCTTAGCAAGCATCTTGCTTGCACAAAGTTATGCCGACATGTAGGCAACAGTTGGATGAGGCTCTGCTATAAATGGAGCTTACGCCCTCACTGCGCAGCCTGTTATTCCTGGAGTTAAGCAGTGGTAGCTGAGAGCGGTTCCAGCGTGATACTTTGGGGCGCAGTAAGGGTGCACTTCCCGGGAAGAGAAATTGAGGAAACTTGACCGTGAAAGAACGCGTAGGACTCAACTCCAGCATCTCTCGATGGAACTTATCATGGCTCCAGTATCGAAATAAAAAGACACTGACTGTGACATTTTTGCTGGCCCTTTGTTTGAGAAAAAAAGTCACTACAAGGATTATTGAATACATAGATGTTGACTACGCAGTGCTGATCATATTGAAAATCTGTTACAAAAACGGAGCTTAGAGGGGAAACGGACAGGGTTGCCCTCCACTCAAACAACTTGTCAACAACAGAAACCCTGTCTTACGGACGTAAGTTATGTCAGCAATTTTTATAACGGATCAGTCAAAAAGTCCTGATCACCATTATACTGCTGAGGTGGGTCCAGCGCCTCTCCCCAGCACAAAGGCTAAAAACCTGGGGGTTATTTGGGATGATAGCCTATCCTTCTCCCCCCACATCCAGCAGGTTGTTGGAGGATGCCTAAGCAAATTAAGGAACCTGCGGAAATTTCTCCTATTGCTCCCAGAGGGATGCCGAAAAACGGTTATCCATGCCATGGTCACTTCTAGGCTAGATTATACCAACGGCCTTTATCTGGGTCTCCCGAAATTCTTGATACAACGATTGCAAACCGCTCAAAATGCTGCTGTAAGACTGATAAAGCACATTCCTTTTAAACATCACATCTCTCCACATTTACGCACGCTACACTGGCTGCCAGTGGCTAGTCGGATAAAATTCAAGGCTGTCACCCTGGCTTACAGAGCCTTACATGGAACCTGCCCGAATTACCTAAAAACTCGCTTGCCTAGATATATTCAGGCGGGATTCCTCCGCTCCCACTGCCTGGTTCAACTACTCGTTCCACGAGTCAGAAGAGCGTGTTTGGGCGGGAGGACCTTCTCCGCAAGCACTTCACTTCTTTGGAACACTCTGCCACCTGGAATACAGCTAATTAAGCAAAAGGGGGTGGTGATGGACAGAGTTTCTGAATTAAGCAGAATACTCTCACCCAGTCAAGAGATCAGGGCTTAATCCAACACCGTTTTTTAGCTCACTGCACCATCCGAGCTCAGAACCTGGCTATATGCAAATTAGTCTGTTCCTGGCCCAGTGCGTCATGGGAACAGGGCAGACCAAACTACCAAGCCAATTCTTTCACTGGACGGAAACAAGCTTCCGGGGACCGGTTTCTGGCATTACAGCCGTCTTCGGCCCGGCTTGCTTGAATCCTGATAGTGCAATGAGCAAGGGACTTACGTCTGAGTATACCCTTCCACGCTTATGGTGGACAAAACAATTAAGCAAAAGGTGGTGGTGATGGACAGAGTTCATGTCTGAACTGGGGTGGCAGAGTGGGCTAAAGAACGGTGAAGGGTACACCTCTATCCCTCAGGATGAGACTTTAGAAGTTGTAACATCCATCCTGAGGGATAGTATAGGAGACACAATTACACCTGTACCCTTCATAATGGCCTTAGCCACTTTGGCCATGAAAAGGAACTTTTTCAGACACGAAGACAAGCTGTTTCTCCAGATCTCTGAAACCAGTATGGGCAGCGTTTTCGTGCCGAGTCTGGCGAACCTTTATGTACACCAGTTTGAACAACAATATGTGTTAACCCCCACCCACCCCTTCCACACCTCTATCAGGTGGTGGAAGCGTTATATTGATGACGTTTTGGTGGTGTGGAGGGGATCACTGGACTCTGCCAACCAATTCCATCAATGGTTGATTAGCCAAAATCAGTTCCTGAAATTCACCATGGAAGCCAACAGAGATAGAATAGCATTCCTGGACTTATCTATCTATGCCACTCCTGCAGGCCTGCAGAGTGAACTCTATAGGAAACCATTGGCGCGAAACTCACTTCTCCTGTATGAGAGTTATCACCCCAAGTCCCTGCGCCAAAATTTACCTTATGGCCAATTCCTACGTATCCGTAGGAATTGTTCTAGTAGAGAGGACTTTGAGACACATGCTGATAACCTGGGTCAACAATTGAGAGATAGACATTATCCCAAACGACTCCTCAAGCAATCGAGAAAAAGAGCTTTGAACAACAACAGAGAGGCACTCCTCGAAGCCCCTTGTGTCAAACCACCATTGGAAAGACTCACGTTTGTGAGTACCTTCAATACCAGAGGCAATGCAATACACAAGATAGTTAAAAGACACTGGCGTCTTTTGAATCATGGTAAAGACAAAATAGCACAACCTCTGTTCGCATTCAAAAGGGCCACCAGTATTCGTGATCGCCTGGTTCATACACGACCAAGAGAGACTCCGAAAAAACTTGGCGAAACCCTTTGGGATCTCCCTCCGGTGGTAGGGCATCATCCATGCGGCACATGCTCGGTATGTCCCCCGACGAGACACACCAAGGAAATTGACATAGGTACGAATAGACCTTGGCAACTGAACAACTTCAGTAATTGCAACAGCACTAACCTGATTTATATGCTGACCTGTTCGTGTTCTACATGATATGTAGGAATGACCACTAGGCGTGTTCGCACGAGAATACTGGAACACAAGAGTTCATTCCGATGTAAAAAAAGTCATACTAGACTCACCAGACATTTTGTAGAACAGGCACATCACGAAACTGATTTTCAATGGACAGTGTTAGAGAAACCGCATATACCTAGTCATATAAGTGATGTGTCCCAATACCTATTCAGAAAAGAACAACAATGGATTTATAAGCTGGAGTCAGACAAAAGGGGATTAAACGATGATATTCCGTAGACTCTACTGTAACTCCTTACTACGGCATTGCAAATGTTACTAATAGGTACATGGACACATGACAAGCCAATGCGAGTTGTTGAGACTCGTTACACACTGATATAGAAGTCCTAGTGCAACATGTGAGCGAGACAGCTCTGATATACTATTAATTCACATAGATACTGCACTATGAACACGAAGACCACTGGCCATATAATACTACCACCTTGGAATTAAATTGGCATAGTGTTTTTTGAAAATCATTCTCTATATACAGTAATATTGGTCTCTGTAAGGTCATTATACACAGTTTGGCTGTGCAATTCTGTTTAGCCCATTAGTCATCTACTGTGCATTTGTAATCCTATATAGTTTGCCTATGCGCGACATTGCTGGACTACAAGTTTGCCCTGAAGTGATGTCACTGAGTAGTTCCCACCATGGAGACCTCGCGAGATCTCGCGATATCACGCCATACCCATTAGTCCCTCTATTTCCCTATTCATTGCCACTAAGGGAGAGCTAAGGGGTTAACACTTATTTCACACCTAGGGAGACCGTTTCCCTGTTGTTGTTGTCCTAATATCGGCGTAATTGTGTCTATCTTGAAAGACGCCGATGCCGGGACTACAATTATGGCTGCCGTGACGATATCTGGTAGTCCTTCGTGCGAGATCACGCGTTATTTCCTAGTGATCACGGTAAGACTACTAAGATGGCCGCGATGATGCAGTTTTGTAGTTTTTACATGAGATCACGCGTGATTTGGAGCGTGGTTTCGAATGCAAAGTAGTGCGCAGTTGAATATACTTAATATTTGATAATTAATGGGTATTGAACACTGGAAAAGGTACTGTCCTCTATGTTATGGGGCAAACAATATAGTACAGGACATGTCACATTGATTACTGGGTTGAGATGTAGTATCCAAGTTAGGCGGAAGGTTACCATACAAACTATCCCCCACAGCCTATTTATACTCAATCCACACTGAGGTCGGTGCCTCCCCCAAGCCTCAGATGACAGCTTGTGGTACCGATGGTTAGGTAAGTGAGACTATTTGCTGCCAAGATACTACAGAGTTGGTATCAAAATGAATAAATAACATCTTGTGATTAGAATCTTGCTGGGATTTAGACCAGTAGTTGTCAGAGTTAATAGTGTTAGGACACTAGTTTGCTGGGTCCACTGGAGCTGCTATGGACCTACTTCAGTTTTAAACTCTGGGAAATAGGGCAATACAGGAAGGAGTTTGACACATAGTGATAGGCTTATATGTTTTTAGCTTTATTATGCGACATTTCCTCCTTTCTTCCTTATACCAGTGCGGTGCCTCCTATACCTGAGCAGTGTCCAGGCGAGGTGAGGTAGCTTCACCCATCAGTCGGGGTGAGCATTGAATTTACTACTTTTTTCACACATTAATGTTGGGTGGATAGGGTGTATTGAGAACCGATACAATCAGATATATAGTTATTGTTTGATGTGTTTTCCTTCGCAGGATTCACTAGAGTACGAGTGAGTCGGAGGGTGACAACATATGGTTATTACAGGTTGTACCGTAGTGAACCATCTCTTTTCAGTTTTCCCATTTCTTCTTATGGTGGAGGTGAACTTTTTTCACTTGTAAGAGTGCAACGAGTATAAGAACAGAGGCCCTGATGAATGCCGTGGGATTAGACACCCAATAGGCAGAAACATGTTGGCCCCTTTACAGACAGATATTTGTTACTGTCATCTTGCACTGTTCTGTTTTTAATTAGGAGGCATGTCTTGTCCATAGAATAAAGTTGCGTAAAGGAGGACATTCCATCCTATTTTAAGTCACATTTTCTGGTTTGTTGCACCTTTTTCAAAACAATCAATAGATCAGTCATTGCGGATGTTTCATCAGTACTGGTGGACCAAATCCTAAGATATCAACACTGTGTGGTTCAGTCCCATTGATCAGGGGACTAGCCGTTCACACTCCAGCGTTTGGCCAGATGAT